>NC_137147.1:139362560-139807005 GCF_951394435.1 Stenella coeruleoalba | reverse complement strand
TACTTCTCCTACAATCTGAAATGTAAGGTATAAGAAAATGGTAATTAGGATAAAGATAGGGAGAGTTTTCTAAGATCCTTAGGTTATGAAAACAAACAAAAAAACAGTAACAATTTAGGGGCATGTTAAACAGTGGGTCTTATAGGAGACTTGGAAAGTCATCTGGTCCCACTTCCTCATTGACCAATGAGGATACTGAGACCCCAAAACTGAAGGGGCGTGTTCAAGGACACATTACATCTTAGGGGCAGGTAATTAGGTTTAATCGACATTTTAATCCAAAGCAAGAAATTTTTTCAACTATATTTTAAAAGGATTTCATCCAGAAGGATTACAAAAGGGGTCCAAAGGCTTTGGTGGCTTACATTAAATTAAATCATTTCTTGGAAATTCTGATTACTAGAACTTTTACTCTATTTTAAAGACAGAAGGGGACTTACCTGGTGGCACAGTGGTTAAGAATCCACCTGCCAATTCAAGGGACACAGGTTTGAGTCCTGGTCTGGGAAGATCCCACATGCTGCAGAGCAACTAAGCCCATGTGCCACAACTACTGAGCCTGCGTTCTAGAGCCCACGAGCCACAACTACTGAGCCCGAGTGCCACAACCACTGAAGCCCACACGCCTAGAGCCCATGCTCCGAAACGAGAAGCCACTGCAATGAGGAGCCCACACACCACAATGAAGAGTAGCCCCCACTCGCTGCAACTAGAGAAAGCCATGCGCAGCAACAAAGACCCAACACAGCCAAAAATAAATAAGTAAATAAAATAAATTTATATAAAAAAAGAAGCTAGTAAAAAAATTAATAATAAAGACAGAAGTCCCTGAAACTTTAACCCACTCTTCAGTCATTGTGATGTATTATGTATATATATTTTTTTGGCTGCACCATGCGGCATGAGAGATCCTAGCTCCCCAGCCAGGGATTGAACCCATGACCCCTGCAGCACACTGAGTCCCAACCACTGGACCGCCAGGGAAGTCCTATTACAGTTTTTAAAAATCAAATATAAAAGTTTGACATTATTGTTACGAATACCTGAAGTTTTGAAATTAAGAAATCTTATGCAGATACTTGTCCTTTGGTATCAGAAAGTCAATCTAAATAACTATTCTTATCTCCTGAACATTGTTTTCTACCTGGACTATTCCTGTTCTTAGAAATTACCTTTACTCAGATTATAACCTATACAGATTACGTGATACAACTCAGTTGGCCATGCTCATGCAGTGATCGTACATGGTGGTGTTGATTAGAAGGAGGCCAACATTTACTGAGCATCCCCACGTGGCATGTACTGAATTGAGCATATTACATGGATTTATTTAATCTTCAGACAACTCCATTAAGCATACATATTGTTATTATCGTCTTCATTTTACAGATGAGGAAACCAAAGGTGAAGTAACTTTAGCCCAGGTTCTCAGAGCTGGCAAGTAGTGACAGTCAAGATTTAATTAGGACACCAGCTTCTAGCTTCTGGTAGTAGCACATTAGGTTATTTGGACCAACTCTTCTGTTGAAAAATGCTAATTAAAATACTTTAAAAACCATCTCAAGTGCACTGAAGAGCTAAAACGACAACGGGGAACTCCCAGGACGGTTTTCAGATGGAAACCTGAAACAGAAGGGAAAGCAGAATGTCAGAGCACCAAAGCTGCTTATTCCTGAGGACATTTGGCTGTACTGCTACAGCTGTGAATGATATGGGGGCTCCCTTAAGGCAGAGGGTCTTGGAGAAGATCTTCCCCATATTATGCTGGAAGCCTGAAGAGGCCCTCACCCCAGTATAAAAGCAAACCAGAGTTAAAGCTGCTCTTCCTCCCCGATCCCAGGGAACAAAAGAGAAGGCTTCTCAGAGCCAAGCAGAGCAGCAGGAGAAAAAGGAAAAGGGAGAAAGTTGTGGCCATAGACTTAACTCTGGCACAGATTTACACCCTGGATGTTTGTATATGTGACCTGAGTTAGAAAAGGAGCTTCATGCTGAGAATATTGTTTGAGGTGGGCACATCCACTTTAGGCCTCAGAGAACCTTTCCAAACATTTTTTTGAAGAACAAAAACTAACAAGCAGCCAAAGAAAACTAGTCACACGAGGAAACAGAGCAACATGAAGGAACAACAGTTGTAAGCAGACCTTAGAGCAAAAATTTTTAAAGTGACATACTTGATTCGAGAAAGTCCCAAACAAAACTACTAGATAAAAATGAAAAGCTCACTATTTGGTAGCATATTGAATGGAGCAGAAGAGAAAATTAGTGAACTGGAAAATAGGTTGAGTTAGAGCAGTGTGACTCCAGAATCCTTGTTTAACCAGTATGCTCTACTACCCACACAGTGATCTTGCCGGCTTTCTAAAAAATCCCCATTGTTTATGATATATACTTTTTGATTACATACTAACCTAAAGTATTTGTGCATACTTTGTTAATTTTCTGAGTAGCCTGAGCAGAAGTTCCTTTATGGGAAGAGGTAAGGGATGTACCTTGGTATCGTCCTGCTTCTGACAAGTAAACCCTAGGGTACTGTGTTATAAATAGAGACAATTCTGGAATGAGTTAACTAAATATGGGCCCTGGGTAAATGCCCAGTCACGGCGGTAAGTGGAGGGGTGGAGTGTGCATGCCATCTTAGAGCCACTGCCCTTTTAGAATCCTCTGCTTTTTATATCATCACCACTCCTTACTGTTCTCATTAAGTACAGACGAGAGTTTTTCCCCGACACTTTAACTCCACTACAGGTGCTTCAGACAAGAGTCATGGTTTTCCGTTTATTAAGCTTTCCACACTAGTGACAAATGTCATGTCAGAAAGTAACTCAGCTTTTGCTTTTTAACAGAAAAATGTTCATCACAGGTCTTCTCTCAGTAGTGTCATACCTGGCCATTGGTTTGGTTTGGTTTGGTTTAGTTTGGTTTGGTTTTAGAGGGGAGAGGACAGAGCAGGCCACCTTGGCCTCAGGTGTGAGAACAGATTTGAATTGTGCAGCCTTAGGCCATCAAGTCCTGACTCTATACATTCAGAATGTATTGGGACTTATCTTGTACCTGTGTCAGTGTCAGCCACCTGAACATGTTTCCCAGTCCCTACGAATTCTTGAGGATACACCTGTAGAGCTGGCTGCCCACCTTTCACTCAGCATTCGTGCTTGAGTGCTGCATCACAACAGTAATCTCATTCTGTTAGCTTACTGTAAGAATAACTTCTCTAATGAGAAGTTGTTAGACTCTCATCCTTAAGGAGTTCTCCTATTTGCCTTCTGATATCTGTGACCATTATCATTTTTGCTAATTTTTCTTTTTAAATTTAATTTTTCTGTGCTTTATTTTCACATTACAGTTTACATTTGTTTTAGTAGTTCAGTGGGCAAATGTGATGATTATATTTAACCTTATTGTTGGTCTTGCACTTCTAGATGAACTGCTGTATATTGATAACTGTCAGTTAGTGGATGAAGAAAGGGAGAGAGGACAGAAGGAGGAAGGCAACATTTGGTCATTTCTTTAACAATTATAGAGGATTTTAGGATTTTCATGTTTGCTAGAAGTTCTTCTCTTTTTTTAAGACATTGTTTTTAAACTATTTTTTTAAGTTCTTATTTTTTGGCTGCATTGCGTCTTCGTTGCTGCGTGCTGGCTTTCTCTAGTTGCAGCGAGCGGGGCTACTCTTCATTGCATTGTGCAGGCTTCTCATTGCAGTGGCTTCTCTTATCACGAAACACAGACTCTAGAGCACGCGGGCTTCAGTAGATGCAGCTTGTGGGCTCAGTAGTTGTGGCACGCGCAACAAAGAGTAGCCCCCACTCGCTGCAACTAGAGAAAGCCTGCGCACAGCAACGAAGACCCAACACAGCCAAAAATACATAAATAAAATAAATTTAAAATAATAATATTTGTAAGATTGTTATAAAATGTAGAGGATGCGAAGTATCTAGCCCAGTGTCTGGGACAAACTAGGTGATTATTAAATGATAGCTATTATTATCCTTTTCTAGGGGGTACAAATTAAATCCCTCTGTTCTCATATTCCTTATCTGTTAAATGCGGATGATAATAGTACCAGTCTAGTATGGGTGTTTATGAGTCTGAAGTGAAATATGCATGAAAAGCACTTAGAACAGTGCCTGGCACATGGAAATTCTTCAATAAATGCACAGAGTGATGATGCCGTTGTTGATATTATGATGATGGCATTATTCCTGTAACTGGCTGGCCAGTTGCATATGAACGCATCCTATTATGTATTGCTCTAACTAGAAATGGATAATGGATTCATTCAGGTATGAGCCAGGACCTTGAAAAGTGGTGGTATGGGGGATTAGAAGATAAAAGAAAAAGTATTAGGGGATTGGAATGACCATATCTGGTAGCAGCTGGGAGAAACGGTCACATGACACTTGGGAAGAATTATTCTTGGTGGGAAAGGGGTTTTATAAATTAAAGAAATAAATAAAGCAACAGAAATAAGACAATCCAATCTGCTACCTCAGGGTAGGGCTTTATGTGATTTTATGAAAAGTGGGGGAGAAGGCATTAAATACATTGAGATAGCCTCATAGGTGGGAGTGGGAAGTAGGTTACAAAGTTCTGGGTCCCAACTAAGCCAACTCCCCAAGATGTAGGACTGTGCCAACTCACCTGAGAGTATCTGGCACACATCTTCTACACTCATGGTATATCCCCTGCTGGTGAGTGGTGGATGTCCATTTCTTCCGTCTGCAGGCTGACCCTGACCCCAGTTACTCATAAGGGCTCTCATGGAAACTTTTGAAGGATGATGGCTGTGGTGGCTTCCAAGAACTCCAGGGATGGTACAAAGAAGAGAATACTGCACTGGGGGCCAAGGGGTGTGGGTCATGATCCTAGCCCTGCCATGACTAGCTGTGTAACCTTGAGCAACCGTTCCATTTCAGCAAAACCTCAGTTTCTCTTGTTCATTTGTTCCTGTGTTCATTCAAAAGACTTCTGTGAAGTACCTTTCTGAATGCCAAATCCTGGAAGGATAGAGAGACCAGGCAGCACCCACTTCAGTATGCAATTATTTCCGTTGAAGTAGAGAGTGTGCAGGTAATTGTTAGACCAAGTATTTTCTACATATCTTGAATGGAGGACCAAGAGTCCCAAATGGACCATTTGAACTGTTCCTTGGTTTATATCAAAAAGAAACCCTGATACATGGGATGAGATGTTGAGTAGTAGGTGAATCTGGGCAAAGGAAATATGGATGTTCTTTGTACTAGTCTTAATCTTTCAACTTTCCTATAAGTTTAATATTATTTCCAAATAAAAAATTTAAAATAACAGAATTCCTAGTGATTCAGACCCATCTCCCAAAATGCAAATAAGTGATGATATTATATAATGTGCTGTAATTTGTCACTCCACAACTAAGACCACTCACTGGATTTGGTCTGGGTTGAATTCTCAGTTCATTTAGTAGTTTAGGACTTGCCTAAATTATTTCACTAATATGAGCCTTCATTTTCTTTATAACAAAGTTTCCCTCATAGGGTCTTTGTGAGGATTCAATGAGATTATATCCAATATACCTATATTACCTATACGGTTTCTATGTATTATCTATATAAAACACATACATATAAAATTGTTTTTCTTTTCATAATGTGCTGTGCAGCTATTGATGGCTCTCTGCCTTAACTGAGCTCACATTAGCGTATGTGTTTCCTGGAGTAGCTTACATCAACTCACAAGCTCCCTTCTGTTTTCTTACAGCCTGAAAGAATTTCAGGGGAGCAATATGGAATCCATTCTGATGTCTGGAGCTTAGGAATCTCTTTTATGGAGGTATGTTGTTTGGAAATAGGTGCTTCTGTGTATATCTGTACTAATATGTTCTATCAGGAAGGATGAAGATTTTGAAAAAAAGTGAAACCTCCAGTGTGTTATGTGTACATGTAAACAGAGTTTAACTCAATAGTCCTTATTTTGATACCCTTGCATGGCTTGTGAGCTGACTATTCTAAAGTGTTATTTCTCACAGATCATCTGTGTAAAACTTATCTGGAGTGCTTCTTAAAAATACAGGTTCCTACGGCGACTGCCGCCACCGGCGACTGCAGCCAAAAAAAAAAAAAAAAAATACAGGTTCCTAGACTCCATCTAAAACCAATTAAATTCACATTTCTAAGAATCAGCATTATTAACATGTTCCCAGTGTGATCCTTATGCACACTAAATGTGGAGAACCTGTGATTTGAAAGAGAAATTCCAAAAACATTATGTGTGATAGTAGCCTTGTTGGAATGCATATATAAATTCCAGAGGTGATTACTTTATTAACAAGTACAGCCCTACTCATTTGGATGTATAGTTTCTATATGTTTGTTTAGAAAGAAAAAAAAACCACCTTGTTCCAGTAGGATCATATCATGTGTTGGGCGACAGGGTGTGATATGATTTAGAGACGGTTAGGTGTATGCATTTAGCACCATTTTAACGTCTTTACTCTTTATAGCTGTATTTAGAGTGGACTTTATCTTGGTAAGCTACATGTAGCTCCACTAGAGGTCTGTGCTAAGAGTTCTGTACAATGATCTTTGATCCGTAAGGAAATGCATAGGACTTATATTAGAAGGACATCTGGCTCAGGGTGAATTATAGTAGTGTAAAGTCTGGATAATCACCAGTGCTTCAAGAATTGTGTCTTATGTACATTGATTCAGATAAAGGAGGACTCTTTAAAAAGTAGAAAGAACTCCTTAAACAAGATCATGGGTGAGTTGCAGTCACAATTTCATCAACTTTTTTTCTTTTGGTCAAATACTTTTTCTGTGATTTTCTTTTTCTGTGATTTTTGTAATGCATGAATGCAGTTGAATTTCTAAGGAGATATCTTCAGACTGAATTCACTTGCACTATAGAAAGAAAGCAAAAATAAAGTATTCAGTGTTTATTAAACCATATTCTTCTGCTTCTTCATGAAAGAGAATCTAAGAGGAAATACAGTATGTATGTATCAGCTGACAGGTTAGCAATACTGGTGGACAGATGCTCAGAACTAAGTTTCCCAACAGAATCCTGAAGGGCTTGTCCAATTAGCCTGTTTCAGGGAAAACTAGTATTTTTGATCTGTGGAGCTCAGCTCTTGCTATTATATAATTTCCCTTTGCATATTTTAAATCATCATCATTAAATGTATTTGGTAAAAGACCAGATATAGTGTAGGACATTTGAGAAGTTACGTGGTGTAAAGATACGACTCGTAGGCTGGGAATGAAAGACCTGGATTGCAGGTCCAGCTTTGCTACTGCTTTTCTAGGTGGCGCTGTGCAAGCCAGTGTCCCTCACAGTGGGTCTCAGTTTCTTCATCTGTAAAATAATGATCTCTAAGCCCCGTTCCAGACTAACATTCTGTGACTCTAAGCAGTCTGTTCTTGTCTTTCTTTAGCTTTCTGCAACAACTCTAGAATTGTGTGACTTAACAATATGCAGAGGCATAGCAATACTGTCAGACAGTGTAACTAATAGATTTAAGATTTAGAGCACGCATACATATTCACCATTCCTTTCTTCCACATTCGTTTCTTCATCCAGGTTTTGAGCTCCTGCTATATCTGCTAGATAGGCAGTGGGGATATAGTAATGACGGACACTCCATTCTTGATTCTAATGGAGTTTTGCATTTGGGGAGGGGTGGGGCATTAAGTACAAAAAACAGAAGGAAAACTAAATATATAATTTGTCAGGCAGTGGTAAGTCCTAAGGGAAAAAATGAAGTGGAGTAGTCCTTTCTGATAAAACAACCTTTGAGCAGAGACTGGAATGGTGTGAGGGGGCCATCAGGCAACAGCAGATACAAAGGTGCTAAGCTGGAGTGTGTTAGGCATGTTTAAGGAAAGCAGAGAGACCCAGGTGACTAGAGTGGAGTTAGAAAGGGAAAGCTGGGAAAAAATACAGTCAGAGAGGTAGCCAGGGGCCAGATCATATGCAGCCTTGTAGGCCATGGTAAGGACTTTAGATGTTACTCTGAGAGTAAATGATTTGAGTTATATTTTCAGAGGATGATGGGGTGCTCTGTGGAGCACAGAATATAGAGGGGCGATCATGGAAACAGGGAGATCAGTTAAGATAGGTAGGCAGATAGGTATATGAGTAGATGGTTAGATAGATAGTTGCTTAACAAATAGCACATATTTATATTGCATATTGACATATATGTCTGCCAGTATTTTGCTGGGTGCTAGGGATACAAAGAGTAATAAAAAGAGACTGTCATTTAGGGAGCGAGATTGCCATCGATGTATTTGGGTTTCGTTGATCATGTTCATTTATCCTGGAGGTAAACTATTGAACGGTCTTCAGAATACTGGAGAAAACAGACTCGTTGACACTGTAAGACTGAGGAGGATTAAGGTGTAAGGAACAGTGTGAAAAAGTGTCATCATTGAGTGTGAGACAGCTGAATGCCAGAAGGAGCGTGTGGGCTCATGTAGTAAAGTGGAGAGTAGAAAAGGACCACTGGTCAGGAGTGAGGGCCAAGAAGGGTTAGGTGTTTCCCTTCTCGCTGCATTTTAAAATGGTTGTTGAGGAGCCAGATGTGCGATCAGAAGGGGGAGGAGATAACCTTCGAGGACGTAAAGTGCAGTCTGATTATGATCATCAGAAAGGGTTGTTGAGCACCTCTGTGTGTGTGATGCTTAACTAAATGCTTTTGAAAGGGACTATGTGATCGTAGTCTCTGTATTCTGGGAGCCTATGATCCACCAGACAGGCAAGTGAGAACAGATGACCAAACACAGGTGGTGGAGTAGGTCTTTAGAGAGAAGAGTAAAGCCCTGGAATGTGTTATATACCAGATTCATTTGGGGTACAAGGCAACAAAAAATATGTGATAGGG
Organism: Stenella coeruleoalba; assembly: GCF_951394435.1. Taxonomy (NCBI): domain Eukaryota; kingdom Metazoa; phylum Chordata; class Mammalia; order Artiodactyla; family Delphinidae; genus Stenella; species Stenella coeruleoalba. The sequence goes on along the minus strand of NC_137147.1, from coordinate 139,798,145 downwards.
AATGGGAGTCGGAGTTTTTGAGTCCATAGATAAGAAATTGTGTGTGATTCAGTAATGAAGAGAACCCCAAGGTTCTTTTTTTTAGGAGCAGATGTGATGAGAACATTACCTGAAGAGAGTGGGAAGTTGGTCCAAAAAAGCACTGAAGAGCCAGTTTCTTCTTTGTTTTCACCACAGTGTTCTTGGAACAGATGTGGTAAAACCTGTTTAAAATCACTGTAGATTGAGAGAAGTGTGAATCTCAATAGCATTTCAAAATTCTGAGTAACAAATTGTGTTCTGAAACATAGTCACCATCTTCAAAGAAGAATTGCTTCTCTTCTGTTTATCCTCACTTTTAAAAGTGAAAGGTTCCCTTTCTAGGTACACACTCCAAAGGGTAGAAACTTTCATTCATTCAGTAATTACTATTTAAGCACTTACCACGTGCTAAGCCTCGGAGAGTGGAGCACAAAAAGCTGAGAAAAGACTGCCTCTGACAGAGAAGACAGACACCTAAAGCCCTGCGCAGTGTGATAGTGTTGTTAGTAAAGATGTTTATGAAGTGCTCTCAGCCACAAAGGTTGGGAGGGTGGCAGGTTTCTCAAAGGAGTTGACAGTTGAGCTGGGTTGTCTTGAAGGGAGTTGCCCCCGGGAGAAAGAAAGAACAGATGGAGGAGCCCCTCCCACTCCCCAGCACACTCTGGGGTGGATCTTTGTAAACCCTTCAGGAGAGAGCAAGTGTCTAGGTATGCAAGGTCTACCTATTTGTGCGAATACCTTCCTCAAAGCGTGTTGAGTCAATCAGTTTATTCCCCTAGGGTACCGGGTGGTAAAAAAACAAATGGGATAAAAATATAGGAAACCAAGCAAAGGAAGTTTCCTGAAATTACACAAGAATCAGATAGAGACAAAATGGGAACCAGAGTTTTCTATCCCTTCTACCTCTACCTAGCACTCCCCCCACCAAATTCCATAAAATCCCTGAGGTTTGGTGATGCAAGAGTTAGAAGGCTGCCTTCCTTGCTTTAAACTCCTAAGATACAAGGTTCACCCTTGCTTGCCTTCTTCATACTGCCCCTTCCCTTGTTGATGTGCTGTCACAGTCCCCACGGGGACTCATAACAAGGCCTCTCGCCACACTCTTCCATGAAAGATGATGCTGCGTGCAGCTAAACTGTGCCATTAAAAAAGTCACAGGTACACTTGCGCCTTAAGCAAAGAATCTTTAACATCAGACTATCTCCTTATCCAGGGACGGAACTGCCCCCATCTCCTCTCAATTCTGCATGAAGTGCTGCTTTTCCAGGATTTTGTCAGCTGTATATAGCGTTTGGAGTTGGCAGAAGTAACATGAAGATGGAAATACCCCTAAGAAGGGGAAAAATGAGATGATTAAGCTTGACTAGAGCACAGCAGTTTTACTAGATGTAAAGATTTTGGCCCCTTTCTATGTTTTTTGTTTATGGTTTTTAGATCCTTAACTGTGTTGTAGTTCTCCTCATGTGGATTAGTTGTAGAATGAAGTAAAGGTCAAAACCCACGTGGAATTAATTGCACTTCTTCCTTGAGCCTTCATGACAAGAATCAGTGTGAAAATTCAAAAAAGTAGAGAAGAAAAAAGAAGCGAGGATCACCAACAAGAGTACAAAATTTCTGAACTAGGACAAACTGGGAAGATGAATCCTGCCCCAGAGTATTTGTTTGACTCTTGTAGAAAGCATGCCCTGATTCAGTGGACTGGGTGATGCTTAGGGCTGAATGTGTACATGGTAAGGGCTTGTCTTACCAATTTTGATGATTTTAATTTCTAGGGGTAAGGAGTACCTAAAACATATTAGGGCAGAATTTCTGAATTTCACAGGCTGTGCATTGCTTCTCTCTTCTCCCATGGAACGAATGGCTTGAGGAGAAAGTCCCACTGTTGCTTCTTACTAATTAGTTAATCCATTCATATTCTTGTGTCATTCAAGTCACAGCACAAATCTGTGGGAGGGAAGTAAGCAGTATTATTTGGAAAAGCTGGATTTTTAAGTTGGTCCTAATTGGGTCAAAAAAAGAAGTCAACACACGCCCTCCTCTAGCCTTGTGTTTGCAGCGCTCAGGAGGACGCACATACATCTAAAAAGGCACCAGGTCAGTCTTGCAGTGTTCTTGTTCTCACTGAGTATGAGCTCTCCAAGTACATGTTCTGGTTTGTGATTCTCTTTGGCGGGCTATTGTAAACCTTATTAAGGTCGGTGGTGAATAATCTGACAGGCTTTTCCACAGGAGTCAGACTGAAAGCCCTGTCTTTAGCGCATGCATTTTGCTCTTTTCACTTGGGTCCTCGCTCTTTCTGCCTTTGTTTGCCTCCTCTCTCCACCAGTCTCTTGAGTCCAAAGCGTAGAACAATCTGGCTCGATGCGCTTGGTTAATTGGAGTGTCATCTAGTCCTCTGAGACCCCTCTTCAGCGTGATCACTGTTTTACTGAAGTGGTTTGAATGATGTGTTAAATGATGAAAGCAAGGTCCGTGGCTTAGAAAAATGTGTCTAGATAGGTGAAGAACACGTTCAGAGAGTCACACAAGGTCATTGTCATCAAAGTAGCACCATCTTCTAAGGATTTGATGGGTTCTGTTGTTTTGACAGAGTTATTCTTGTGAGCTTCAAAATTACCTTTACCAAGTTAAAAATATTCAAGGAATACTATGCTGTTCACTCTACATGGAATATGATTTTCTTCTTCTCCCCAAGATACAATTTAAATACACATCCTTTATAACACCAACTCTGATCTCTGCGGCTGAAAGTAATTTCTTCTCCTTCTGACCTTCATCTACATCTTCCTTGTGGCATGTGCGTTTTCCACTTTGTATTTTATTCATTTATAGCTATGTCGTAGTTCCTTATGACAGGATTTAAATCTGATTCTCTCATAATCTCCTACACTCTCTAGCACAATTTCACTGCCCTAGTGAGTACTCAAGAAATCTTTGGGGCTCAATTTTTTCATACTTCTGTAATGGTTTTAAAGCAGTTTCTGAAAATAAAGATCAGAGTTAAAGTTTGACGAAGCCTTTACCATAAGTGCTCACTAACATTTGCTGAATAGATCATAAACGTTTTGCATGTGAAGAAGAATTTTCTGTTTGCCAGAGTATCAGACCTAGACTCAAATTCCACTTCAGCCAGCACACTATAGATCGTTGGATAAATCACTTAATCTCTCGGGGCCTTTAGATGGGAGCTCTGTTTCAGAGCTTCTGGAAAGGGCACAATGAGAAAATTAAGCCATTATCCCCTCTCTTTCAGAGGAATTACTTTTTGAAATGTTTACATATGGTTCAAAAAGCCTCCTAATTTGGTTAAAGCATGGAATGCATGTGTTATCTTCCACTCTCACCTCAAACTCCACTAAAAATTACCGTGAAGGGAGTTTTTTTCTTTTAAGGCTTATTACCATAAAGAAAGGGAAAAGAGGGACTTCCCTGGCGGTCCAGTGGTTAAGACTCTGCGCTTCCAATGCAGGGGGCACAGATTCGATCCCTGGTTGGGGAGCTAGGATCCCACAGGCCGCATGGCGTGGCCAAAAAATTTAAAAAATTTTATTAAAAAAGGAAAGGAGACAACAGCAACCAAATTTTGAATGTGGGAAAGCAGATGAACAACAATACACAACTTAGCAGAACCGAGAGTGTTGAAATCCTAAGCCAGCAGTAGAGAAAGAGAGGAGCACCTGATTTCCTTTAAACTACCCAGAAGGCTCAGGAATTGGTGGTCCCAGATATCTGGAACTAGGAGTAGAGGTGGGGCCAGAGAAGAGAATTGTCTTAAAGATGTCTGAGAAACAGTTAAGCTGTTCGACCCACAGGTTCTTTGCCTAACTCAGCATGAGCAGACAGTCACCCCTCCCCAGCCCTAACACAAGACTGAGTAGAGGAGTTTCTCTGAGAATAAAATAAGTGATACCTGGCAGTGTAGAAGGCTGGGTCCCATTACTGAGCACAGAGGCATTAAGTGAAAGTTTAGATTCTAAATGTGGAGACTCCCAGCCATCTTACTACACCCTGTTCCTGGGACACTAGAAGCCAAGATTACTTTTCAGGAAGGATACTGGAGGAGACTTTCTTTTTTTTTTTTTAACATCTTTATTGGTGTATAATTGCTTTACAATGGTGTGTTAGTTTCTGCTTTATAACAAAGTGAATCGGTTATACATATACATATGTTCCCATATCTCTTCCCTCTTGCGTCTTGGAGGAGACTTTCTTTAGGGAAATGTGACCAAGAGGCCTTAAAGATCCAGGCATTGGGAGTTTTCCAGGGAAACAGTCCAGCGAGATCGTGTTACCTCAGCCTACAGGCTCCACTCACAAGCACAGAGTTACTAGTCAGATTTGTAGTGCCTTACTCTTAGCAAAACATTTGAGGAAGGCTTTTAAGGTAAGAACAGAGACCTAAAATAACTGAAAAAGAAAGCAATTTGGAGGGCTTGGACACTATGCAGGAGAGAAAAATTCAAATGAACTCTGATATTCTCAGAGGGATGGGAGAAAATGTTGCATCTAGGAAACAAGAACAGGCTGCTGTAACAAAGGAACTTTCAGATGACAACAACAAATAGAGTATTAAAAATTAGAGAACCAGGGACTTCCCAGGTGGCGCAGTGGTTAAGAATCTGCCTGCCAATGCCGGGGACACGGGTTTGATCCCTAGTCCAGGAAGATCCCACATGCCACCAAGTAACTAATAAGCCCATGCACCACAACTACTGAGCCTGCACTCTAGAGCCCGCGAGCCACAACTACTGAAGCCCACGCGCCTAGAGCCTGTGCTTCACAACATGAAGAGCAGCCACTGCAATGAGAAGCCCATGCACTGCAACAAAGAGTAGCCCCCGCTCACCTCAACTAGAGAAAGCCCGCACGCAGCAACAAAGACCCAATGCAGCCAAAAAAAAAAAAAAAAAAAAAATTAGAGAACCAGGTTAGGAAGTCTAACGTAAAAAACAGAAGTTTCAGGAAGAATGAACAGAGAAAACAAAGGGGAGGAAATCATCAATAGAAATGTTTCAATTTTAATTTTATAACATGAGAGAAATATTTGTATGTCATTTCAGATGGCCTTCTTCTTAGTATTTCTACAGAAGAAAAAAAAAACCCTAACTTTTCTAAATGATGTATGTCAGTGCTTTTGCCCAGAGAAAGTGAGTTTTTGTAGGAGAATAGAAAATTATTGAATTCTCTGTAGACATCTGTAATAGAATTGTCCCAAGGAAAATTTAGGGTAAAATGTACAAATAGTTGGATGTAACTACCTTGTCTTATGGAACTGTGAAAAGCTGTTAACACATCTAATTTTTTTGATTTTACCTTTATACATACTGTTTAATGGATATCAGATAAGACTCATTAGATATCAAGAAAATGCAGTGTGATTTTCTACATTTACAAGCAAACACATAGAGTATAGTGAGCTGTGTAAAATGAAAATAAAAGTATTGAAAAAGTGACGTGGATCACCCAGCCCAGTACCTTTGACAGAAGTTTCTGGAGAAGTGTGGTGAAGAGTATGTCATTTTCTTTCTATGATATATTTTCCGATATTAAGGCTATCATCCTAATCCTTGAACTGTTAAAGAGCACACATTTTGCGTTAACCAGAAATGTTGACGCCACCACTTAAAATCAGTGTTATCTTGGCCAAGTCATTTTGCCACTCTGAGTGTCAACCTCTTATCTGTGGAGCAAAGAGAACATTAGAAGTCATTCCTCAAATATTTATTGAACACTTTTTATGTGCCAGATACTTTACTAGGCGCTGGGGACACATTGGTAAATAGGTATGTTTCCTTTCCTTGTTGAACCTACAATGTAATGAAGGAGGCAGAAAATAAACAATAATAGTAAACACCTATTTTTTTGAGAGAAGGCAATTTCAGTATTCTAGGCTTTTTAATAAATACTTTCAACTAACAGTAACAACCCCATTAAATTACCTTGAGAAGTAAGCTTCTCTTTGAAATAACATCTAGGTAGTGGATGTTTACCAGGTGAAGAGAATTATGGAGCATTACCTAGACTTGGTTCCTGCCTCTAAATATACAGAAGAACCTATTCCCCGCTCTCCCTACGAAAAAAAAAAAAAAGTTTCCAGAGACACAACTGTCTCTAGTGGATCTACAGCTGCAGCTTTGTTTGCCTTTCTAGCCCCTGGTGATTATGAACCTGGTCTGAGGGGTGACGGATGGCTCTGGATGCCCTCTAAGCAGCTGCTGTCAGCTTCCCTTGACCATAAAAACTTGGCATTTGGTGTGCACCACTCAAATATTGATTTTTTTTCTCCTCTTCCTTTTTATAATTATTGTCAAGAACGTGAGTGGACATTGACTCTTATTATAATATGTTATCTGCTGCTCCATCTAGTGAAATATCTCACCTGTTGATCAGAAGTTTCTGCTGAAAACCATCAGAAGGCTGAAGAATTAAAGCTGAAGGGTCCAAAGACAAAGGAAATTTCAGTGGAAGATTGTATAGGAAAATGGGTAGAAGTGTGGTTCTGGAATCCTTGTCATGGGCCTCCTTCCCTTCCATTGAAGAATATTGAGGAAAACAGCATGTAACAGTTCCAGTCACTCATTCCTCTTCTCACGCTCCCCTTTCTGTAATTGTCTTAACTTGATTTTTCTCTATTGTCATTTTTTGTCTAAAATTTTATATAACTTATTGCAAAAAGGAGCTGTTAAAATGACCTTTGGCAGATGATGGATCGACTAGTTCAGCCTTTTGCAAGGTCTGTGAAGGGATCCAGCTGTCTCAGATTACCATGCCTAAATGTGCATTTTCCAAGGTTGTCAGTGATTGCAGTGAATGTGAAACTGGCAGACAAAGTGAAGTGTTTCCCACTGAATGAGGCATTGTTGAGCTTGCTTTGTGCTCAGAGCTATCCTGAACAACCATGAGATTGACAAAACAAGATGGAACAGGTGCTAGCAGTCCCAGCTAAGCATTTTATTATTTTGATGGATTTCAGACTGATTTTAAAGTTTTTCCAAGAGCACATGTCCGAATCGTGTATACACACAAACACACAAAATTTGGACTTTAAAAAAAAGAAAAAAAACATTAAATCAACACAGTCTTGATATGAAGAATAAAGAAATAAAGAGAAGACAAAGCAGGCATTTGACAACCCATATTCCAGTGTTTGAAGGATTGTCAGTGGAGAGGCAAGCTGCTACTTTATGACTGACGGGGCTGAGCTTTCTGAAGCTAACAAAAAAACAAAAAGCCCGTGGTTTTCTATTCAGTATAAAGAAGAGTTTTTTAATGGATATATCCCTGCACCCTTCCTACTCAACAGTGCAGTCATCCTTTTAGAGGTAAAAAAAATGCCCACATCCCTAGGGGCATTTAAGTAGTGACTGAATACTTGTCTCAGGTTTGTTTTTTTTTAAGAAATACTTTGTAGAAGAGACAGGTATAAGGTTAGACAAGATGCAGTCATTTATTCATTTGGTCACTTAGCAGATTTTTGTTGAGTGCCCATTATGTGGCAGGCACTGTGCTAGTCACTGGGGACATTGCTAGGAATGAAAGTGACAAAATCCCTGCTTTAATGGAGCCTACATTTTAAAGAAGGGTGCTTGACAATAATAACTTTTTAGACAGAAATAAACAGCACCGTATGATAGGAGTAACTGAGTGGTGTCGGGTTACTTTTGAGTTGAGATCTAAAAGATAAAAGGGGCCAGTGTTTTAGTGACATCTGTCAACTCTAAAATTCTGAGTGTGATAATTTGAGGAACCGCTGCTGCTACCTTTGAGATACTGAGCAATAAAAACCACTGCTCATAGAGATCTATCAATACTCAAATCCAGTGACCTGAAATTGGCTTTAAAAATCCTCTCAGGGCTTCCCTGGTGGCGCAGTGGTTGAGAGTCCACCTGCCGATGCAGGGGACACGGGTTCGTGCCCCGGTCTGGGAGGATCCCACATGCCGCGGAGCGGCTGGGCCTGTGAGCCATGGCCCCTGAGCCTGCGCGTCAGGAGCCTGTGCTCCACAACAGGAGAGGCCACAGCAGTGAGAGGCCCGCATACCGCCAAAAAAAAAAAAAAAAAAAAAAAAAAAAGTCCTCTCAAAGATCCTACAGACTATTTTCCATACTTTGGTTCTGAACTGAATAATAATAACTTTAACATTTTTTTAGCATTTAATTAGAAAAATCTTTTGCACTCCGTATCTTGTATTTAGAGACTAGAGTGTTTTTTAACTAGAAGAGAGACATTAGAACTTGTTAAATCAGATCCCTTCTCCTACCAGTGAGGAAGCTCGGGTCCAGAGAAGGGAAGGACTGTGCCCACAGGTACAGCATAAGCGATGAGGACTGGCAGCTGGGACCTCTGATGTGCAGTGGAGTGTGCTTTCCTCTGTTCCTTGCTGTTGACATCTCGCTCAGTGTCATTCTAGAAGGGTGACAACACTTTATGTGTACATAACGCTTTACAAAGCCATTTGATATTCATTATCTCATTTAAGCTTCTCCCCACTGTGATGGAAATGACCAAAAAATCAGTAATTTAAGTTACCCAAGATTATTCCACCAACTTTGATCTATAAGCATCAAAGTTCCTATTTTGCAAATAAGGAAACTGAGATCCAGAGAAATTAAAGGACTTTTCCAGAAAGGTTAGGTGACTAGACCAGGGAGCTGCAGTTAAATATCTGACTCTGGATGAAAGTCTGCTCCTTCCACTATGCTGTAGAAAAGAAGTAGATCAGTAGTTTGAAAAAAGGAGAGAGAAATGGTAACTGTAAATGGGCAGGAAATCAGATAAAGGGAAAGGCTGGTATATTGTGACTCTGCTCATAGTCAACACTGCTTTTCACAGGATTGCTACCTACACTCTCCCTATAGTTGGTTCAGCTTTACTGTATTTTTTTAATAGATTAATTAATTATTTATTTTTTGGCTGCGTTGGCTCTTCGTTGCTGTGCGCGGGCTTCCTCTAGTTGCGGCGAGTGGGGGCCACTCTTTGTTGCGGTGCGCGGGCTTCTCATTGCGGTGGTTTCTCTTTGTTGCCGAGCACGGGCTGTAGGTGTGCGGACCTCAGCAGCTGTGGTTCACGGGCTCTAGAGCACAGGCTCAGCAGTTGTGGTGCACGGGCTTAGTTGCTCCGTGGCACGTGGGATCTCCCCGGACCAGGGCTCAAACCCGTGTCCCCTGCACTGGCAGGTGGATTCCCAACCACTGCGCCACCAGGGAAGCCCAGCTTTACTGTATTTTGAAATGTACAATTGCTGTTGTTTTTCAGAAGCCAAGACCTAGTTTATTTTTTTTTTAGGAAACACAGAAATTAACCTAATCTCCAGTATGTCTGTTATAATAAAGTGGAAGCAGGTAGATGAGAGTTCCATCTAATCAGTAAACATTTATGTAGTGCTGCCTTGTGTTGGCAGTAGGGATACAAACTTTGCCCTCAGGAGCTCCTTGACTAGAAGGGAGAAAGATAAGTAAAAGTGCAGTGGAAAAGCGCATAGGACTGGGCAGATGAGTGGGAGGGCTGACATCAATGTCAAGGATAGCATTTCATTTATCTATTACTCTTAATAAATTATCCAACATTAATAGCTTAAAATAACCATTTATTTTTTTCTCAGGATTCTGTGGGTGGTGAGGGTGTAGTCAGATGGTGGTCAAGAAGGGAAATCCAAGATGACTTCACCTGCATGCATGGAGTCTTGGTGTGGGGATGGCCACTCCATACCTCTCCCTTCCTTTCTTCCCTCCCCCCTCTCTCAGGAGCAGCAGCACACAGAGAGGCCAGAAGTGTGAGCATATTACCTGGTTATGACTCTCTTGACTTTGAAATGTCTGGAAATACAAGTGTGGCTTAGACTGCGCTCGATAGACTGTACCCCAGCACTGATGTTTTCTCAGGTACCTGTAGCTACATGACGCCAGCGAGCAGTTTAGAAATGGAGGACACCCCACCAAGCTAGGTCTCTAGGGGCTGTTATCAGGATTAAAGCCACCCACTGTTAGAGCACACAGGTCAGCATTATACAAACATATTGAAAGAGTGTCATTTCTTAATTCTTACTGTAAAGATTAAAATGGTTATTGAATTAAGCACATGAGATGGATTTGGGGGCAGTTAACTCTAATCTTTTCCCTTTTTGTACCCCTTCAGTCTTTAACAAGAAATAAGCCATCTAAATTAATCATAATGCTGAAGTATGTGAAAGTGATTATTCTAAGCAGTGAAGTATGTGTAAGAGGGCCTTACCAGTTAAAACAGTCAGCCCCTAATACTGAAAAGTTTGTATACTATGTTTATTAAAGTATTGTAGCTTTAATAGTAGAAGCAACCAAGCCATGCAGCACCAAGTCGACCAAGCTCTAGGAGACATCACCATCAGGGCGTACATCATAATCAGCAAATGCTCAACATTAGCCTACTGCAAAATACTATTTCTGGTGTCATGGAGAGCATATGAAAGTTTATGACTTAGAGTTTGCCCTTAAACAAGTGAAATTTACCGGCATTAGAGATACAAGAAGATAGTTACCAGGTGGGATGTGATACACTGCCCAGTGAATGGTATGAACAGGAAGGGTATGGAATTTGTCCTCACAATTGTTTTCTGGGACTAACTCCCAACAGAAGAGGAGGAATAATTTGAAACAAACTCTGAAAGGATAGGTAGCTTGGAGTCATCTATTCATCCATTACACTATCTCAGATTCCACCTAGGAAAACCACCCTTAGTATTGCATTTTGAGTTGTTCAAAATTTGAAGAACATTTATTTTTCTATTAGAAAAGTAAAATGTCTGCTTTCATCCATCATGACTGAACTTTATCTCTCTTTAATTCAGAGTCTCTCACTGAATTTCCTCTCAAGGCACAGAACACCATCAAAAGAGACCTTTGCAGTTGTTTCTAAGTGACTTTTAGAAATTCAGTTATATACCCAGATATTATTTAATTAGCATTGCTCTGAGTGAAGCTACTGATGGAAATCAACTTGAAACACTTAGAATGTCTTCAAAGCTACAAAAGTGGGTCTATTTAAATGGAGGGTTGGGGGGGGTTCCATTTTTTTTTTTTATCAATTAACTGCCTCATATTTACTATGGCCTAGTTGAAGTTATATATTGCATTTAAACCACAGTGTTCCACTAAAAAACTATTCAGAGTTTTTGATCTAATACAGTATAGACACACAGATTGATATATACACACACACATACAAACACACGCACACACATGCACACACATATATGCATACATATACATATATATGCATAAACACACACATTCTTTTTTAAAGAGAAAAAAGAAAATGATGCAAGTGAAATAGCATTATGGGAGGGGAAGGAGAATTATGTTTTTTAGGACAGCAGGGTTAGAAAGACCAAGCAACATTTAAAGATTCAAAACAATAGCATTTAGCGTGAAATCTACTTTTTATCATCCTTACCCAGCCATCAGAATGAAGAAAGACAGTGTCCAGCTGTAGCAGTAGTTTGGTAGCAGGAGAATTAGAAGTAAAGGTACTAACGCCTGAGGGGTGGGTCATGAATTAATAATTGCTATGTGGCGGATGAGCCCCATCAGAAGAGCTGAAAATGAGGAAGTTGCCTTGCAGAGCGCTATCAATCACTCAGTGACCATAACTTCCAGTAATTAGTGTATTTTATGGGCCTTTGCTTCAGTGGCTCGAAAGCACATATGCTCCAGTCACAGCTAAACTTTACCAGAGTAATATTCCAGGATGATTTATCCTCTTGCTGCACTGGGATATAACCCTATATTAGGTGAAGATTGTGAACTAAGCTGCAATAAAGTGTAAGTTTAGGTACAGTTTGCCCAGGTTGAGACCTCAATGTATCATGCTTTTCAGCATGCATGGTTAGACTACAGCAAGCAATCATTCTTAACAGTAAAACAAATAAAGCAATTAAAGGAACAGCATTAGGATATTGTACTTGTGAATTACTGTTGCCCTGGCCCCATTTAAGTGTCCACTGTAATAAACCCATTTCTAATTTAAAAAGAGAAAAAAAAAACCCACTGTATTAGAAACATTTATTTGTGATGCTATCTTTTCTCCATTATTATTAGTAATCTGTGGGATAGAATGCAGGACCTTCTGAATGATGGATAAATGTTTGATTTATTTCTTTGCGCTACTGTGCTTGGGATCTTTAAGTTAAAATAAATTTACTTTTTATTAATGGACTCTAGTGAGGATGAATAGTTCTTTTTAAAATATTGGGACCTGTTAAGAAGCACTCCTGGTGGGAAACTCACATTTAGGCTCTTTCTACACAAAGAAAATGTTGTGAGCTCTCCAGAGCACTTGGCACCTTTTGAACAGGCGTCGTGAGTTATTTGCCGTGGTTCATTCACCCTCTGCACTAGAAGTCTCCGGGGCCTTTGCAGACAGGGGCCTTTGCCATTGCCAAAACATCTGTAGAGCCCAGAGTTACCAGTAATTTAACAAGCTTTGCCACCAACCTACAGTATGACCTTGGGCAAATTAATTAAGCTTCTTGTGCCTCCATTGGGCCATAATTCTGTTTGTGTTAAAGAAATCCTTGGAGTTATAGGAAAGCATTATGTGAAAAGAAGTATAAATTGAATAGGGAAAACATATGCATGGTTCCACTGAATTCTTTTTAGGGTGAAATGTTTCTACACTACTTTTAATGACGGTTGTTCTTGAATTTCCTTAAATAGACACCGGTGATAAGCTGATTTCACCAAGCATGGGTGGGAAGGTGTACACAGTTTGATGCTTTTGTTATATTTAATATTCCGTCTTTAATTTACAATGTATTATAATGTCACACAAGTTAAAACAATAATAGTAAAACAAACTAATTGTCTTTAATTAAAGTGAATTAGGTTTTGATTTTAATATATTTGATGTAGTGAAAACTGATAATGTGGAGGGTCCCAAAGGTTATTAGGGCATATTTCTGTTGGGCCTGATGGTCTTAGTAATAACCCTCTTCCTCATAGTTCTAGACATGAACAAATATGCCACTTCATCCGTCTCTGTTACTCGCACTTATGCCCCTCTGCAGGGGTTGCACATTCCACAAGTTATCAGCTAATGGCGTTATACATTAAAAATTGAAGCTTTCCTCACTCCGAGGCCTTTCAAGTCTTTGTTCTTAAGCCCAAGACACTTCAGAGTGCAGCTGCAAACTATAGGCAGAAGATTAAATTAATTTGTAACTCTTTTTTTTTGGTACTGCATTACTAAATCCTCCACATTTAATTGAAACCCTACTTCAAGATGCTTTGTGTTTCTGTGTTCTTTGTTGTCAATTTAACCTCCAAAGCACTTTAACACTGGTAAATTGCTGTTATATCCTTTGGATTGTTTTTAAACCATACAGTAAGAGGACAGTGAAATTGATACACGGGAAGAAAAGAAAAATCTTAGGGTAGATTTTGAGGTATTTAGTATTTATTATGGTCCTTCGCTAGCATAGTTTCAGATGATTTAAACTCTCTCTCTAGGACTGTGTAAATTGGTCTTGGGATGAAATCTCACCTAGGGAATTTTATGTAATCCAGTAGTTAAGTCTGATTTTTTAAAGTTTCCCTGTGTCTGAATGTCCCAAAGTGGCTGCTGCATTTCTGTAAAATAAAGGTTTAACTGCAGTGCACAATCTAAATGCAAAATCCTTCGATGGAAATTTAATTGTGTAAAATGTGCACAAGGGTAATTAAGAACGAATTTTAGAACATTTCAGACTATAAAGTCCTCCTTCAACTAGATCACTGGCTATATTGAAAATGCTTATTTTCAATTTGCAGTTTTGCTGAGAAACATAGAATATGTCTAAATTAAGAATTTATAAAATCCAGTGCTCTTCAGTATAACTGTAAATTTAAAGCTACTCCCACATTGTTGATATTCTAAGTTGGTCAGTTGATCACCAAAAACATATCCTGTGTTTGTGTCCTGCACTTGCTTTCTGGTTACAATGTATGTTTTCTCTTTATCATTTATGACTTCATGACAATAATTATTCTTATTATCAACAGAAGCCATTTTTGTTGCTTTGTAAATAAACATCTTCTACCCTTTTTGTTAAAATACAAAGGTTTCTATCACGCATTTGTTATGTATTTGGCAATTGTTATAATCACACTCACACATATATTGGTTATTTAAATGATAAAGTCCAACCTATTCAGATACTGCTAACTCAAGAGTATTTCATAGATTATGGTTGGACAAATCAAAGATCAATAAGATAACACTGAGGAGCAGTCCTAGTTTTACAGTGAAAGGTTAGTGGTTTACTGTTATTTAAGTGTAGTCCCAACTGGTAAGTGTTTTTGGAGCATTCTTTTTCTGCCTTTTGCATAGTAAATCTCCCACCACGAACAGAGTATTTAGCACTTTGCTGAATCTTATGTATTTAGAATTAAAATGCACTTTTTTATTTAACATTAAATAGAATCCTCTCCCTCCGTCATCTCTACCTCCACTTCCCCAAAATAAATAAAGCTTTTCCAAATCTTTTACAATGTGAGCCGCTCCCCTGCTGGGAATGAAAAGGATGTTAGAGTCATTTGATGAATTGCTGGCGCTTCTGTGCGCCCACATTTTTCAATATACATTTTTTTAAACTGGACTTAAGCTGCCTAAATTTAAATGCTTCTTTTGTAAAGATGATAAAGAGGGCAGAGACTTCCATTGGCTAAGCCCTAATCTGTTTGCTTTGTTGTGATTCTTTTTTTTTTCTTCTTTAACCTATTTATAAATCTACATCCACATACAAAGGTCATTGGTTGGCTGAACTTAAACCATTTTACTCAGTAAATTTAATTAAGAAAATACAGTGCAACTCATAAGCAAATGAGTTTTTTCCTAGTTTTAAACCAAACCACCCTCTTGAGTGCTGATTGCCTTGCCCGACCCCTGGTGATACAGAAACAGGCAAAATTAAAAAGGACATTAAAGCTTCATTAAATCTGAAACACATTTAGTACAGTGACATATCTGCAGGCCATTTCAGAGAAGATTACATACTCTCTTTTGTAAGTTTCCTAATTTATAATACCTTGACAATAAAAACTGGGGAAATGCAAGTAGATTAATAGACCAGTAAGGGTAAAAGATACAGAATGGCCCCAGGTCCATCTGTCTCTGAAATATTCACTCATAGCATATGTACTCCCTCTTCCCCAAAAGGGTTCAGTGTTTATTTTGACTTTTGGCAGCCTCAGCCATATCTGCTAAGAGCCCTTTTCCTTTTTTACCTTCTCCTAATTGAACTTGATAAAAAGGTTCTAGGGCTTAGCTATATATTTCCTTCTATTTGGCCACCAGACAAATAGTGTAGAATATAAACATTGCAGCTGCATTAAGCCTGAAAGGGCAGAGACATACATGGAAGGCAGCTCCCTCTCCCAGGGCCTTAAAATGCCTGCTTGTGGTGCCAGCCTTATAGTACCGCTGCCAGTTTTCACTAGTGCGGATTGGAATCCTTGCCTTGCCACTGGAGCAGCCCAGTGGTGACACTGTGGGAGAGGAAATGATGTTGCGCGTCTCTGGTCAAGAACAGGGGACCATTCTCTGCCCTCAGATTGAAAAGAGGTCAGACCTGCAAGATGCCTTAGAAACAGTCCTCGCAGGAATGTAGTTGACAAGTAAGACTGAGCTTCCACAGGATATCAGGAAAGTGCACATGAGTAAAGCCAGTTCCAAGAATGTTGAGGTCACTAGTTCAAGTATTGCCACCTGTTCCCAAGCAGGCTGGTACAGAGATGCTCCCTGCTGAATTTCCTCTCTGTTCTCTTGATGGAGGTCTCTTACAGAGTAAATGAATATCATCAGCCAGCCTAATTACCTTTTACCAGTTGTGAGAGGGGGCCAAGTAGATGAGTGCACATTCCCAAGTCTGCTGTAGCCTTGCTCTCCATAGAATAGTGATGACTTGGGAATTTGAGGCTTTGTGTTGAAGTGGAAAAAGTTCACATTTTTCACCTCATCCTACTCTTTTTTTTTTTAAAGTCTTCCTTTTATCATTGCTTAGTTCTTTAATCTACAAGAACCAATGGCCAGTGTTGGCACTGGCCAGCTAGTTTAGACCTTAACTGCATATATGGTGGGCAAGTTTCTTCTGCTGGTAAGCTACGTGGACAGAATTCTTCCATAGGCCCTAATGACATGTTCAACATATACCAGAGTGAATGGTGCAGCACCTGTAGAAGGACTTCAGATAGGATGTTCTAAACGTTTTCTAGTAGTTATTAAGCTGTCAGCTTTTTCAGACGAGAGACCCTCCTCTTGCTACTTTTTCCAAATGAAAGAATGTGTAAAACTCATAATCTGCGGATGGGTGTGATGATAGGTGACAGCTTTTGGTGAGCTGTCACTGCCTGTCAGTTCAGTACAGAATGGTGCAAATGCCTAGCCCACCCATTACTGCCACAAAAGACCATAGTGGCTCTTTCTGAATCAATGTGCACATTCTCACTGGCCAGAAACACACTGTGTTTACAGAATGTAAGTCAAATCAATAGCCTGTTTTGGGTGAGGGTGGAGTGGAGGCAGTGGAGAGCTGAGTCCCTCCCCTTCCTAACTAATAGCAGCATATAGACAACAGACATAATCACACAAAACTGTGAAAGGGAGTTTGATTAACATCCATACTCTCTTTCCTTCACTCTATAGTTGAACAGATTAATGGCATCCACCAAATGAAACAATGATAGTATAACTTTATGTCTTGAAAATCTGAGAATTCTGAGTATACAAGAAATGAGTACAAGGTAACAAATCTTACCACGTATTCATATATAGATATATATATATATATATGTACACGCACACATATATACACACACACACACACACACACATCCAAATGAGTGTTGGCCCTTTCCAAGTAGTCACCTTGCATGGTCATATGGTTTATTCCTATTACATTGCTGTTGCTCAAACTGGTTTTAGAACTTTAAAAATTAACCTCAGCATCTTCATGTCTATCCTTATTAAGGAACAAAATATTTTTTCTTTGAATTTGGGTTTTGGTAATACCCATAGGCCGTTCAGACCTTAGTCAACAAATAATTTACATGATCAGAAAACCAGAGGGGTATGATTTTAAGCTCAAGATAAGATGCAGTTCTAATAAAATGAAGTAGTTGTTCTTCTGTGACTTGAAATGATTCTAAACACAGTTCCAAAAGAGGAGTTCAGAAATGTTTGAGCAGTGTCAGTGTCTTTGAGATAAGTGCACAACTTCTCAAGATCTAGAAAAGCAATGTAATATGCTGGAAAGAACCCTGGATTACGTTGCAAGTCTTGGGGTCAGTCCCCAGGCTTCTACTGATTAACTGTGTGGAAACACCTTCAATGGGACTCTGGGGTTCTAATCTGTAAAACAGATTGATGTTTCCTTGGATCCATTCTAGCTTCAAAGTTCCCTGATGTAGTGATTCTACTTTGAAAGTATTTACAAATACCTATAAAGGATTTCAGACCTGACGATGGGCCACATTATGAAGTTGCAAAATTTAGCCATAGTTCTCTTTAAATAAATTATGGTATGTTTGGTAAATTTGATCTTATCGCTTCATATCAATCCTATTCCTGGTTGAATCATTTTGTTTTCACAGGTGAGAATTCAAAGACCAAAATTAAGTGAGTGGCCTAGAAACACATAGCAGTTTACTAATTAAATAAAATTGGAAGCTGTAAGGATTCAGTTACCCAATTTCAGACCTATAGTTCCGACTTCATAGTCTTGAACTGCCACTTTCCCACTAGTAGTAGCTCTTTTCTTCTAAATATGAATGGATGAAAAAAACTAACAAATAAATGAAAATAATGGCACAATGTTCTATTTCACATGGCCCACTCCCCATTTCCTACAGCTCTTCCTATAATACTTATAACTGAAAATTCTACAGAGCTGTGGACTAGGAGCAATTAAGTGTTTCCATTTTTACAGGAGGAAAAGCCAACAGTATCCTATGGTTTTACGTCTCTGTTTAGAAGAAACTGTCGTACACTTGTAAATGTGAATAATGCCCGTACAGCTGACAATATTCCTAAGAGAAACTATGTAAGGGTAGTGTTTAGTTGTTAAAAATAGAATATTTTATCAGGGATACAACATTGTCCAATGTAAATGTTCATTCTGTATATAGCTTTCAATGTGATTACAGCAATAATTTAGTTTGTGCATTTAAGGTTGTGAGCTTTTTATATTTGCTGGATGTAATTCTGAAATTTAGTACTTGTCTGTCTTAAGATCTGCCCTGCATGCAAATCTATAACTAGACAAATATTATTTCCTTTCTCAGCTTGCTCTTGGGAGGTTTCCATATCCTCAGGTAAGATTGTTCATTACTGCCGTTTTCCACTGTGACATTCATTCCTATGTATGAAGTGCAGGGAGCAATTGTGAACATTTGAGCCACATACAAATAAATCTGTCCTGTTAAATTGAAAAGTGATATCTTAAAGGAGTCATTTAGGAGTCTCTATTGATTTTTGATTTTTTTATACTCCAGATTTTTTTCCTCTTTGTTAAAGGTTGAAAGCCATCATTGTGCTCTTCCTTTGTGTGGCACTGGTAACGTTTTTCCTCATCCCAACCCAGTAGCATGTGCTCTTACTGAGGTTGGAAAAGGGGCACAGCCTTTTCTTGATACACTGTTTGCGTTTTTGGATTCAATTAGGTATTTGAATTAAAGGATTGAGGTGAAGGGTGAAAATATCTAATCTAAGTCATTATTTTTGCTAAGCAAATAGATGGGCCTCCAATTTTATGTGGCTGTGATTTCGAACATTTTCTTTTTAAAAAATTTGCCCTTCCTATTTACATTTCTAGGAAAATAAAATGTCCATTATGTTACCATTGCTGATAATAATCTCTATAGTAATTTCTTTAAGATTTTTATTATAGAAGGGTGCTAGCACTTAAAATATAAAGCTATTTTGTGGTTTGAAGATGATTCCCCAGTGTGTGTGGGGAAATAAGTGAAATGTCTAGAGGGATGAAAAATGAATGGTTTGACTGTTGGTTGATGCTCCCTGTTTTTCTGGCATCTTGGTCTGTACAGGCCAAAGTGCCCGGAGGCATGTCTGATTTAAAGGTGGTGTTGGTCTCTGCTCTTTAAGCATCTATTAACTTGCTATTATTATGCAAATAAGTGTTGTATTACACATACTAATTTATGCATGGTTAGATTATGCAGATGAATCACAAACATGGTTATTGAATAATAGGATGGGGCTCATTCTCTCTACCGTCTTTATAAGCAGTTTTAAGCAAATTGTCCTGGTACCCATGTGGACATTTTAAAGCCGCTTCACACGCTGAAATGTCTCTTTTGTATCCTTTTTCTTTTACAGTTAAAGCCATCAGATAAGTGGAGGAGAAACCATCCAAGTTGTTAGGTTCAAGAGTGTCAGTCTCACTTTTCAAATTTGTAGGATTCTTTGTTTAAACATAATCTTTTCCTTAAAGAGAAGATCCTAAGTGTAATCACTTGGCACGCATGCTCGCAGTTAGTGAGATTTTACTGTGTACAGCCTTGCTGCTTAGCTCTAGGTAGCCCATCAAATTAAAATCACATTTTCAGGATTTATAGCTCATTAGAATATTTATCTTGGTAAGCCTCTTATTCTGTCAGTAATTTTTAAACAATTCACTGTTTGGCCAGTGTACGCAATCCCCTCAAGTTTTGTAAATGAAGAGAAGAGGTACTATATAACTTCTCTCTCAAACAAGTCTTAATAGAAAACTTGTATAAGCCATCTAAGAAAGAAAAATACCAAAGATTGGGAGTGTAGCTGTATTCTTGAGATTCCTAATGCCTAGAGTGTTTAATCAGCGAGATTTGATAAGTGATAAGTCTAAGAAACGATCGCATTTGACAAATGAAGCTTTTGAAGGCTCTGGTCGAATTTAGAAAGAGGCTGTCTACCTTTGCAGTATTGTTTTCTGGAATGTTTAAGTATATGTTTACTTCATCAGTCGAGTGGAAGTTGGAAAATTCTAATGTGTTGAACTCCCTAGGTAGCAATCACTGTCATGCCAGAGTGAGGGGAAAACTGTATTCCTTGAATCGTGATAGAATATTGTCACCAAATTGGAACTTTCATTTCAAATAATAGAAGCAGCTTTGATGCCATCAGGCCTATTTCCCAGGTCTTTCAACAGAAGTTTGTGCACTTCATTGCTGGAATCATTAATGACTTTTGATGGAGTTGGCATTTATTTTACAGGGTTTGTACTATAGACTGAAGATTGGGAAAGGTTACTTTATAGATTCCTTTTCTACCCTTTTGCCTTCAAATAAAGCACACGAAGGAAAATGTTTATTTTTATAGTATCGCAGGGACTGGATTATGAAATAATACCTTCTCTTTGGCCCGTATTATCTCATTTGAACCCCTAACCACTCTGTGTGATAGCCTCCCCTCATAAATTGGACAAACAGGATGGTTGATTTGCTCATTGTTGTACTGTAGGTGGTTTGGGGCCATTGAATCCCAAGTGGAATAGGCAGGAGTGAATCACACACTCTCAGGAGTGGAAAGTGATCTCAGACAACATCGAATCAAACCTCTCTGCAATATCTCTGAAAAGCAAAGTTGAACACCTCCAGTGATAGGTAACTCACTAGTTTACAAAGCAACCATAGAGTCAAAGCTTTATTTACCGGGCTGAGGACTGCCTCATCTTAATTATTACCCACTGGTCTGGCCCTTGAACACATGAAAGATTTTCATATATCCTTAAGATCTCACAGTTTTGCATCCCTTATGTACCCAGGGCTGGGTACTCAAAGTCAAATCAGGGAACCAGATCTCAGCTGCCTTCACTAATGGCAAGCTGAGGAGACTGGCCTGTTTGAAAGAACTCTAGACCAGGAGCTAGAAGATTAGGATTAGAACCCAGCTCTAACAAGCTCGGGTCACTGCAGGCCTTAATTCTTGCTTTGGCCTGTTTCCTCATCTCTATAATGAGCATCCTGATACCTGCCTTCCCTATCTGATTAGAAGTATGCAGATCAAATAAGATTATGGATATGAATTTCTAATCCTCAACCAAAGGTTGCAAGAGGCTGTGCTTGCAACCTGCCAGCTGCAGCTGGAGCAGAGTGTAAAATGAGCAGAAGGGAAAGAGGGGAGGCAAGGCCAGCATACAGACTCGTCCTTCCCCCAGCCCAGCGTCAGTGCTGCTGACAGCGTTGTTAGCAGCGTCTCTTCCTGCCGGTGACACAGTGTGATTCTGGTGGGGATGCAGATGAGGGAGGGGTGTTGGGAAGATAGCAGGGAGAGTCAGTAGCCGGGGACCAACATAAAGGTTAAAGGACTGGATTTTTGTTGAGATAATCGTTCTCCATGAACTTCATTGTTTGGGGGGTTGGGTTTTTATCTGTTATTTGAAAACACTGTCTATTTTAGTTTCCTTTAGGCCTTAAAGTTGCGTAGCCTCACTGGCATGCAGTTTAGGGCTCTATGGAAAGAAAGGTTAGGAGCCATTATAGATACACAGTCTTATTACTACAGCTTATAATAGGAGGAACAACGATGTCAGATTCACCTAGCACCTTTCCGACATCCAGCTCCAAAGCACTTGCTGTTATCTGACTCGGGACTGTTATTTCCAGCCTCCAGGTGAGCAGACTGAGTCTCAGAGAGATGAGGCGCCTTGCCTTGGGGATGAATGGGTACAGTTAGATCTAGGGCTTGCAGGCGACTAAACCAAATGACTGGCTCCGTGAACTCTGATTTTGGTTTGCTGTTCAAACCACTGCCCTCCTTCCCGCTCAGCCCCACCAAGCCCTTCTCCTGGCTCTCCTTCTCTGCCCTCAGGAGGCCTCCTGTGTAGATGAGAAGGGTTGTGCCATGGAAGATGATGACAAGACCATTCCCTAGAGCCCTTTTGCTTTTCTTACCATGTGTTTAGCAGAGTGATGGATCTGGAGGGACCCAAGAGCTCTCACTGACCCCAGTGCCATTAAACTCTGCGTGCCTGTGAAGGATATTCCGCAATAGCATAATGAAAACTTGTGTTTTTAAACATCTGGTAAACAGATAGTATCTCAATTTCTTGAACAATTTAGCTTTAATAGTCATCGGGAAAAATGTGCAAGTCTGGACAAGGACTAGAGCTGTGTATAGTTAATCATGTAGATCCAAATCCAGTTGGCTTAAAAAACGTGATGGTGGGCAACGGTTTGTTTAACGACACCATAATTTAGGAGAAATGAAAAAGATGGCCTGCTAAAGACTGTCATCCTTCATTCAAACTTTACAACAGTACCCTGCATTAGGATGATGGTAAATCCATTACGGAGACTTCTCAGGGGATGTGCCAGCTCTGGCGTTTGGAAATTGGTAAGCAAGATGCCACAGGAAAGTGAAGATAATATAGGTACAAATGTATTTAAGGTACTTTTGCATGTGTAAAAATGCTCTTCTTTTGGCTGCATTTCCCGATCGTGGTTAATAAGTTACATCAAAATGACCTGAAGTTAAAAAAAGGAAAAAAATCTGAGCAAATAGTGCCCCTGGTATTGTAAAGCTTTGAATGTTTTCACACCCCATTAATTTATTACTTCTCTTTCTTCATCTTTAAATTTCATTTTTTTTTTCAAAAATTCCGACTCCCCGCTGCTGCAGTGATTTTCATCTTGTTGTTAATTTTCCCTGCTCCATATGGAGCTCCAGACATTTCACCTGGAGGCTGTACTAGATTTTGCTGTAGTGATTGTACTTCCGGAGGCCAAAACTGTCATTTAGGGTTCCTGGTGCATCTGTCTGCGCCAGGCTTTTCACTGGCATGGGAGAGTGTGAATAACAAATTGGATGCACCTGAGATTCAGATGATTAGTGTGTTCTGTGAATCTCCACGACTTGTAAGCAGATAGCTCTGGGGGGCGGGGGTGGGGGAGGCGGGGAGGGCTAAACAGCAACTGGGTGAATCTGTACTCACACCTTACATTTGGGGCTTTGCGAGGGAAGTGCAAACATCCTAGGCAGTCTGAGTGCAGAGAGAGTAACAAATATTTCATCCTGCCTTGTCATTGATTAGAAAAGAGCCTTTAATTTCATTTCACCCCATGTTGTGATTAATTTGCATTCTTTGTCAGAAGTTAATGGAGTTTTTTATGGTTCACTCTGAAATCCTTGAAGACATCAGACTTGATCTGATGTTTATACAACCGCCAGCGGAATTTTTTCGTTTGATTGATGGCAAGCTTGATGTTATTCCAAACGGCTTTTTAAGCTGTTTTTAAGAATTATTTGAATAAAATGGAAGCGAGATATTGTTGTAATGATCAAGATTATCTGTTAAAAATCTGTTTCAAATAAAGAAGGTGATAAGTAGTAAAAAGGATCAAAAATACGAGATATAGTGAATAGTGATGTTATTTGTTAAAATACATAACAATGGCATCCAAATAAATTATTACAATATATAGAGATCACTTTTATTGAAAAAGCATACCATCATCTGGCCAAATAGAATAATTAAGGCCAAGGCAAAAGGAAAGTCTGCATCTTTGGGATTAAAAATCTTTACTACCAATTGGCATTTCTCATTTATTCTGCCACCTTTTGCCACCAACGTACGAAATAGAGATCTGCTGTGCTTAACTCAAGGAGACAGGGTCTGTCAGGCCTGTTAGCTGAACAAAATGATGACATATTACTTGTCTCAATAAAGACGCATTCTTAAATCCCAATACAAGTTAAACATAAGTGGATAATAGAGGATTTTAAGTGAAAGACATGTATTCTTAATAGTATAATGACTGGCCTTTTTCACAAGACAGTACAGAAATGAAAATATCCTGTTGTTAAAAAGCAAAATACCCCATTTGTTCATGGGTAAGAGAAACATGTGTTCACCCCCCCGTACACTGTATATCAAAGTATGAAGGAAGCTGTAGGCGGCATTTGCTCAGAACCCCCTGCTACTAACCAAGGAAATATGTTTTGCAAATGCTTTTTGATTACTGATACCATTTGTTTGATTTGGGGGCTTTGCCTTGCTTCAGCAGATCCTTGCTTTGCTGTGATTGCTGCTAGTGAGACTTACTCATAGGTCAAAAAGCTACTTATCTGAGCACTTTCATTTAAAACAGATTAATTTATTTGCTGTATCTGAAAGTTTGCTAAATAATTGGGTGGTTTTAATTTAAGTTACTGCTTTCTGATCCTTGTATTAACATGATCTAAGGTCCTTTTTATTATATGCAATCCATATTATTGACCACAATTGCCCTGTTTTCATTTAAATGTAAGCAGCTTGTCAAGTAGAAAATATTTTGTTTAACTTGGCCTGGAAACCTGCTATTTTAATGTGTGTGAGGTTTTTTTTTTTCAATTGACAGACTGTCTTTTAAACATACGTTTATTTTGTAGTAATAAATTGTGCCCTGGATAGAGTATTTGTCTTGTAATAAAGTAGAAAGCATATGTTCTTAAAACTATTTTAAAATATTAAACATTTTTCAAAAGTTAATGTCAAAATACTAGAGTTTTTTTGTTGGTGGTGGTGGTGGTTTTTTGCGGTACGCGGGCCTCTCACTGCTGTGGCCTCTCCCGTTGTGGAGCACAGGCTCCGGCCGCGCAAGCTCAGTGGCCATGGCTCACGGGCCCAGCTGCTATGCGGCACGTGGGATCTTCCCAGACCGGGGCACGAACCCACGTCCCCTGCCTCGGCAGGCGGACTCTCAACCACTGCGCCACCAGGGAAGCCCCAAAATACTAGAGTTTTTACACCTAATTTTATTCATGTTTTAAAGTCCTTTGAGTATACTATTATTAATCCTAATTTTGACAATTTAATATGGTTTTATATTCAGCGTTAAATTCACACTATAGATATCACTGTCTTATTTATGTAGTAATGTACTAATTATGCCTAAACCAACCTAGTATTGCAAAATTAAACCTAAAAAGTTTGCCTTCTTTGAAAAGAAGTGTTTGGAATCTATCCTTTGTTGCATGAACTTTTTGAAATTTGAACATCAAGGATTTTAGTAAACTGTAAGTATCCAGATTTTGTGTGAGATCTCTGGTCAAAGAAGAAAACAGCAGTGGGTTATTACCCCAACTTCAGGTTCTAACCTTTAATTGGCAAGAGTCCAAAAGAGTGATATGTGTGCAGTTTTATTTTTCCAAACATTTCTAGCCTACATGTTTTAATTCATTGTTTATTTTCATCCTCACTATTGAGGATATAAACAGTTAAAATATACTGATATTTCAAGCCATAAAATCAGATTTTATGTTCCATAAAATGCAGAAGTGAAATTTAGGTGATATGAAGGTGTTCACTGATACACATTTGCTTCTTCCCAGAAATTTTTAAATTGCCTGTGTCAGATTTTTCTCCCAATGTCTATTTCATACTTATCAAGAGGTCTCATAATTTTATTTGCTTAGTCTATGCTGAAGACAGGAGGTGGGTTCCCACTATATCTTTAAAATGGAGCAGAAATGGAAGAGGAATTATCCTCCAAGTGTGTGTAGCTTAGAAATGTGAAACTTTCCATTAAAGATAAATTACTTGTTCATACCTCAGTTGAGGTATATGTAGTTAGCCAGCTAGGTTAGTGATTGCCTCTATTTTTTTAAAAAGCACTAACCCAATGTTGGTTTGGTTTTATAGCACCTTCTAAACTATTTTATGACATACATCTCAGTTTAATTGAACATGTATTTGTCATTGAGCATCTACTCTGTCCTGGCACTGTGCTAAGCACTGGGAGTACGGAAATGGAACAGATGTGGTCTCTGCTGTCAAAGAGTCCAATGCAGTGGGAAGAAAAACGTAAATGACAGTTGATATAAAAGGAGCCCTACAGGAGGTACTATGCTCTGGCCTCAAGAGTAAGAGGTCAGCTCACTTGAGGAAACTATGGTTTCACAGGGTAGATGATGCTTGAGCTGAGCTCTAAGGCTAGAAGGATGGAAAAGAACTTTCCAGGTATTCTAGTCAAGAGGAGAGTCATCTTGTAAAAGATAAAGGTCTAAAGCAGCATGTTGTATTTGGTGTCCTTGCAGTAAGTACTTCAACTCAATAGGTTACTACTGCTACTGTGACATTCATCTCCCTAATAGTTTGGGAATGTCCTTAGATGACTTTAAAAGCAACACTGGGAGGGAAGTAAGAAAATGTTGGTAGAATGGTAGAGGAGAGAAGTGCTGTATCAGGATGGAGATGGCACATGTAGCCGAGACCAGATAATGAAATTAAGCTTGAGAATTTCATGAATCCCTTTGAGATGACTGAGAGCCAGTCTGAGGTTAGAAATCACTGCATTTTAAGATTTCTACCCTAAGGTCAGTTGGCACATGCCTCTGAGGGGTTCCCTGCCACCCTTTATGAATTTAACTTGGCATATCGTAGAACATTTTCTAGACTGCTGGAGGATTGGTCGTCATGATCAAATGAGCTAATACCTAAGAGACCACTTTGAAAAAAATAAGGTGGTAAATAAGAGCAAGGTAATATTAGTATTATTTATATTTCCAGAAAGTACTTTAGGGATTTACCTATGTAACTCTGAAAATATATGACCATGTCTCACTCCAGTTAGGACTAAAATGAATTACTTTTCTGATCCCATAAGAGCCCTCCTTTACAGTCTTTCTTTTTTGTGTTATCATTTATCATTCACAATCACCATCATTAATATATAGAATTATATGCAGAATCTAATCATTTTTAATTCAGTAACTGGGGACCATGATTCTTTTACAATTTTTAAATAATCAGTTTAGCCCAGAAATAGAATTGACGGTTGAAGTAATGAACTTGGTGCCCAGCCTGGCTTTCAGGGGTTACTTCGCCATCTTCTTTTCCTCTTAATCTTTGTGGTCTGGAAGGCCTTCCATTTTTCCCCCTTTGGTTTCATTGGTACTACCTCATGGAATCATAGAATTTTAGGATGTGAGGAGATCTTACAATGGTCTAGTCCAACTCATTTATTTTACAGAGGAGGAAAAGGGGGGTCCATAGCCATTAAATGACTCACTGATGATTACCAGATATTTGGCAACAGGATCAGACTGTCTCCCACTCTAGAGGGATGGGGCAGGGGGAGAAAGTGAGAGAAGGCACCCAGAGGCTTTGAGCCCAAATAGCTATCCTTATTTCACACACCCATCCTCTCAAGTACTGCCTCCCACTGGTGTGTCTACAGAGATGGAAATCACTGTTGTAGGATGCTTCGTGCCTGCCAACAGACAAAGACATCAACTTTATTTGTACTCCAGTGTTTATTTATCACCATTCAGTATAGAAAACTTGGGTAGATGTGGGGCTAGGGGCTCATTGGCATCCAAGTTAAAAAGGGGGCAGACCTGGCCAAGCTTTGTTTGAGTACAGATTACTTTTTAGATATTTAACCGTTCTGGATTAATGCCTGGGGAGTCTGGGAATTCTTCCTCAACTAAAATGTTAATGATGCTAAGAACCCAACCTTCTTTAGTGCCAATAAAACAGACAAGCTAAGTTCATTGAAAAGTCAGTGAGTTGCCTAAAAGGAGCAAAGAGCTGATTCGATTTAAGACTGGAGATTGCCCAGGACACACCAGGTGGAAAGAGGGTGCCAGGGACTGCTAGGAGCTAAGAAAGGAGGCAGTTGTCTGTTTACGCTCAGAGCCAAGGTGTCGTCCCCAAAGAATTGTGGGAAACTGAGGAAAGCAACTAGAACCAAGTGTAGACTCTGTTGTGCTGTACACTGTCAAGGTCTATAGTTGGTGACACCATGGGGGGAAGGTGAGGAAGTCTGGGGAAAGAAAGACCAAAGAGGCTGATGGAGCTTGTCTTGTTTTGTGTTCAGAAACAGGTTTCAGAGAGCACCATTCTGGGCATGAGGAGACCTCGACCCCAGTCCTAGCTCTAGTTTGATAAAATACAGTAAACAAAAGAATGTTCCCGGCTAAAGGCCTCCCTCCAGCCCCTGCTCTTTGGTCAGCCCTATGCCTCCTTGGTAGCCAGGCAGCTGGAAATGCTCAGTGACTCAGGGCAGAGGCAACTGGGGTACAACAAGTGACACACCCAACAAGAGACAAATTGAATCATTATCAGTATATGGTTTCCACCCAGCCACACACACAGAGTTAACCTGAGTTCTGGTCCTGGCTGTTCCTATTAGTTTTTTGACCTTATTTCTTTTCAGACCTCAGTTTTCTCATCTGGAAACTGATGGAGGTGGCCTAGGTCAGTCACGTGCCAAATACAGTAGGTGGGCATCCACTCTCTGGCACATACACACATGCATGCACACACAAACACATTATCTGTTAATTTTCAAAATGTGTCTAAGTAATATCTTGTATGAACTAAGAGTTATTTGGTAAACAAAGACTGAAAAATGCTGGACTAGATACTTGTGTGGTCTCCTTTCATCTTGTACGAACAGTTTCCTCCTCTTTTCTACACCTTCAGCCACCTTACTCAACACCATCTCCCCATGTCCTCCCTTAGAGTTTATTGAAACCTTATTTTACTTATATCAAAATATGAGAGGTGTGAACTGAAACTGAAACAGAAGTCAGAGTTTCTTCAGTTCATTCTAGATCCATGACTTCTTCTCTTTAAACCTATTTTGAATTTACAGTCAAGCCAGTAAGACACATGTTAATTAACATGGTTATATGTGACTGTATTTCAAGATGTTTTTTCTTTCCTAATCCTGTATGAACCATGTGTTGGCTGCAGTTACAGCTTATCTCAGAATCTCAGCAGGGCAAAAAATGTTGTCAGATATATCGCGGATAAAGAAACAAAAAGGAGCGATATGTGGAGTCTTAGCTCACAAAGAAAACCTTCCTTGCAATGCCTAAAAACATGAGCTGTTTTGGGGGGCATGGCGAAGCTGTCTTAGAAATTTACAGTGTCCTGAATCCAGCGAACTATATTTTATACAAACATTCAGTGACATTTAGAGGTGTGTGCAAGCCCTGTGCGTAAGTCTCAGCTCTGCCACTAAATTTCAGGGAACTTAATAAGTCACTTTGTTTTTGTGGACCAGCAATTATATCTTATCCATCATCTGAGTCCTAGAGTCTAGTACAGTGGCTGGCACAGAGTAAGTACTTCATAAACATATATGAATTGATAATTTAGTTTAATTTTACTTTTTTTACATGTTGGCAATAGCATGTTTTAGAATCAGCAGGAACTAAGAATCAATACACATCCTTAGGCTTTAAATTAATAATTTCATCCCCTTTTCTTCCATGTCTGTATTTCCACTCTACCCTGCCAGCATTAATACCTGAAGAATAAAAGCTTCCAAGGAGATGTGATAGTTGTCTTCAGATATTTGAGGATTCTCTCTAAGAAAGGATGTGGATTTGTTCTGTTAGTGTAGAACTGGAACAGGAGGTAGAATGGACAGTCAGAAAACGTAAGCTCCGCGTTACTGTATGTATTCAGACAGAAGTTCGGTCAGCAGGGGCGTAAAGGAGGGATTCAAGGGTCAGATGGGGCGGAAGCTAGGTCAGATTAAAAAACCTTTCAGGTGCTTTCAGACACCAAGTCTATGAGTCTGCTTCAGTGTTGGGCAAGACTCTCCTCAGCCAAACAAATAAAAGGCTGATGCACTTTCTGTCAGTTAGAGGGGAGAGACAACAGGTAGAAACTTCATCAGACTTGTCTAGATTCTGTGATTGGTTTAATGATCCACTCATTTTGACTCTCAAATACTCTGTCAGTGTGAAACACATAAGAAATAGAAGAGTACAGGAAAGAAGTAATTCTTTTTCAGCCCAAGACTTACACACTTCTCTGTTTCTCTCCACTGAGCCAACTATGTGACGTGGCTATCAAAAATGTGAATGCACTTGTAGCCTCTATGACAGTCTCCTAAATAGTGTATAGTGTCCAAAGCAAGGTGATATGAGCCAGTGCAAGGTATGTGTTCAGGCGTGGATATCACACTTCATGAGGAGCATACACATATGGTACCACACTCAGAGAAAGATAACCTCAAAGGAGAATGTGAAATCATGCTTGGGTCCTTCTAGACAGCTTTCTGGTTCAGCTCACAGAAAACCCAACTCAAAGTTGCCTCAGTCATAAGGGAAATTTATTGAATTACATGACCGAAAATCTAAATATCGCTGGTTTTAGGTAGAACTTTATCCGGTAAGTCACTTTGAGCTCTATTCTTATTAGGCTTCTCCCTCCACAGACCAAGAATGGCTGTAGAGTTCCTGGGGTGACCTGCTTCCCAGTTTAGAAGGAAAGAGCTGGTCTCTTTTTCCCCCACAAGCAACCAGAGGCTCTGGGCTTCAGTTTGATTGGACCAGTTTAACTCCCTGCACCCAGGGCATTTAGGTGATGCCAACTAGTTTAGGCCTGAACCACATGCCCCATCTCTAAAGCTGGGAGCGAAGTCTTCTTCCCACGAAGCACGTG
This sequence comes from Stenella coeruleoalba, assembly GCF_951394435.1. Taxonomy (NCBI): domain Eukaryota; kingdom Metazoa; phylum Chordata; class Mammalia; order Artiodactyla; family Delphinidae; genus Stenella; species Stenella coeruleoalba. The sequence goes on along the minus strand of NC_137147.1, from coordinate 139,767,732 downwards.
GGCTGCTTAGGGGTGGGGAAATGCTGTTAGAGTGTCATTACTAATGGAAGGGAGAAGGATAGAGGGCAACCAAACATAGCAAATGATCCTAGGAAGAAAATATCAATAGGATGTTTGTTCAGGAAAGAAAACATTGTGGAGGCATGACAGCTATCTTCAGATATGTGAAGAGCTGTCATTAGACTTAATCACTACAGCTCCAGACCATGGGCACATCTTATAGGAAGACATATTTGGACTCAAAATAAGAATGAACTTCCTAACAATTCAAGCTACCCAAGATAGAATTGTTGGAATCCCGTCACTGGAAGTCTTCTGGCAAAGATAGGCTAGCTGTCTGTCAGGAATATTTATTTTTCTTTGGTTCCCCCACTCTTTTTTTTCTTTGTTTTTTTTTAATTATTCTTGGCTGCATCGGGTCTTAGTTGTGGCACGCAGGATCTTTCATTGAGGCACGCGGGCTCTTTGTTGCGGTGTGCGGGCTTCTCTCTAGTTGTGGCATGCAGGTTTTCTCTCTTTAGTTGAGGCGCCTAGACTCCAGGGTGCATGGGCTCTCTAGTTTGCGACAGATGGGCTCTCTAGTTTGTGACAGACGGGCTCTCTAGTTGAGGCACGTGGGCTTAGTTGCCCTGCGGCATGTGGGACCTTAGTTCCCTGACCAGGGATCGAACCCATGTCCCCTGCATTGGAAGGCGATTCTTTACCACTGGATCACCAGGGAAGTCCCTGGTGATAAAGTGAATTTCTACATGGAACAAGGAATTGGACTACTTGACCTCGAACATCGTTCTGGACTCTGTGGCATGTGGGGGATTTAAGCTAATAGAGATGCAAACTAACTGATAGCTCCAGAAAAAACCCTTCGGACATTTTGACACAGTAAAATAACTTTTGCTATGGCAGATTTATTTGACCATAAGGAGCAGAATGATCAACAGGCCTTTCTCAAAAAAGCAACACCTCCCCCACTCACCCCTCTCCCATACACAAAGAACAGATATTCTTCCTAGATTCTGAAATAAGACCACACATTTTTTGGAGCAAAGAAAAGAGAAAAGTTTGATACAGCAGATGTCTAAAATCTTCTTTGAAAAGCTAGTGCTTAATGGACTCCTTGACCAGACCTTGTACCGTTAGGGAAAAGGTCAGTTTTGTAATTCACATTGGTCGTTTTGAATTGTGATCCTAAGCCCCTGCTTTTCTCACGGAATTTAGGTCTAACTAAATATTATAATTCTCATTTACCTGCCCGGGAGATGATTCACTCTGTGGCTCTTGTACACCTGTGTGGGGGAGGACCTGAGCTATGTCAATTTTACATACACAAGGGATAAAAGAGTATACGCTGGCAATCAGGTCCTTTTTTTCCTGCTCACTGATTGGCAGACCCAGCACATGAATGATGTTGCACCGTACCTTGGTGCTCCAGCTGTTGTGTGTTGTGTGACAATGCATTGTCCTTGATAACTCGGGAAGCAGTAAGAGCCAAGTGACCTAATTTATGGCTGTGCTGATTTTCTGCCTGGTCCCATCTGAGCTGTGCCCTCCTCTAGGCATCTTGGAGCCTTTCTAGCCCGCCCAGCTGTTTGTTAAATTCAGGGATATCTATTTTTAACTTTTTAAAACTGGTCACTCCTGAATGCAGCACCCCGGCCGGAGTTTGGGATGTGGGGCAGGGAGAAGGTGCCAGTGAGTGGATCTTAGAATGTGGGAATCACAGTGACCTTCTTACACCTTATTGAGTAGCCCCTTTCTAAATCCTCTTATCACTTATTTTTAAGTGATTGATTTGTGTTTAAATAAGTGATATGAGTTATTTTTTGTTGCTGTTTTGTTTTGTCCTATACAAGCTATGCTAATAGATTCACAGGCATGATAAGAACTTGAACAAGGACAGAGGCTGATGAAAAGGGGAGATAGGATAGCACAAGTGAATTGTTTTTGTTCATTTATATTATTAGAAATAATATATATTATTCATTTATTTTGTCTCATAATACATTCAGCGTCTAAAAATATCAGTTTGCCAAAATTCCCATTTGCAGTTAACCAGGGTAAGTTTCGTTCTGTTCCTTTTCAAAAAAACAGTCCTTTGTTTGGGTACTCTTATTTTAAGTTAGTGTTAGTAAGCAGTATGTATTCAGTTTGTGGTCATGTGGAAGTGATTTTTTTCTCTCACTGAGGGCTTTTTGAGATTTGGGCACTTTGTTTTTGCAAGTTATGATGGATTGGAGGTGATGTGACCCTAAGTCTTATCACCCAGCACAGTGCCAGATACAATCAGATTGAGTGCCAGTGTCAGCTCTCCTTCAGGTAGGAAAAAGAATCATGGTGCTTGAATGGGCAGCTTGGGGGTTGGGGGGTCTTTGGGCCCCTCTAGCTCATCCTTTACTTTCTAGACAAGAGCCCTAAGCCTAGTGAAGGGAGGGAGCTTCTGAAGCCATGGGGATCTGACAGGAATTCCAGGGATCTTTCTGACTCCAAAGTTTATGCATTTGTCCCCATACTAGGGAGCCTTGTGAGTCAGCAGTCAGTTCTAAGCCAGGTTCTATCTGTGGCCTTGGGCACTGTTCCCCTCTGAGCGTCAGTTTCCCTAACAGCAAAATGAGTAGATCTTGGAGGTCCCTTCCATCTCAAAAAGAAAAAAAAATTAGGTCATTATTCTTCATTTTGAATATAAAATCTCAGTTTGCCGTAATCCCTGTTTATATTTAGCCAGAGTTATAGCTTAATGAATCTGATTTGAAAAGAGAGTCCTTGGGACTTCCCTGGAGGTCCAATGGTTAAGACTCTGTACTTCCAATGCAAGGGGCACGGATTTGATCCCTGGTCGGGGAGCTAAGATCCCACATGCTGCATGGTGCGGCCAAAAAAGGACCCCCCCCCCCCAAAAAAAAGAGTCCTTGCAAAATAACTACAGTTTCTAAAATTTGAAATTTAAAAAGAGAATAGAGTTCAACATTGAAAGCTAGAATGTGATGCCAGGAGCACAACAAATAAAAACGATATTCTTTTAAAATCCCAACCAAATAATTTAATTTTATATTTCTGTTTTCTATTTAAGAGAAAATAACACAAGCTTGAAAAGCAGTAAATATGTAAAGAGAAAATTTGTCAACTGATATTGGAAGATCTGACCCAGGTCACACATTAATCTCTCAGACAAGAGCTGCAGGGCAGGCCATAATTTCAGAGAGTAAAAGAGAAAATGAAAGCTATAGCTGGTGTCTTCTCTAAGTTACATAGGTGGATTCATTTCAGTTTTCTGATTGTGCTTCTGAATATAATATAAAAGCGCTGGTAGCAAGGTCTGCTTTACCACTGTGTGTGTAAAAAGTACCCCTATAGAGATAGAGGCGTAATGTGAGCCTTCCAAAGTTGATTTTTATCACCAGAGTCATTGATTAAATAGCTGAGGCCCCATGAGCAAACTTTTGCATTGGCAGTTTCCTTTCCAGGTTTGTTTTCCCAAGTCACAAGTCATATTATGGGAGCTTTTTAATTGCCAACTCAACTGTATGGCCCTTGCAAGGAAATACAAGGTAAATATGACTGCAGTAATACCCTAAATTTCAGACCTAACTCATTTTTAGGCCTGCCTGTTGTGAAGTCATTCTTCCCCATTTAAACACATAAAGGTCTGTCTTATATTAGAATGAGGCATAACTATCCCCTGTTAGTGTGGCTTAAAATCTTGAACCTAATGGCTGATGAAAGAAAAAAAAAAAAAAAAAAAATCTATGCCCAGAAGAGGGAAGAGGTTTGTCTAAATAGTGTTTCAAAATGCTACTAGTTCTAGAGACTGATTAGCAAAGCCTATGACTGGAGCAATTATCGTTCTGTTCTTTGTCCCCAAGTATCAGTTAGACATAGAAAGCTCAACGCAAGCAAAATGTACAGGCAGGAAGGTGGACTTGGACAAGTTAGTTATAAACAGCATCTCATATGTTGGGAGGTGCAGGCAGTACATGAGCCCTAACAATGTTATTGTGTCCCTCTGAACTCTGCTCTCACAGCTAAGCATTTGCAAGGCAGACCCAGAATAAAGAGAGGCATTCACGAAGCTAACATTTTATATCGAGGACCCTTAGTACCACTTTTAATGTGCTTCAGAACTAGGGGCTTCGCTTTTTCATGAACTGTGTGCAAAAGCAGAGGCCACGACTGGAGGCTGACTCTGTCTGGATCTGTTTTATGATTGCTGCGCCTGTACAGTAATGTGATCTTGAAAAAGGTAAACAACAAAGAGTTTAGCAGTGAAAAATATGCCTAATATAAATACAGTTGAGTTTATGGCAGTTCAGAATTTGAAAAATATGACCGTGACATTAAATTTTTCTGGTGGAATTAACAGAGGAACAGAATATAGCACTTAAGGCCATATATCTGAGACAGAGGAAGGAGATAATACATCTAACTCTATGGTCTATGTGGCATTCATATAAAGGAAAGCACAGTAGCTTTATTTAATTGAGAAATGAATCAATTACAATGATGTTGCATCATCAGATTCTTGCGAAATAGAAGATATGTCACTGCATGGTGTAACTGTTAAAAAGTAAGTGAGTATCTTAAGCATTTTGAATCAATTTCATGTACTGGCACTGCTACCTTAATACAAAATTTATGAAGATGATTTCATGTAGTATGTTGCTATCAAAAGTGTGTGATAAAACCTGATAACAGCGTCTCCCTTTAAAAACCTGGGCAAAACAGTATAACAGTATGGTTATAAGATCATAAAACAGACTTTGATATTGCTGTTTCTCCTTTTCTTATAGTAAAGAGCAAGTGTTAAAATAGTACAATTTTAAGCTGTCTTAAACCATGCTTTTAACCCACAGATTAGGGCAGGATGGAAACTTTTTCTCAGGTCTCGGTTTATGAGGAAATTTTCATTTAGTTCACGCAACTCATGTTACTGGGAGCAATGTCTCACAATCCATTCCTGAATTCATTTTGAAACATGTCACTTAAAATGTTTGCTACATGTTTTCCTCAGAGAATTTGTAATCCCCCTGACTATTGGAAATTTACGAAAAGCATTCTCTTTGATGTCAAAAACAGCTTTCTAATTCTGTGTACATTAGAAAAAGTAACTCTCCTGTTGAAGTAGATATATCTTACTGAGAATGTTTGGGGGAGGCGGTGCTTATCTGTGTGTACTTTAAAAATATACAGTTGACCCTTGAACAATGAGGGGGTTAATCTGCATACAATTTAGTCGGCCCCCAGTTTCCAAGTATCCGAGGTTCCTTCGCATCCCTGGATTCAACCAACCATGGACCATTTAGTACTGTAGTATTTACTAATGAAAACTAGCCACGTATAAGAGGACCTGCACAGTTCAAACCCATGTTGATCAAGGACCAACTGTAAAAGCAAACACCAAAGATATCTCATAGGAGAATTTACCTGGGTTTTTTCATGATTTTTTAAAGATGCTGTGGCTTTTTACTAAAACCCTAACCACTCGAGGGTGGTAGTTAACAGCTCTGTCTTCCTTTTTAATGTAAATCTTTCCCCACAGACCCTTACGCAGAAGTACTCATTGTCTAGAGGAACAAGAAGAAGCATCAGGACAACATTCAGTAGGAAATATCAAAGTAGACTAAGAGCCAATCAACCTGAGATGGAAGTTTCAGGGAGTGGTGATTGGGGAGGGCATGCTGAGGAGCCAAGAGCAGGAAGGAGTGGGTACCATGCTCAGCTGAGATAATACATGGGAAAGCACTTTCTAAAACATCTAGCACTCGGTGGAAGGGTCTGCTGATCAGCCACAGGGATGCAAAAGAAATGCAAAAACATGGCTTCTGCCCTTGAGGAGCTTAACAGTCTAGTTGAGAATAAGCCACGTGCCAAAACTGATCATTTATCAACTTTACCATGCCAAGTATAAACACATGCAAATCCAGTTGTTTTTAAGGAATGCTGTGATTGTAGGCAGATATGATGCTGGAGAGAAAGGAGCACGGGAGAGGCCCCAGCACAACCACAGCCTGCTCCTGTGGCCTTGGGCCTGCCCGCCTCTGAGAGGCCCGGTTTTTCCCATCATAGACTAGAGATGACCATCCCTGCCAAGCTCAGGGTGGTTGTGAGATCTAATGAGAACGTGTATGTGAAAGAACTATTAAAAGCACCATTAAAAGCATATAAGGGGGCTTCCCTGGTGGCGCAGTGGTTGAGAGTCCGCCTGCCGATGCAGGGGACGTGGGTTCGTGCCCCGGTCCGGGAAGATCCCACATGCCGCAGAGCGGCTGGGCCCGTGAGACATGGCCGCTGAGCCTGTGCGTCCGGAGCCTGTGCTCCGCAACGGGAGAGGCCACAACAGTGAGAGGCCTGCGTACCGCAAAAAAAAAAAAAAAAAAAAAAAGCATATAAGGGACTATTAACTAGTTTACCTATATTTTACCCGCTGGTTGAAGCACTGTTATCACAGCAAACAACTGTCTCCTCAGTAGTTATATTTGGTTCCCAAAATTTTCCTCCTTAGGAAATTTAGTACCTGGGACGACATTTTCATTGAGTTTGTAATAACTGCAGGCAATTTTTTTTTTGGTTGGGGGGCACACATTGAAGTGTTTAATACTTTAACTACTAAGTGGATGTTTTATTAATTTGCTGTCACATTTTAGTCACTTTCTAAGAGATGTGGTTTATCGGTGTCAGCTGTGTGAGCAGCTGCCTCCAGAACAGGCATCTTCTTTGACTCTGCTCTTATCCCCTGAAAACCAGTGTTAAAACTTGCATGAATTTGATTTTCCCAGAAAGCATTGCTGCCCTGCTGAAGGAACTTTGGAAGAGGTGGAGTCTTTACCCACTCCTGAGTCAGAGGCAAATACTTCAACCACATAATTAAAGTTTTCTTCACAAAATAGGGGGTTGTGAGCAGACACTGGCAGGAATCCAAAATTCTAATTTCTGACTATGATTTAATTTCAATTTTAAATAAATCGGTTTTTAATTTAAAAAGAGTGAGCTTCATAACATTAGCAATGATTGCAACATTAAGCCCAGTGTTCACAATCTAGCAATATAAAACATTATTTATATCTGAATCGTAAACAGCCTTTTGAAATGGATTATGGTTTTTCTCCCTATTCTAATACAACCTGGAGGGTACTAAAAAGTGTTGTGTGAAATTAACATTCTGCTGACTTTCGCCTATAAATGAGAAGCGAGCTATTAACATTTGTGTATTTTCATTATGTAAATTGTGTTAACACATGCCCACAAATTGCCACCAGCAATGCAATAATTTTCTCTCAGTGATCATAATGTGTCCAAGTGAGTCATTTTGATTATGACATGCTAATTACATATTGCCTTTTTTCAGATTCAGAAAAACCAGGGATCTTTAATGGTAAGCTTTATGAGTTCAGAAAAAAATTCACTTTTCTCTTTCCTGATGGCTGCTTCCTTTGCATGCTTGAATGCCTTGTTTTAAACTTAGCAAATTGCATTTTGAAGAAAATGCAAACCTTTAACTGCCTGTATTAGATTAGGTACCATTAGAAATAATAGAACATCCTGAGCATCAATGTTTTTATAAGAGTTTGCTGTTGTTGATTAATCTTGCTATATTTTATTGCATTAATGATTTTTTCTTTCCACTCCACTGTAAAGATATTGCATAGAGGCTAATACTTTTTCCTTTCTTCTTTCCCATTGCAGCCTCTCCAGCTTCTGCAGTGCATTGTTGATGAGGTGAGGCATCGTCTTATGTGCTTTCACTCCTAAAGTCATTCCTAATGGTGTGGAAAGCTTATATTTTGTTTCCTAATGAAGCACAATGCCCAACATCCTCGGAGCAAGTTGTGTTCTATGGCTCTGAGCTGTGTTACGTGAACTGGCCTTGTCCTGAATCCTGCTCTTCTGATTCCAGCCGAGACTCTCTGCCAAAACAGACTGTCCCACAGGCTGGTCCTTGGGGGCATCAGAAGCCCTAAAGACAAAACACGATAATATTAATTTATCCTCTCTCTGGCCAGATGGGGATGGAGCCGGAAATTAAAGTGGTATCATTTTTTCCGTAACACATATTTAAAGTCATTCAGTAGGCAAGGGTCAGAGTTGAACAGCAAACATAAGCTGGATAAAATTTGTCCTCCTTGCTTTATTTACCAAAAGCATAGCAGAGTGATAAAAGTGTTCAGAAGCTCTAGGTCAACAGTTCAGCTTTAATTTCCTAATTAGGCATTTTCCCCAGAACATACTCCTAACTTTTTGTGCTTTTAACTAGTATTCTCACATGTTAAGTCATCCTACCTCTGATCATCCGTATCCGAGTTTCACTGTCCCTTTGCCTTTATGGAGTTAAGCTACCTGAATTTCATTCTCAATCAACTACTTTTGTTGCTGGCTTTAAATTCCTTTTTTTCCTGTAAATTAGCAGTCTTATAGTATACAAGACTCCGATTAAGAAACATTAATGTTTTTTAAAAACTGAGTTTTTCTGGGCTTGAGCTTGCCTGCTAGCAATGTTTATTTTTTAAACTTTAATCTTGCAGTATTTAAAATGCTTGTCATGTCGGCAATAAATGACTCAGATAGGAAAGTTTGAAAGAGAAAATATCGTTAATTCATAATTATTCCTCTCAATTAAACGTCTGTATAACCAGTTATGAGATTTGGGAGAAAAAAATAAAGATCCTCCTAGGAAAAAAACAAATACATACACATATCACAATAATAGTAAGAATGGAGCTCCAACATCCTTAATGTCTGCATCAGTCAGTCCACATATCCCTTGCAAGCCATAAACCATGTTAGTGCAAAAATGAAGGCATCGTCCTGAAACAAATGGAGGCCCCATTATCTCAAATATCAGACAGGCCTCCTGGATCTAATAGCTCATCAATATCTTCTGTCATCTTAGATTCCCAAAGCATCCTATGGCCATCAGAATCCTCCCAATTAAACTGATTTTCCTGAGCTCCCCCTTCAGGATTGCTTAGGGACGTGCCCAGGGAAATGGCCTCCCCAGTCAAGTGCACAGCCTGCCATCTTTCCTGGGCTCTGCCGTTCTTGGTCTGCCAGGCTCCTGGGCATCAGAATGTTCAGGTACAGATACCTTCACCAGTAATACAGGTATTGCTGGAGAGCTCATTTGAAGGTTTTCTGGATCAAATGGATGTTTTCATTCCTTATTTAAAGTAGCAGTGATTGCTATTAAATTTAATATATTTTACTTGTTTGATTTGGGTAAAATCTTGAGACTTTTGAAATCATCATAGGGAGATGTTCTAAGAAGAGAAGGTATGTGTGATGAAGGACAGTAGCTTGTAGCTTAAATCGTATATTTTTCTTTATAGCTCTTCTTCCTCAGTTGAGAGAAAACTATAACTTAGACATCTATTCCCATTTACTCTAAAAACATTCAAATATCTTTTTTATGAAAACTTGGGAAATTCACATATATTTTTAAAACAAACATTAAGTTGATCTTGGAACCAAGCTGATGATTGGGAATAAGAATATTAGGAAAGAGTTGGCCAGGTGACCTGCCTTAGGCAAGGTGCATCATAGCTTCTAAGAGAGGAAGGATTGGTGGGATCTTTTAATTACTGTGCTTACCCCACGTTTGTCAGATTTCTCATTGCTGTGATATAGTGTTTCTCAAAGGGTAGTCCAAGGACTAACTACATCAGGATTACCTAAGACTCTTGTTTAAAATGCAGATTCTTGGACCCAGATCTCTGAGTTAGACTTTCTAGGGGTAGAGCCCAGGAATCTACATTTTACTAGCTTCCCAACTCTTTGCACATGAAAGTTTGAGAACCTCTTCCGTAATGGCTAAGTCTGCCCTTTTAGATCCCAGAGGACAATTAACTGTCTATCTTCATTTACATCTGACATGTAGGGCTTCTATTTCTGAATGAATATAACCAGCCAGGATTTGAACCATCTTACTCTTTGGTCATGGGATATACCTCATTATGAAATGGCTATCCAATGACAGTATATACTGTTTCTCTTCGGGAAAAGGCAAATCAAAAAGTACCACCCCAAGGGAATCTAATTCAAACAAGATGGATATATTTGGAGTCACGTACAAAATAGCTAAGCAAAGCCCAGTGTAACGTACTTTATTTATTATTATGTGGATGTCCCTTGACCTCCTAGCATGGCCTGGCAAAGAACAAAGAAGTAGTAAAACAAGATCAAGTGGATAGGAGCCAGCGCTAGAGCAGCCAGGGATGCTGAATGTCAGGAGTTGAGAGACAGGAGGTGGGATCGTGGGCCAAAGCCAGAGTCAGCCACCACATATCCAAATAAAGACACCAAAAGGTAAACAGAGTAGTAAGAATCATGAACGTGAAATTTGAACCACAGAACAGGAACTGGATGAGTAGCCAAGGTACTAAGAGAATCAGACTGCAAAGAGAAATCTGGGAAATTTAGTTTAATTTTAGGGGGTGGAGCTTGTCTGGTTTGGACCTGGCTAACTCAGGATCTGAGTGCTGTCTTAGAGCTACCATCTTTGCCTCGAAGTTGCTTCTCTCAAAAGAACTTCTTACTGTAAAACTCATAATCAGGCCCTCTCCAAGTCCCTGAATACCTGAGCTGTAAAGTACTTGGGTTCATTGTAAGTGATGTGTGTCTATGCGTGCCATGATGCCTTAGCCATCTGATATCACTGGGGAATGAGGTGGCCCTTGCTGTCTAGCTAACTGATACTACTTTAAGCTCTGACATCAGTGAGAAAATTTGCATTTTTTAGAAAGAATGTTTCTAAAATGTATTTGTTCTTGGCAGCCTGTTGATAAAGTATAGTGAATATCATTTCATTGGTATAAAGCTTTTATAAAAGGTATCATAACCTTTTCTTGATGACTCAGGTCCCTGTTTTGAACATGGTACTGAACTAAACTTTGACGTATTGATGCCCTCTAGGGCTGTAGAATTGTGGGGATCTTGCCTTGTTCTTTCATTGAATTTTACCAGCCATTTTGCTTGTGTGTTTGGCCTTGGCACTCAGTGATATGCTTGGGCTTTTTGAGGTGTAGAGAGCCATTTGCTCCCAAACTAAATGACCCGTACATGGGTGTGCTGCTCTGCTTGGTGCTTTTCTGTGTTCTCTCTTGTGATCACCTCTGTTTTCTATGGTCACTCCTCATTCTTGTCAGTGACTACTGGCTGCCCCAGTTATCTGATCATCTTGTCTCAGTCTTTGCACTGCTGATGGTGACCCTAGCAAAATTAAAGGTATCAAATGAAATCAGATACCCAAGTGGTATGTGTAAGGTCAAACCACTGCTCTGAGAAGAGAGATTGAGGCTGATGAAGTAAAGTGAGTAGGCTTGTGTTCATTCATGCAGCAGATAGTCCTCAAAAGCGCCCACTGTATGCCAGCCCAAGTTGACCAGGCCATGCTCAGGGCAGCCTTCAAGCCTAGAGAGGACTGTTCTTCCAGGTAAGTCTCCCAGGTCAACTGAAGATCAGATTTGTGAGTCAGGGTAGAAAGGCAGAGGCATAGTCCCAAATCCTCTGCCAATACAGTGTGCTGGGACTCAGGAGGCTATGTCGCCATCTAATGCTCTCCCCAGTGCCTGGGCTCCCAGTTTGGCTGGCAACAAAGGGCTGGCCACATTGGTGATGTGGCAGGTGGGAACAGAGCAGTGATATCTGAGTCACCGAATCCCAGGCTGGCTGGAGCCAGCCAGGACATCAGTGGATTGAGGTGCTGGGAATTGCAAAGACTGAAGTGGGGACTTCCTCCTTGAGCCTGCCCCCAAGAAGGCCACAGACTTGGAAAAGATAAGAGTATGGAAATGAATAATTATGCTTCATTATAGGATGCATACTATACAACCCAGAAACAGGAGGGTTTGTTCTGGGGGTGGATCAGGAGGTGTGACATTTAAGCTAGGTCTTACAGGATGAGAAGAAGTTTGCAAGGTCAAAAAAGGAAAAAGATAAATGTCAGACAGAAGGGCTTGAAACTTTCTTGCAAATCATTTTTGAGTTCACAGATGTGTTTCAGAATGTTCAGGTTATCTAAAATATGACAGCCAGAAAAATGGATCATTACTCTGAGTGTGCGTGTGTGTGTGTGTGTGTGTGTATTTCAAGCATATTATAGCTAAATATAAATTTCTATCCAACATCTGTAGGTGTTCAGCAGGACAATTAACAAATCCCTGGTTTATACATCTGTTTATATATTCCTTTTACCAGTAAAAAGTGAATTCCTATAAGTCATGTTTTATACCTTATCAGAAGTATCTTCTAAATGATAGGATATAAAATCAAAACACAAAATCAGTTGTAATTCTATATATTAGTAACCCAAAATGAATAATTCAAAAGTGAAATTAAGAAAACACTTCAAGTTACAGTTAGCATCAAAAAGAATAAAATACTTAGGAATAAGTCTAACAAACGAAGTGGAAAACGTATACACTGAAAATTATAAAACATCTTTGAAAGAAATTAAAGACTTAAATAAACAGAAAGACATCCCACATTCTTGGAATGGGAGACTTAATATTGTTAAGATGGCAGCGCTCCCCAAATTGGTCTACAGATTCAGTGCAATCCCTGTCACAACCCCAGTGGGCTCTTTTGCAGAAATGGGTGAGTTGATCCCAAAATTCATATGGAAATGCAAAGGAGTCAGAGTAGCCAAAACAATCTTGGGGAAAAAGAACAAAGAGGATTCAGGTTTCCTGATTTCAGAATGTATTACAAAGTTACAGTAATCAATCAGTCAATCAATACAGTAATCAATAGTGTGGTTCTGGCATAAGGATAGACATGTAAAATGGAATTGAGAGTCCAGAAATACATGCATATGTCCATGGTCAGTTGTTTTCTGATGAGGATGCCAAGACCCGTTAATGGTGAAAGTACAGTCTTTTCAACAAATGATGCTGGAACAGTTGGAGATCCACATGCAGAAGAATGAATTTTTTTCACGTCATATACAAAAACTAACTCAAAGTGGATCAAAGACCTAAATGTAAGTGTTTCACAGCTAAGACTGAAACTCTTAAAAGGAAATATCGGTATAAATCTGTGACCTTAGATTAAGTAACAGTTTCTTGGATATGACACCATCAGGATAATGGAATCACTGTAACAATGCCAGGGTTCCAGGCCAATAGACAGCTAGAGCCAGGGCAAATCACAGCTTTAAGAGGAGGACCTTTGTGCCCCAGTCTGGAAGGTAGGGGAGATGACGGCTTTCCCTGTAAGGTGTGTAGCTTGAAAAGGATTGATAGGAAGGCCACAGTGGGGATAGGGGAGAGGACGATGAAAGGAAGTGGCCAGCTGAGTGATGGGCAAGAAGAGGTTGGGGCGAGGGGGCTGGGGGGGTGTTGTTCTGGGGCCTGGCCTTGGGTCCTCAATGATGAGGAGGAGTAAAGTGGGCTTGCTTAAGATGGGAACAGGCTCTCTTGGTCCAAAACATATTTAATAGCCCATCATTACAAAATTCCGTTCATAAAAGGCTTTGTCTTGGGCTCCCCTGGTGGTGCAGTGGTTGAGAGTCCACCTGCTGATGCAGCGGACACGGGTTCATGCCCCGGTCCGGGAAGATCCCACATGCCGCTGAGCGACTGGGCCCGTGAGCCATGGCCGCTGAGCCTACGCGTCTGGAGCCTGTGCTCCACAACGGGAGAGGCCACAACAGTCAGAGGCTCGCGTACCACAAAAAAAAAAAAAAAAGCCTTTGTCTTCTGTGAGTTTTTATGACTCTATTTAATCATACAATTTAATTGAGACATAAGAGAGCCTCCACTATTTACTTATCTGCCTGGCTGGCATATGCACATCATTACAGTGGTACTAAAAAGAGTCACGAATGGGGACAATCATCCACGCCACGAAACTCCTGAGCTCACAAGAGGCTTCATGTGGACTCTTCTCTTAGACCTGGCTCCTCTGATGTTTTCTAGCAGTGCCAGCAAACATGTCCAGTGCTGGAAGGAAGCAGTGTTTGATGCTAACCCCCACCTGGCAGCTTAGTAAAGAAGAGTGTGGAGGTTAATCACACAGCTAGACACTTCCACATGAGCTGGGCAAACTGAGAGGCGGCTGACATCTCTGTTCTAGAAGAGGGTGATACCTGAAGAAGGGCGTGAGAAAAGAGAGGACTGGGAAAGGAGAAGAAAATGGAGAGAAGAGTCTGCTTTATAACCACATATAACCATAACAAGCTTCTAAGCTTTTCTCTCTGCCTTGTTTCTCCTGCCACCCTACCTCCACAGGATTACCTTTTTAAAAATACAGATCTCAACCTGCCAAACCCTGCCTGTAGGGTAATGTCTGAACCTCCTAGCATAGCATTTTAGATTCACACCCATGTTTTTTTCGGCCTCACTTTGGGTCCATCATTAGTCTTGATGGCTGCCCCACACTTTCATACTTAGGGTTGTGTTCCTCACTCTGCTTGGAACGGCCTCCCGTTTTTTACTTTGTAAATGCCTAAGTGTTCTCCAAGGCTCAGCTCAAATGTGATGTCCTCTTTGAAGCTGTCTCTGTTACCTTCCCATTTCTTCCATCCTGCCCCGTGCCCACCCAGTGCTAGGCATAATTCAGCATAGCATGTTTACGAAGCTTTATTATTGTTACTCATATGGAATCAAATTTAGTTTGTGAGTTTGTCTCCCACTGTATCATGAAGTCATCCAGCACAGGGATTTATCCCCACACCTAGTAGAGATCATGGCTCAAGCAGACGCTCCTTGAAGTAAATTAAAATAAGAACTTTTTTTCTAGCAGGGCTAATCCTACAGAAAATAGCATGTGGTCTAAGTTTGTCTTTTCTTCTGCTGAGGCCCATTCTATCCAGCTGAAAAGGACTGCTAATTTCAAAGATCATCACAGAGAAACTTATTTCTGTTTTCTATTTTTTACTTTGACATTTTTATTTAAGTATAATTTACATAACATAAAATTCACTCATAGATTATACAGCTCAGTTCCAGAACATTTCCATCACTTCATAAAGAAACCGAGGACCTGTTAACAGTAACTCCTAGTTTCACTGTCCCCTCCAGTCCTGGCAACCACTAGCTAATCTACTTTCTGTCTCTGTGGATTTCCCTATTGTGGACATTTCATATATATTGGACCATGCAATAGCTGGTGTTTTGTGTTTGGTTTCTTTCATTTAGCATAATGTTTCCAAGGTATATCCACGTTGTCGTATTTATCAGTACTTCATATATATTTATGGTCAAATAATATTCCATTGTATGGATATACCACATTTTTGTTTATCTGTTCATCAGTTGATTAACATTTGGGGTGTTTCCACTTTTTGACTATTATGAAAAATGTTGCTGTGAACATTTGTGTACTAGTTTTTATGTGGGTGTATGTTTTGTTTTCAATTCTCTTGGATACATATACCTAGTAGTGGAATTGCTGGGTCATATGAAAATTCTGTGTTTAATTTTTTTTTTTTAATAAATCTATTTATTTATTTTTGGCTGTGTTGGGTCTTTGTTGCTGCACGTGGGCTTTCTCTAGCTGCAGCGAGCAGGCGCTACTCTTCGTTGCAGTGCGCGGGCTTCTCACTGCAGTGGCCTCTCGTTGTGGAGCACGGGCTCTAGGCGTGCAGGCTTCAGCAGTTGTGACACGCGGGCTCAGTAGTTGTGGCGCACGGGCCTAATTGCAGCATGTGGGATCTTCCCGGACCAGGGTTCGAACCCGTGTCCCCTGCACTGGCAGGCGGATTCTTAACCACTGCACCACCAGGGAAGCCCCTGTGTTTAACTTTTTGATGAACTTTCAAACGGTATTTCACAGCAACTGCACCATGTTACATTCCCATCAGTAATTTACGAGATTTCAGATTTCTCCACATACTTGCCAACACTTGTTATTTTCTGGGGTTTTTTTTCCTTTGAATTGTAGTCATCCTAATGGATGTAAAGTAGTCTCTCATTGTGGTTTTGATTTGCATTTCCCTTATGATTAATGATGTTGCGCATATTTTCATGTGTTTATTGATCGTTTGAATATTTTCTTTTAAATTCTGTTCAAATGCATTTTCTATTTTTAAATTGGTTTTTCCTTTTTAATTATTAGTTTTGAGTTGTTAGAGTTCTTTTCTTATTAATTAATTTATTATTTGTCTGAGTCGTGTCTTCGTTGCGGCACGCGGGATCTTTCATTGCGGCATGAGGGCTTCTCTCTAGTTGTGGTGCGCGGACTCCAGAGCACGGGCTTAGTTGCCCTGCGGCATGTGGGATCTTAGTTCCCCGACCAGGGATCGAACCCATGTCCCCTGCATTGGAGGCGGACTCTTAACCACTGGACCGCCAGGGAAGTGCCTAGAGTTCTTTATGTATTCTGGATACTATACATTTTTTTCTCCCATTCTGTGGATTGACTTTAACTTTCTTGATGGTGTCCTTTGACACACACAAGTTAAAAAAAAATTTTTGGACTTTGAGGCCTTTGTGGTTTGATCAAAGGATAGGAAGCTTAGATCTCTACCCTGTCCCCATCCCACTCATGGCACCCACATAAAAGTCCTTAGAGTTCCACAGATTATAATTTGAAAACCACCGATTATAGCCCAAACAATCATTCTGTAAACCTGTATTAATCCCAAAGCTAGGTACTGGGGAATAGGGAGTGAGTAAGATACAGTTGCCACCATTAAAGAGTTTCTACTCTAGTCAGGGAGACAGGCTAGTAAACAGTCATGTATGAGTAGATAACTTTAAACTAAACTGCAGGAAGGAACTTCCCTGGTGGTCTAGTGGGTAAGACTCCGAGCTCCCAATGCAGGGGGCCCGGGTTCAATCCCTGGTGGGGGAACAGATCTCACGTGCTGCAACTGAGAGTTCGCATGTCGCAACTAAGACCTGGCACAGCCAAAATAAATAAATAAGTAAACAATAAATAAATATTAAACTAAACTGCAGGCAATATACGTGGCATGAGACTTAATGAGCTCTCAGAGGAGCACGGTGACTGTCGTTTTAACCCCCTCACATAAAAGGGTATTTATGACAAGGCATTTAATGATGTTTGCAGTCACATAAATTCTACATATACTAAAAGTGTGGACAGGGTGCTGGGGAAACACAGAGAAGAGAGATAATGAAGGAGGTGATAATATACCAGAGAGCTCCACAGAGAAGGGAAACCCAAAGGGCCAGTAGGAGTTAGCCTCAGAGATACTTGAGGCCCGTGCGGAGTTCAGTATGGCTGCAGTGCTTGGCAAAGTATTAAAAGAAATGAGGCAATGGCTACATTTAGAAGGATCTTTACACATTGTGCCTGAAGGCATTTGCCGGGAGGGAGGTGAAAGAGTTTTAAGCAGAGGATCAACAGAACCAGATTTGTGTTTCAGAAAAATCACTCTGATGGGGTTGTGGAAAGTAGATTGGCAAGGACAGTTAGGAACTTACTGTGCTTATAGTCCTGATCAGAAATTACGTGGGCTTTGCATTAAGACAGCCTTAGCATGTTTGAAGAGTATTCAGGGGATGGAATAAACTGAATTTGGTGAGTAATTGGATGTAGCAGAGAGTGGAGGTCGGATCAGAGAAGAAGCATTTGGCTTGGTCAGTCAAACTGTCACTGAGCTGGGGCACACACACACTTCATGGGAAGAAGATAATTAGCATTCAGTTCGCAGGGCAGCACCAAGCACCTCGTTCAGAACTATATCAATTCCTGTTCCAGACCCAGTTATAAGAAGTTTATCAACTAGACTCTCAGCTCCCAGGGTTTTTATTTCTATCTTCCTAGTACTGCACCTAATTAATGTACAGTAGTCACTTATAAATATTTGTTGAATGAAATTTACACGTAATTATAAGAACTTACTACTTCTTTTTTTTAAGACCTCAGAAAAAATCCAAAAAGTAATAGTATATGACAAGGAGATACTTAGCTAATAAATACAGTCCTTTATCAAAATTCAGAAGTCTAGCCTTAACCCTTATGGTTGATAAAATGTTTCCCCAGTGTTCCCCAGTGTCATGTTGCTTTCCCACAGCGCTCTGTTTTACAGATGAGGAAACTGAAGGACAAAGGATGGGACTCTTTTTACTATACTATAATTGTCCTTGATGGAAGCAAAAAGTGACAGCTGAACTTTTTGGCATCAAAGGAAGAGATTATTTTTTAAAACTGTAAAAGTAGACAACTTAGAAAGCATTGCAGACGTGCCCCAAGGGCAGAAGTATATTGCAACACAGTTCAGTTTCGCTGTCTGTAAGAATGACTCCATGTCTTTAAGAAATAATTGAATTCTCTTCTGCATATTCTGTTTATGTTGGCAGGGAGGAGATTGACTCCTTTTAGAAAGATTTATGTACACAAAAGGTTTGGCTCTTGAACCACTGTTATCTTTTAAAAAATTCATTCGTGCAGAATCACTCATTCTTGGGCAGGTTAACTGAGGGCTGGTTAACTGAGAAGCTGCTGGGCTGTGAACGTAGCAGGTGCTTTCTGGGGGTGGGGGTGGGGGAGTGAGGGTGTGGAAAATGGCTGTCTAATAATACCCCCCTGAAATTCAAAACGTGGTATCAACCAGCTCCAGAGGGAATAATATCTATTCATTTTTTTGCCTGAGGGACTTCGCCATAATTCTGGCTTCTGAAGTTAGCAAAAAAATAAAAGGAACATCCCCCATCCCTCCTGCTCCCAGCATCCTAGGATGGCCTCTTTCTTTCACAACACCTAACTGCAGGTAGTTTAAAGTGAGACAAGACCTGATGGCCTGAGCTGTCCGACGTGACCCGTGCATGCCTAGAGCTTCCCACCACAGTGACTGACACTCTAACCACTTGCATAAATGGGTATTGATGATGTGGGATTTCATGTTATTTGTAACTTGTATGAGTTAATGACTGGGAGGCATTAGAAACTTGGTAAGTTAATACAAGTAGATATACAATAGTTGTGTCCTCCAGCGATATGGTTAACTAGACCTCTGTCTCATAGTGTCAGGAAGGTATAATTGGGATCCTGAAAACCGATATTCTCCTTTTATGTAAGGCAGCCTGTAGAAATCTAATACCTCCTTTGAAAAGTCCAGTATGTTTAAATTAATGCAGTTTGACTGGTTTGAAAATTGAAAATAGGTTAGCATTAAGGCCATGATTCCTTTAGTAATTACTTGTTCTATCCGTAATAACTGTTTCTTTAGAATTGACATTAAGATTCTACCAAAACACAGCAGTAATCCAAAAGTTACTGTCTGTTCATTTATAATTATATTTAATTCATATTTATGAGTTGTCGGGAGGAAGGAGAAAGAAAGAAGGAAGTTTTAAAAATGTAACAGAAGAAACAAGTTAAAAGCAAAAATTTTCCTGATAGTCTGAAGAATGTATAAAGTCACTTAAAGTAGGAAAAAATAATTTTTTAAATACAGTTCCAAAAACATAATAAATAAATACATTTACATAAAGTCAGATTTTATTAGCTACTGCTGAAAAAAAATCTATATTTTTATTATTTCCTATGGCACTGAATGAATTCAGTGGATAGACTTTTTCCATTTCTTCTTTTTTACTAATCAAAATATTAGCATAAACATCCCTGTGATTTTGATCTCAGTAAGTCAATTAAATGTGGAGTTTTTTTTTAACCCAGGGAAAATGCTGCATCTTTAGACAGTCATTGGACAAGTAGCTTTGTGTTGTTTTCTTTGAATTGTCCACGAAGCGTGATGTATTATTAATGAATTAATTTCTTGGTGGTGAAGGCCTGTGAATAGCTTTCTGTGAATGGGCAGTTGCCTGGTGGGGCCAGTTTTGGCTGCTGTCATTTAACATGTGTTGCTCTATTGTGAAGTCTCATCCAGCCGTAGGACAATGCTCATTTAATCCACCATGATGGGACCTACACACCCTGAGCCCAAGTTGGATGCCAGGGTCAGTTACCCAGCAGTTTGGGCTGGGGCACTGCTCTGCCTCACTGCCTAGTTGCTGTAATCACTTTGCCTGCCGTTAATTTTCCCTAAACCAGGGAAAACACGTCTGTGAACAGTGCAAATGTTCTCAAAAGAGATTCCAAACTGGTCGGCTGGAGTGTTGCCTTCATTCCAGGATGGAGGCAGCATTCCAGGGGGTGTAAGTTCCTTCCTTCCTTCTGGAAATGAAAGCGTCTGGGCCCACGAGATCCCTGATGTTCCGAGGTCCAGAGTAGCAGATGGCATTATGATTTTCCAAATCCTGATGAACGTTCTAACTGAACTTGTTCATTTCACAGTATGTGGTTCTCTTTTTTTTTCCACTTCCTCTCCCTTCCTCCCTCCCTGTTCCTCTCTTTGTTCCTCTCCTATTGACTGATTTTAAACTGATGTGGTATCTCATCAGTTTAACCAGCTTTAAATTCCCTTCTCTCTGTTTATTGTGTGGACCAGGTATGGCACAATTTCACGTATAATTCTCAGCCTCCGAGTCACAGCCAACATAGCCTTTGAATTTGTTTATAAAAATGTGTAAGCGAATACCGCTGACACTCCTACACCATGCAGCCACTGGAAGTTCTGTTTTCCCCGTATCCATAACTGGCCGTGCAGGTGGCAAATGGCAGTAATTATTTTAACTAACAGTCGAGTGAACATTCAGGAGGACACACAGTGTGGCGATGTGGACTTTGGATTGCAGCAAGTTCCCTGAGTCTATCTGGATAGTGTTATGGCTTGTTGATTTTTCAGGACATGGACCTGCCAGGTTCTTGCCCTTGAATGGTATGTGGATGTAGCTCAGCTGTTTCAATGTTAACCCTTCACCTATGAAAAGAGGAATGATTCCTTTCATTTAGGAGCCTGTTAAGGGTTCTTTTTCACTCCTGGATTTTCCTCTTTCATTTTTGTTTAATATAGTTGTTGACCTACCTCTTTTTTTTTTTTTGCGGTACGCGGGCCTCTCACTGTTGTGGCCTCTCCCGCTGCGGAGCACAGGCTCCGGACGCGCAGGCTCAGCGGCCATGGCTCACGGGCCCAGCCGCTCCGCGGCATGTGGGATCTTCCCGGACCGGGGCACGAACCCACGTCCCCTGCATCAGCAGGCGGACTCTCAACTACTGCGCCACCGGGGAAGCCCTGACCTACCTTTAAGATTGCTTTTAATCAGCATTTCTACAGATAGGACCTGGTGAAATGGCAGTGTGTATATTAACATTATAATTTAGGTCCTGGATCCAAACATGTGTAGCTGAACTTTTCCTGAGGAAAAAAAACTGACCTTACCAGTGTATGAAATTCAAACACTATATAGGGACAAGGTAAAACCACAGGTAGGAATTGCTGAATAATTACCTTTAGACTAGCCTGAGCAGGAGGCTTCCCACGAGGGTGAGTTCATTGAATGGTTCCTAAAACTCAATCTCGTGGATGTCAGTGGTCATGCTTGATTATTTGCAGCAGTGTTTTATGAAAAAGCAATAGAAATGCCTTGGGAGGCTACAGAGAGAGAGAGAGAGAGGGGACAATAACAGGTTTTACTTTTGTAAATGAAATCTCTTTGGTATGAGACAAGCATGTTTTTTGCTGCTCTGCCTAAGCCATTGAAAAGGGAGGTGTATGTGGGAGTTAGTGTCCAAGTGTGTGTGTGTGTGTGTGTGTGTGTGTGTGTGTACCATTCAGAGAGGCACCTCTAAATAATACTGTACACTATAGCTTATGACCAACGAGAGACCTAAAATAAAAAGAAAAAAGATGTTCATTGGCTTTGGAAAGCAAGCAATTGCAAATATGGTTTAAGAGCTTAATTCATTTTCCAGTTCTCCACCTACCTGTTTTCAAGGAATTTTATGAAACACCAAGATCTTTGCCATATGTTTAGAAAATCTCTGAGTAAATGTAAGTCTTTTAAATGACAAAAAATGAAGGGTTAGTTTTGACATAAATGACAAAGTTTGTTTCTCTTCTCTTTTATCCCAATACTGAAGAACTGCCAAAACATTTAGGAGAAAAAGAAAATAGGAAAAAATCTGTATAATCTCAAATTTCAGAGATTCCTTTAGACCTGTTAATTTACGTTTTGTGTTTTTTATAAGCCATCTGGTTGTACTTGGCTAATAGCTGGTTCTCCCATGTTTTTTTTTTTTTTTTTTTTTTTGCGGTACGCGGGCCTCTCACTGTTGTGGCCTCTCCCGTTGCGGAGCACAGGCTCCGGACACGCAGGCTCAGCGGCCATGGCTCACGGGCCCAGCCACTCCGCGGCATGTGGGGTCTTCCCGGACCGGGGCACGAACCCGTGTCCCCTGCATCGGCAGGCGTACTCTCAATCACTGTGCCACCAGGGAAGCCCCGAGAGTCCAGTTTTTTTGTTTTTTGGTGTCCTCCCCAAATAAACAAGGTTCCCTCCCTGGTCAAGAGCAGATTTGTCCTGTGGATTCTGCCAGTTGTCTCACAAAGATGCTATTCTAAGGCAGTGAACGGTGGAGGATCAAAAAACAATTTGGGATCTGATAAGGCAAAATGCTGTCCTGCCTGATGTGAAGCCACTGGAATCACAAACAGCCTTCAATCCCAGCATTGCAGATAGATGTGGAGTGATCTAGGAGAGCTGTGCCAGTTAGTATGAACCCCAGAGTGTAGGACCAGAGATTGTTGGGCCAGGCCAAAGGAACATTAGGCTTGAATTAAAAGATTTATTTTTAAAATGTTAGAGCATAACTCTCAGTACTGGTCAGACTGCAGGTGATTCTCTAATGTTAATTAATGTGTTGGCTTGATGGCTTGACACCAAGAAGTCTAGAAATAGGCTGTTAAAAACTGTTAAAAAGGATTGCCATGTTTCACTTAATTTGCCTGGTTTAATCTAACCACAGCACAGCTGACCTCAGAATTCACCAGTGTGGCCAACACCCTGAGATTTTTGAGAAGTTGTCCTTCTATCTTTTTTACGTTTTATACGTTTTGCGTTTTATACATTTACGTATAAAAGCTTGGTTTGAAGGAATGTCTGTTTTGCAAAGAGAAAGGAACATGACACAGGTTAAGATGTTCAAGGTCCCTTCACCCCCAGGTGCTCTCTGGAAGTGAGGAAGGAAGAAAGTGGGAGAGCAAAAACGGTATCTCACAGCCCTCCAGACTCTCACAATAAGTTTCTTCCCCATCGCTCTTAGGGCTGCACGTCTTATCCCTCTGAACAACACACAAATTCTTCCAGGCTGTGGATCAAGTATCAGTCATCCCACAGTGCCAGCCCAGTGCCTTTGACATGGTAGATGGTCAAGAAAATTGTTGAATGAGTGAAGCAATAAATAAGTAATTAATGATTGTATCATTTTTATACAGCATTTTGTGTCTATGCCCTATCAGTGTCTGAATTAACCACCACATCATTGTCAGGTTCCATTGTCATCTTTTATTATGAATTAAAGGCAAAAATTAAATCCTCAGGTATATTTGTAAAGCAAAGGCCCCTCAACTTTTTTCCAGTTAAATAGTTATGCCAGGCTTCTCCATTATTCAAAGCAGAGCTCTGCTAAAAATCTGGACCTCATGAGTTTAAACAAAAATAGCTCCTTACCCTTTTACTTTTAAACTTCCTATTTTGACATCATTTTATTTAATTTATTTATTTATTTTATTTTGGCTGTGTTGGGTCTTCGTTGCTGTGCGCGGGCTTTCTCTAGTTGAGGTGAGCGGGGGCTACTCTTCATTGCGGCGCACGGGCTTCTCATTGTCGTGGCTTTCTCTTGTTGTGGAGCACAGGCTCTAGGCACGCAGGCTTCACTAGTTGTGGCACGTGGGCTCAGTTGTGGCTCACGGGCTCTAGAGCTCAGGCTCAGTAGTTGTGGTGCATGGGCTTAGTTGCTCCGCAGCATGTGTGATCTTCCCAGGCCAGGGCTCGAACCTGTGTCCCCTGCATTGGTAGGCAGATTCTTAACCACTGTGCCACCAGGGAAGCCCTTGACATTATTTTAGATTCACAAGCAGTTGTGAGAAATAACATGGAAAGATCCTATGTACCCTTCACCCAGTTTCCCCCAATGGTAACAGTTTATAAGTATAGTACAATATCACAACCAGGAAATTGACATGATACCATCCACTGAATTTATTCAGATTATACCAGTTTTACATGCACTTGTGTGTGTGTGTGCGTGCGTGTGTGCATGCTAGCATGTGCTTGAACATTAATGACACGGATTCTTTAAAGCCAAGAAACAACATGGCTTAAAAAAAATAACAGCTATGCCTTTAAAATAATGATTTCCCTTTTAAGTCATTTCAAAAGCATTTTTCTCATTTATGTTTTCTTTATTTGGAGTATCCAACTTGCTTGCCTGCTCTCAAGATCACAAAGTGTACTTTTGGCACACTTACTCTGCAGGTGAACCAGCAGCAGTTGTGGTTGGATTTGGACCTCCTCCCCTCCCCCACCTTGTTGCAGGTACACACACACACACACACACACACACACACACACACACACACACACACACACACACACACACACACACACACACACACACACACACACACACTCTGATTTTCTGCTCCTTACCTTTTTTTATGCTTGAGTACCTTGCTGACAAGTGCTAATAACAAAATACCCAGAGAGAGTCCAGTTGAAGTTAGCATACATTAAACATTCTGAACTTGTCCTTTTGCTCATAGATTGCACATAATTAATAATTAAACAGTTTCTGTTGTAATGGGTTGACCTTCCTGAACTGTTCATTATTCACAAGGCAAAGGCATCACTCAAACTTTCTCCTCGTCCTTCGCCGTTCTCTAGCGTGCTGCCTGCTTGTGTTCCAGTTGTTTAGCAGGAGGGGCTGACTAGGTAGTTCCCAAAAGCTCTGAGACTTGGAGACTGTCCTCCGTGATGACCAGAATTGCTTACTGAAATGGCTGCAGCAGCTGTTTTTATATAACGGTTGCCTGCTCCGTAACAGGATTCGGCCTGTTTCCCTTAGCAGGACGCTAAAGTTGATTCGGGACCGGAATCTCAGGTCAAGGCTTTTGGTTAAGGTTGTGTCCTCTGTTTCGTTCCATACCTCCATGCTTAGAAGTTCAACAGAAAAGTATCCCCCCAAAAGCCCTCAAGGTGAAGTATGGCACCCAGGGTCTTAAAGAGAGTGACTTTTATTCACAATTTAGAGTCCATTTCAGCCACTACTGACAGTTGCTGGTGTCACTGCTTCTCTAATTTGTGTTTACATTTTTGAAATGTATTTTTTCTTCATCTTGCCTGAACCCGTGTTCCGCAGAGAACATTTCTGATAAGTAGCAGCAGTGACTTTACGAGCTCCTCCGAACCCCTGGGCGTGGTTCTGTCTCTCTCTAACCCCACAGTGACTGGCTGCTTTCCCTCCCTGGGTGCCACGGCGATGCTGGAGCGGCTTTACTGCAAGTCTCCTTTCCTCCTTCGCGCGGGTTGGAATTAGATAACGAAACAGACAGGTTCTCGGAGATTTTTTACATCCTGATCTAAACTAACTTCTAATTTTACTTGCTTAAAAGTGAGAAAGGTATACTTAAAAATCCTCCAGCGTGGGGAATACTGCCAGGTCTGTTCGTTTGCCTTCTTTGGATTGTTGACAGCCTGCGTGCTGCTGTGGAGTTGGAGGCTCTCAGAGGACTCCCCCACCCCGTGTTTGCGTGTGGCATTCTGAACCCGCCCCCCACTAGTCACTCTTCTGTATCTCAGAAAATTCTCCTCTGAGATACACAGGAGACGTGGATTTTAATGAAAAGAAATATCTGGCATTATGCTTGTGAGATTAGAATTTCCCCCCACATCTTTGATGACTGATTCTTTCCAGGCACCACTGAGATGAGAATCCACTCTCTGTGGTTCTGCAGAGTCGACTTGGGCTGGCATTTTCACAGTGAAATAAATTATTCATGGGTACCACCCAGGGTTCCTTAGTTTTATATTATGAGGAACTTAACAGGCTACAATATCAGGTCTTAAATAAAATTAACTACCCATGCAAGGATGTCACAGTTTCCTCGTTTTGTTTCTCATCCACGTTAAAATGACATCTTCATCAAGTTGCCTAGTCTATAATTCATTAATTTACTCTTGGTATCATACTTTGAAATGAGGCCCACATTAGCATCACGTTTTATACCAGGATCTTTGTATAAAACCAGTCTAGAATTTTAACCATCTTGGTAAATATTCAGCCACATTAAAGACAGTAGGCTTTTATTTTCCTAAACATTCATTTTAAAGCAGCTACTACTCAGACACTTCCAGTACTACAGCCTCCAAAAAAATTTCAGAAAGGAACGACTTAGGAAACTACCTGCCTGATTAGAGTCCATAATTTTTGTACCTCAGACTTGGAACTGTCTTTTTACTAATAGTGTTTGAGACAGTAAAATGTCATCTCTTGAACTGGGCCTTGTAGAATCTTGCAGGCTTGCTGATATATATGGCTTTCCTAAAACAGACTGGGCTGAAATTGATACCATGTTTTATTTTTGCTCTTCAAACCGATAGGACTTCTGTGACCATTTTATAATACCTTTATCGAGGCCTTGTCATGTTAACCGCGTGCCTGGTTTCTTTTGAGCAGACTGTTTCATCGCCCCCCACCCTCTTTCACGTCCTCTCTATGTAATGCCTGCATGTAATCCTTTGAACTTGGCAAGACTTTATTTCACTCCCATTTTCCTTTGTTTTCCTTTCCTCTTGGAAGCCTTTCTCTATTGATGAGAATTTTAAGTTTACAATTACTAACCTTCCCCTCTTCTGGACAAATAATGTTAATTCAAAGAGGACAGATATGCAAAAACTAAGAAACATTTGGTTCACATTCCTTTTTTTTTTAACTTTGGGTTTTTTTTGTTTTTTGTTTTTTTTTTTTTGGTTCCTTTGACCCCCTCAGTTCCCTTTGATTTAATTGTATTTTCTGGTAGTTTCCAATTGTTTGATTTGGAAACAAAGCCTTAATAAGAGTTCTAGTTAATTTTCTGTCTTGTAATTACCGATCTCATTTTTCTGATAATTGGCCACAGCAATTATATGTATATTTACTAATCACATAGGAGGCTGTGCAGTTGTATCTATCTGCCACCATTGATAATGACACGCATATTGCAGAGGTGCTTTTATCATCTTCTTTTTTCCACTACATCAAAGCTATTTCCTCTTGTTCTCAATAATGAATACATGCATGCATTTGACACAGTTGTGTGCTAGAGAAATTGTTTGGCTCCCACCAAATGCTGCATGCTCTGAGTTTCTTGCCTGCAGCGCTGGAAGGTTGTATGTAATGATATATTGCTCATCCAAATGGCCAAAGCACTCCAAAGCACAGTGAGATTAAAATAAGTCATTCCTTTGTTAATTTAAATAGGTGCATGTATCATACTTTGCAGGGCACTTTGTGTAGGGATGTCAGGGAGGAAAAAAGCCGCCGAAAGGTATTTTTAATAGCAAATGAGAATAGATGAGAATGGAGTCATTTGCAGCTGCCTACTTTATGTGGCTCTCTTGTTCCAACTGTAGGTCTAATGAGATGACTGTTAAAGTACTCTGCAGTGTAATTTCATTACATTCTGAGCCATTACACTATAAACACAGTGGCGCTCTCTGTCATTCTTGAAAAAACTCCTAAATTCTTAAAGCCTTCCTTTGCAAATGGTAATGGGGTTTGCTCCCTGTGTTACCTGGTAGTTGTCGTTTGTTGCCGTGTAGTTTTCTGCTCTCTTGAGTGACTGCCACCTCCACCCTAGTTCTGTTCGTGGGCAAGGTGGGCGTTTTTCATTGTGTCCTTAATTCACTGGCTTTCTCACATGATGAGTTTGCCTAGACTGGCAAATAGGCTGAAATTCCTTTTCGGGAAACGGCTTCCCCTATAAAAAGCTTTTCTATTAAAGTGAAAAAAAAACAAAAACCCAACTCTGACACACATGATTCAGTTAGGGGCAAGCAGTTAAGAGCAGCTGTATATACTAATAAATGTAAATAAAAAGAAAAGTGTAAATAGCAAACCCAGTAAAAGAAACAAAGGTCAACACAAGAATAATTTCACAGCTCTTTGTTAATTACAAGACCATTTGTGTGTTACTTAAATAATCATTAATTTCTCATTTACACTTTCGTACCTTCTTTCCTACCCTGTGGCTATCATTGTCCTTTTTTCACCTCCCTTCCCTCTTTGCTTTCATGTTTCTCACCATGGTAAAATGTGTATGGCTTTAAATTTGGCATTTTTACATAAACATGTGGAAGAGAGTGTAGACCGTTTTTTTAATTGGATGAGGCCTTATTTTCCTTTCCACATGGTGGTGAATCCTTGTTATATATTCCTCTTTATATGCTCCTTTGGGATTGGGGGTGGAGGGTATAAAGAAAAGCAATTGTTGTGACTTTTGGTGACTTGTTTTTCCTCCATCCCAGGATTCACCCGTCCTTCCGGTTGGAGAGTTCTCCGAGCCATTTGTACATTTCATCACTCAGTGGTGAGCCCGTTTGCAAACATGCCATGCCCTCAATGTAAATGATACATGCCATTAACTCTGCGGCTCTGTGAGACCTTATGGCTCTCCCTGCTTCCTTTTGGAGAGGGGAGGGACTTCGGGGCCTTGGGCAGATGGGGCAGCAAAGCTGAAGAAATTGTTTAAATTATGTAAACGTTATTTACACAAAGGGTCATAAACGTACTTTAGAGGCTTTTTCCTGTTTTAATAAACTGCTGAGAATCAGGCTCCTTCTTTGAGCACAGGTACTGTTGCTATCCAGTTTTCTTTTTAAGAAATACATAATTTTATAGCCCCTATTGAACAGACATATGAAGCTTATTTTTATTAATGTAACCTCAAGTTACCCATAAAAGTGTCTGTCACTTAGTGGAAGCAGCATAGTTTATTAATTCATTGGATTTTCAGTAAATAACTTTTTTTTTTTTTTTTTTTTGCGGTACGCGGGCCTCTCCCGTTGCGGAGCACAGGCTCCGGACGCGCAGGCTCAGCGGCCATGGCTCATGGGCCCAGCCGCTCCGCGGCATGTGGGATCTTCCCGGACCAGGGCACGAACCCGTGTCCCCTGCATCGGCAGGCGGACTCTCAACCACTGCGTCACCAGGGAAGCCCAGTAAATAACTTTTATCTTTGGTTATATTTTAGACACAATAGTGTTGTCCCATTTCATTGAATTTTGATGTTTGAGAGACTATGAAGACACAGTTCCACTAGGCCCACTTTATCCATTATAAGAACTGAGAGAGGAGCCACAGGATTTAGATCCAAGGGGCCCTTAGAGTCTCTAGGCAACCCCTTGTCATTTTATACCTGAGGAAACAGGCATTTTTCTGTCAAGGGTTCTTTTCCAGCCTTCTGCCTTTTTCCTCCCCATAGAATGAAGTTTTCTTTTATTATCCCTTTCACATTATCCACCTACCCCCTATTCAGAAGGACCCATGTGGTCTTGGAAGGCCTAGTTGCTCCGCTGCCATCCTTCTGCCCTCTCCCTCACCCCAGCAGAGAGAGAGAGAGAGAGAGAGAGACAGAGAGACCGAAATGGTTGTACACTGGCCCCTCCCCCTCCCCCCATGATCCATCTGATGATGCCGCTAAAGTGAAACTAAGAAATATTCCTTAATATAAATGTCAAGCTTTATCACCTTTTTGACTAAATGTAATATGTTACCTCTTAATAAAAATGTCTCGTGTAGTTTATATTCCATAGGAGAATATGTGGGGAAGAGAATTTTAGCTCCCAACTTCTAAAATTTTTATTAACACTATTTCTGTTTATTTAAAATACTTACATAATATTCCGTAGCTTGTAAAAACTGTTTTCACTCTGCAAACATTTTTTCCAAAATATGCCATGTTGGAAAAAAAGGTACATATTGGTTAAACACTAGAATCCTAAGCTCATTAATATTAGAGCCATTATCTAGAAATATGTATCAGTCTCTCTTAATTTCCTTTACATGAAATTCCTAGAAACAGAAGCACATGATGGGAATAATCCCATTTTGAAATGCAGACATTGAAAAACAAACTGTGTGATTCCCAAGCTGCCTGGAGCGCCGGGTTTTGGCATCACCCGCTCCGAGATGTTGGATTTGTGCCGTGACCACTGTGCTTATCCTACTATGTGGTCTGAGACCAACCTGGGGGTGGGGCCCTTTCTGAGCAGAGAGGGAGAAAAGCAGATAGGGCTTTGCCTGCCTTCTGTCCCAAAAATTAATCAGCTGTTATATAAAAGTTTTATGGAGACAGAGGGAGGGATAACCTGTGTTGAAATTTCCACAGATGTCAAGCCAAAACAGAAATGATAGTGGGTAATAGCCTTGTTTTCCCAAGAGATACAGCTACTTTGGCATGTCAGATTAAGACTGTTACCAACTCCACTGGCGAGACAGCTTGAATTACTTGCTAATGGATGCAGTATTTGAGAGATGCATATGGTTATTTATAGGGAAGGCAAATGTCCTCGATGTCATTAATGGTTCATAACTACGGTTCTTGTTTACCAAATTATCATTAGATCTCTGTACTTAAAAAAAAAAAATACTGTCAGCAAATGCAGAGATTGTATGAAGGGCTTTTTTTTTCTTGCTTGTTTGAGGTTGCCTTATAGAAAGAAAAAGTGTCTGCGATTTTCCAAGTAATAGAAGCAGCAGTCTCTTTTCATGACTTCATCCCACAGATACTCTGAGTTTAGTATAAATCGACCATCAAGTAGGCAGCTTACCCACAGTTACCTCAGTCACATGACTGGGTGCTTCATCACGTAGCTAAGTACATGCTATAGCTACTAATTATGACTATTGCACATAAGACGAAATATTTTTCAGGAGGAATGTGATTCTTTAAGCAGCTTAAACAAACGTAACTTTCCGACAGCTGTTTAATGAATTATCAGCTTGCATGGTAGCCAAAATAAATGAAAGTTGAGATAATGTAATAACCCTTTTGTAGCATTATCTAGATACCTGACCTCTTTTATATATTACTTGTCATTTGGAGTAATAATGAAGGAATGAGATGTTTTCTCATTTGACCTGATATTCATGTTTCTTTTCTTATTGTCTTATCCCAGTTACCAAAAAAGAAGTATATTGTTCCCTAAATTTGTTTGAAATGAATTGATAACTGAGTCAGGAAACGAACATTGCTGCTTTTTTTTTCACATTAGTTTCAGAAGTAGAATTAGGATAAATTTAAATTCATTCTTTATCTGTATTGCAAGAGTAACTCCCCCCAAAAAATCTTTGCATTTTTGATTCATGAGATTCCCCCAAAATCTGATTAATTGAAGGTCAAAATAAAAGAAAGGGAATACATGCTAATGCTTTGGCCAAGAATTGAACATGATGAATTTTGAAAACATTCAAATTCCAGGAGAAATAGCCCATGGTAGAAATTATAGCACAAATTTACAAGTGATATAGATAATATGAGTTTTTCTCTTACAGCATGAGAAAACAGCCAAAAGAAAGGCCAGCACCTGAGGAATTGATGGTAAGTAGACTTTTTTAGTTACATTAGAATTCTCTAGTTACATATCTGTGCTTAACATTCTGTTAAAAGGACCAGAATGGGATTTAAAGCATCCACAGACTCAGCAAAGCCAATATTATTTACTTCATTTCAGTGGGTGCTTTTGAAGCTCACATCCTCAGATAGTAGTTTTCACTTCTTAAAAACCTATCACCAATTTGAAACTTAATGCAGAATTCTTTTCCTTTGCCTCACACTCAAGGGTCACAAGTTAATCTAGGTTATTCCTTGTCCTCATTTGCTATTACAGCCTCTCAGAATTCAGAGGATTGGTAACAGAGAAGATAGTCAGCATATTAAGTTTTTAGTGCAGTCCTACAGGAAATTCTGACTGTGGCGTGGAGTCCTCTTGGATTCATGTAGAATGAAATTAGATTGGCTGCAAAAGATCAAGTTAATGTGAACCTTTGGTCTTTCCTCAGAAAGACAACTATAAGCCTGCAAGTGCTGTGTTCTCAGCTCCAAGGCCGCTTTCTTTGATTGCAAATGACAGTTTTTAGTCAAGCAGGGAGAGGAACAGAGACGTTCCCTAACAATTCCCAAATGGTCATTTATTTAGTGCAGATTGTTGATTTGACAACGCAGAAGCTGTTAGAATAACGTTAGCATCAAGCATTAATAAATAATAATTATAGTCTACTCTTTCTAATGTTTTGCATACCATTCGCTGTCTTCAGATTATTGCAATCAGGACAAATTCTGACTAGTTTTCTCTCATCACTTTAAATAATAATCATTTTAAAGATAATCGGTTCAAAGGTTTTTAGCCTTTGTATTTCATCCTTATAAATACTCTAAGCACCCAAACTTTTGTATAATACAGATTTCGTCCCCAAATATAAAATAGCCGTATGTTTCCCTTTTAATTCGTAAGTGCTTTCCAGGAAGGTAGTTTTCTTCTTCATGTTACCCCTGGAGCAAAATCTCAGTTTTCAGGGTAGTTTCAAGTTAAAGTTCACCCCTAAAACCCCTGCAATTTATAACTGTGCAGGTTTCATGTCTAGAATAAACTGGTCTTTTTTTTTTTTTTTTTTTTTGACGGGGGCGGATCTCTGATGGTTGGGAAATTCATGCAGTTAGTCACATTTGAGGAAACTTGGAACAGGTTCTAGAGATGGAGACCCATTTACCTTGTACATTATCATGGCATGGCTGGATAGCTCAGCTATTAAAACAAAGGAATAGGGTTTCATAAAACAGATATCTATTTGTAAATGCATGTTTCAATGCTGCAGTGAGTTGGCCACTTATAAATAAAACATCTGCAGATCGTACATACACTCATAAATGCATCCGGATGTATGTGTTGGTAGGGAACACCACTCCAGGGTGGCAAGTTGTAAAGATAAGGCTGAAGGGTGAGTCCTTTCAGTGCCTTGAAAGCAAGCATATGTGGCTGTCTGTGTGTGGAGAGAGATGAGGAATATGTATTTCGATATATCTGTTTACAACTATACACCCTGGTGTGTGCCGTCCCATATTTTTAATTAATAAATGTCAATAAATCAATAAAATACAATGAAAAATTGTCACAGGAAGCACTATCCTATACTTAATTTAACATTATTTCTAGTACTGCTCACAGTTTGATTTAAATGAGCTTATTCCCCTAGGTATAGCAATAGTGAGGCACCCCCTGGCTTAGTACAGGCTCAGTGAGGGTGCAGGAAACAATGGAATGTGTGTGAGGCTCCTGTGGTCAAGGGGGTTGAGCCCTGCCCCCCTTTGGCCAAAATATTGGGCCCAGAAGGGGATAGGAAAGAAAGTGGGCTGTCCCTGGCTTGAGGAACCTGAGTCACATCCTAGGGACCCCCTTAAGAAACCAGTCTCTTTATTCCTTCCAGCATATTCATAGCTTTAATTTTTCCTTTTCCCTCTCCGTCTACAACCTGTTTGGTGGTGCTTCCATCTGGAAGCTGAGCGCATCCTCTGGAATGCATGAACTGTAGAGCCCATTTGTCACTGGGGGAGGGGGGGGCCTGCCTTTCACAAAAAGAGCAGCGTATCTCCCAAGCGTGTTGACTCCACCCAGCAGGGTACCAACATGGTCTGCACAACTTGGGCCACATCAGCTGTGAGGCCCGCAGGATTGTTGAGGTTTCCCTATGGGCCTGCATTTTGCAAATCAAAGGGAGAGCATCAGAGGTGAAGTCGGGTGGAAATATGGAAAGTTACGGATTTGCCATCACGGAACTCTTACATGAACTTGGGTGTGACCCTGACCACCAGTGAACACAGCAAGTCCCAGCCTAAGTAAATCAGAATGCAGGGAGAGGTGTGCCCAAACACCCTCACCTGTGGGCCTGGGCCTTGCACTTAGCAGGCACTCAAGTGGTTTTTGTTGTTTTATTTGGTGGAGTCACCTCATATACCAGAATACCCAAGTCTTAAAAATCATCGTCTTTGCAATTTTTGACCATATCATTCTTAAAGATGACATGTAAAACTCAAGTTTAGACGCTAGAGGCTATTAAAATCCCAACGTTAGAATTCATTTAGTTGTTTAGCTGTTTAATTCTCTCTGCTTGGCGTGGTTGTTCCTAAGATGGCTACAGTTTTTCTGTTCTAAGTGGAAATGTTTTAAAATTGGACCAAGAACTTGCCTTAATGCTCACATTTGGGGGAGGCCAGGGTCCACATGAACGGGTACCGTTTTCTGGCATGTAGCCCTTAAGCTACATAAAGAATTAACTCAGAAGTCTCATCGTCGGCATCCACATCATCTTGGGAGATCTCAGAAACAGGTAGACAGCTGATTCAGTAGATATTTATGGACCATTATGTGCAAAGTCCTGTGCTAGACTCAGCAGAAGATGCAGGGTAAGCTTCACACGTACAGTGTTGCAGGGGGTAGGGCAAGTATACAAATAATTAGAATAAACTAAGTACTATAAAAGAATTGCAGAGTTCTGTGGGGATCCATATGGGGAAATGGGGAAAAGCTATATGGAGAAGTTAGCATTTGAAAACAGCCTTTGGAGGATGGATTGAATTTTAATAGAGAGTTTGCAAGGGGTCATTCCAGGCAGAGGAAAGGATGGGCAAAGCGTGAGTGTGTCGAGTCCCCAAACCTTTTCAGAGCAATGTGAAACCTCTAGTGCTTGCTGGAACAGAAATTCCATTGACATTGGCCTCATGGAGTTACAAACCCACAAAGGTAGAGCTCAAATAGGCAGTATATTCACCACCAGCTGGGCAATCTGTTAAGAAATTCCACTTCTAATAGAAGGAACCGTAGTACCCAGGTCTGAAAACTTTGACTTGACATAGAAGCAGCACACCCACCCATAAGTACCTTTTTTCTTGAGTTAATTCTTTTGAGTGGACTCTATTCAGTTATAGGGAAGTCCTTCATCCTTGGGGAAGATCTGACCTTTCTTCAATTCTTTAAGAGTTACTGCATGCATCAGGAGTCCGCTTTAAACCCAGCAAAGGAAAACCAGCCATGCAGGCAGCCCCAGGAGCATTTGGCATGCTGACACAGCCAGACAGATAGGAACCCCACACACACTCTTTCTGTTCCTGTGACGATGATTCCGTAATTAAAGAACCCACTTTTAAATCACTCCGATGTAAAGCACAGGAAAGACCTATATCAGTGCTGCCCCAGCTCTGTGACTGAAGACCAACAAACTTAGAAAAAAGTTTCCAGGCTGTAGAAACTCTGAGGAGGTGGCAGACGGTGTTCAGAGGCTTCAGACAACCAAGCAAACGTGTCACAGCTTATGTGGGAAAAGGGCAGCTTCTGCCAGTCAGAAAGGATTGATGGGATTGCAGCAAGAGGGGAGAGGACGATGATGCGAAGGCGGTAGGGAAAGTTTCCCAAAATGTCAATAATCAGATTGAGGGAAGCAAAAAATTAAGAATCATACCCCTGCACTCAGGGACAGAGACAACCTGAGGTGAAGCCACAGAGATGGAGAGGTGCGTGGCTGGCTTGGCTATGCAAATTATATGTTTACATATTTTTAAGTAAAAGGGACAGGTGAGCAACCTTACTCTATAGACCATCTGCTTGTGTAAACCACAGAGAATTCCTTCTGCCGAATTAATCTTCCTTTCGGGTTCTTTTGTAGCGAAGGTCAGGCGGATTTAGCAGGGAAGCTTCCTTTCCCTTGTCAGCAGCTCTCCAATCCCTCCCCACTTCTGTGTCTTCATCTGCAAAATGAAGGGGTTGGACCAGATCAGCAATCCTTGACCTAGGGGCTGTGACTTCATTCAGGAAGTCTGTTAGAGCCCCTGAAATTACATCCAAAATTGTATATGCATGCGGCGATTTGCATTTTTTTAAAGAAGAATTCATGGCTGTCATCAGTTTTTCAAAGGGGACCGTGACCCTAAGTGATCGTTCAGCTCCCTCACTACCTTCCCACTCTGATAGTTAGAGCTCTGCAGCCAGGACAGGACAAGCCTCTCAGGAGGGAGGCATTCGTTTGGAGGGTGAAACGCTTGCTTGGGGGGAAGGGAAGGAAAGGGAAGGGCCCTCCCTGTGGGACTCGGCAGGGCTTCCCACCAGCTCTCAGGTGACCCTTTAACCTCTCAGCCTACCCTGAACGTGGGCCTTGATTCGAGCAGGGAAGGTGTGGGCCATGGGCTCCTGTGCAGTTACAATTTGGATTCAGAGCGCTGTAGATCCTTCTATGCATTTAGAGTGTTTCCAGAAGCTTTCCATGTCTAAGCTCTATTTAATGGAATCTATGCATAGTAAGTAATCAGGTCAGAAGAAGCAGCATCCCGGTTTGAGATCAATCGCTGGCTAATACTTTAGCTAGGCCACTTTATTATCTCATGCTGATCCGATTGCCATTCTCCTCCTCCTTTGTCCCATGCACTTTGACTGTGGTAAAAGTACGTATCGCATACATATTAAAAACATATACCCATTCTATCTGTATGTAAATGCATGAGGCACAGCTGGATATTGCAGAGGAGTTTGATTTACTAATAGTTATTATCTGTTCTAGCTGTTCAGTGGCAGAGAGAATTTCAGAGAAACGAGCTGGCGCAGAAATTGTCTTTATGCTATAACTATACTGCTTTAGTAATTGTTTAAAAACATGACTTTTCTCCTTAGGTTCTAATAATGCCTGTTATTTTGTGCATTTCCTTGTACATTCCAGAGTAGGGCGTCCTCCTTTAGCATTTCCTCAGCTTTGGTTTTCTATCCAGGCGCCTGAGAAGAAACACAGAGTGCAGTTTGCAATTGAAATTTGACGTTTTGCTTAGAAAGCAAGTAAATAGTGGGACTGGAAATACAAGAGAAGCAGGTGTGGGTCTTGAGGGAGGGGTGTCAGTTATAATCAAAATAGTGCTTTTAGATTTTTTTTTCCTTCGTCTAAATCCCAGCAGCTGCAAACTTGAAGGCATCTCACTTCTCAGGAAAGGCTGTATGTATTGAAGGTGGTATTGTTTGGGGGCTAATAAACACCAAACTGCTCCAGAAAAATCTGTTTAAACATTTAATTACTTGCAAAGAGATGTTAACTTGTTTAATTCCTCTAAATTAAATTGTCACTGGTAGCTTTTCTGCTTATCCAAACCTGATGGTAATTACATTTTCAGATAGATTGGTGGGTTGTTCTCTAAGTTAATCAAGGTATGTGATAAATTGGGCATCTGCATGGTCCCTTTTAAAAATCGGAAAAACCACCACATTAGAATTTTTCTCTCCAGCACTCAAATTCCGGTGTGACTTCTGGGTTTAGACCAAATGGCTTTGTTCACCATTGTGGGACCCAAAGCCACAAAATGCATGGGACGATTAAGGAGCTGATTTTATTCAGGCACTTGCAATAGGGAGAATGTTTATTAATGAGGAATGTCTCAAAGCAACCGGAGGGGGCCAAGGTTATGGAGGCAGGTGAACAAGGGAGTCATCCGCCAGTCTTAGGAAGTCATGAGGAAGGATGGAAAGGGGTCTTATCTCTGTGTGAGCAGGATGGTCCTTTGTAGCTAACAAGAGAGTAGGGAGATTCCTCACCTGTTACTCCTTTCTGGGAGTACAGGGCTCAGATAAAATTCAGCATTATCACCTCATTCTACTAACTGGATCAAAAATGAGTTCCGGTTTATTTTGACCCAGGGCTTACAGGTGTCCTAAGTACAAATATGAGGAAAGGCACGTTTCTGCAGCCCCCTTGCATAGTGCTCACGGACCATGTGCTTGCAATCTAAGCTTTTTAAGATACTAATGTTGGTTTATACCAAGGGGGGAGGGGGTGGGTAGGATGAATTGGGAGATTGGGATTGACATATATACACTATTGATACTATGTATAAAATAGATAACTAATGAGAACCTACTGTATAGCACAGGGAACTCTACTCAGTGTTCTGTGGTGATTTAAATGGGAAGGAAATCCAAAAAAAAGAGGGGATATATGTATACGTCTAGCTTATTCACTTTGCTGTACAGTAGAAACACAATATTGTAAAGCAATTGTACTCCAATAACAAGTTTTTTAAAATATCATATAAGATAAATTTTTTAAAAAGATACTAATGATGGTTTAATAAGCAATTCTGAACTTGGTGGTAGTTTAGTACCTTTAGCTAGTTTGTTGCCTCATACGGAGCATGTTTTAAAATAGACCGTTAGGGCCAGACTTACGTGTGTGTCTGGCTTCCAGTTCTTGCAGACATCAGTTTTGCTTTTGGTTATTCATTTGGAGGTGCACATCAGCTTATTGGCCAAGGCACCCCAAATTTGCAGGGGGAAACCCCGGATAGGATTGAAAAACTTCAACTAAATATTTTCTTCGAGCACAAAAGGCATCACAGAAGCCTGGGGGCCAGTTGACAACCATGTAATGACTTTATTTTTTTTCCAAGTTCTGAAGGCCATTAAAATCATCTGTTTGTGTCTGCTTATAAATAGGAATCCACTAGTGAGAAGTTGATTTTAGCTTTTAATTGCGCATAATTACAACGGCAGAATCACTGTCTGGACGCTTGAGATCACACTAAATCAGACAGCTTTAATTTGAATTTTTGATGACATGTTAGCACTTCAGCAAGAACAGAGAGATTATAACCCCAGAAAACAAGCTTTGTTTTTCCATAGACGTGACTGCTTAATCTCTTCACGAGACTTTAGCAGATGAATACATGTGTGTTAAGTGTGTGTGTGTTTATGTACATGCACATAGCAAGAGAGATACAGACAGATAAAATCTGTCATTCCTTGATCATGGCAATCTGACAGTTTTAACTTCCCAGTTTAGGATAACTTTTTTCCTCCATCAGTCAAGTCAGATCTCTTAATATGGTGATGATTTGCCTGTTTAAGATTGCGGTTTTTTGAACTCCTGCCTGCAAGGCTTCTTTCTTGTTTTACTGGTCTGACTGTCATCTTCCCAGCATCACATTTCAAGGCACAATAAGGCTGCATAGACCACAGGAACAGTTTGGTTATCTTGGTTGCCGTAACGTGGGTCAGTGGGGCCGCTTTTCAGTGTTCTACCACATTCACAGCGGCTAAGCTGGCTCTTTAGAGTATGTTGTTACGTTCCTTCCTCCTTTGACGCTACTCAGCTCACGGGGAGTTTCTGTTATTTGGGTGATGGCCTCAGCCTAGGATTCTCTCCTCTCTGCTGTCCTTGAACTTCTCCATCCTCCTCCCTGCAGCCTTCCCTACTCTTCCCCTTCACAGTGCTTGCTCCCTTCTCGGAAGCCCTCCACCATTTATTGCCTCTAACTTGAAACAGCGATTAATTACATAAATTATATATTCATGGTAGATTCACAGATTGGTTCATACAGTATGGTGATTCCTAACTCAGGCAACTCCTCAGAACCATCTGAGTGGGTTTAAAAAAAAAAAGCCTGGATCTCAACCCAGATCAAAGAATCTCTGACATTTGGGCCGGGGAGCAGGTACGGGGGGTTTTTGTTGTTTTTAAAAGCTCTCCAGGTGAAACTCACTGGTTTGATACCTTTTTTCTCCAACTAGATTGTAAGTTGCCTTGAAGGAGGAGCATGATCTTTAATTCAGTTCCTAGCTTGGTCCTATGCTGCTGTCATTCAGGCGAGTTCTCTGTTCTGATTAAAAGAAGAGAAACCACGATTGATTATTATTCTTTGCATGTGCCATTTGTATTCTAATCCATTTCAGTAAAACACTGTACTAGACATAAAGACAAGACATGTCCCTTGTTCTGCAGGAACTGAGAGTAAAGTTGAGGAAACTCACCCAAGAACAAGCCATCCCTGGACTCTGTGATATTCAGTGTAAGTTAGGATGGCCATATTAGAACTACATGGTCTGATCAGAGGTTTTTGTTTGACTTCCTGCTATGAGAGGTCATGTGGGTAAAATCATTTGGTGCCAAAATAATGGAATGTCTAGGATGTTGCAGTGTTTGCAGGGATACCATTCAAAGCTTTTAACAACCAGTATAGCCAGACCCATCAGAACAGGCACTAGGGTTTGGCTGTACACCCTGGAAGTACGGGAAGAGCAAGAAAGTGTAAAGCAGGCCTTGCTCAGTGGCACCTGTGATCTTTGGCGTGTGTTCTGACCACTTGGGAATTCACCTTTGACAATTAAATCCAAATCAAGAGGTCATTAGAGAGTCAAGACTTAGAGGAGACCACCTGGCCAGCACCATCTTTGCCGGGTTAGATTGATGGCAGGGGACCCCTAGGTCTTTATCAGCATATCAGATGTGGGCCACCCCGCGCCCCCCAGCTCTCGGGGATAGTGGATTAGGTTGAAAAATCTGGAGACAGCCACTTGTGGGGGAAATACAAAAGGATCTTGAAACCCAGTCTCTGTGATTTGGGAATCGCCATTGAAAGCGGCCAACTTGTTTTCCTGTGAGTACACTCCAATAAATAGATGCAGTTCTTATCAATAATTAATGAGTCTAACCAGGAATTTCAAGGGCTGGAAAAATATTAGAAGCCTCCTATTTACAGTTGTAACCAGCTGGATTTGTTTAATGGGTTGTTTGCTTTTTAATTTGTAGCAGTTTCGAGAGAGACCTTTGGGGACCGCGAGCCTTGTGGTTTCAGTGAGGCCTTTAGTAGATACACAGCTATTTGGGGGCCAAATCTGCCTGCAGATAACTTGAGGTTCACTTGGCCATTTAGAGACTGCAGAAAGGCAGTGGAGACATTTGGGCCTTCTGTCCTCTATTCGATTTTCAAGATTAGAATTAAACATTAGGCCGTGGTCTACCGAGAGACATTTGCCGGAGTGTGGACTAGTTTCTTCCCAGTATCCTGGTTTACCATTTCTCTGTTCTCTTAATATAAATGGTCACTGATTCTGAAGTAGGAGACTAGGTACCATTCATTTATTCGTGCAAAGATTCCCTTGATACAAATAAAAATGGAATTTTCAAATGTAACCCGATTAACTCTTAATTGTATACCAATAGCCTGTGTGTGTCTCAGCTCCCTCAGAAGGCTTCTGAATGGCCTGCATCTCTTTTTAAACTTGGGGGGAGGATTCAATTAATAGCAGGACTTTCTAATTGTGGGATTGTTGTGGAGTTGACAAAAATTTGTATAAATAGGGTACATTTTTCCACTGAAGAGGGCTGTGCTGAGACATTTTTAATTGGATTTTCATGGTGATTGACAGCTTTTGATTATGACAGTAACTTTATTTGGCTGGACTGCTTTAGCCTCTTGTTCAGATTTTTCCATCAAAGCCCTTTTTTATCCTCTGAATCCCCGGTGGAGCAGCAGTCATTGTGGAAGAGCCTTTTAGCACCTTTGTTGTAGCCATCCCTGGTGATGATTGGGCCCAGCTGGTAGTAGATAAGAAAATGTTCCTTTCACAAAGAGGCTGTGTCTCCCGCCTCTGCGGTTTCAATAATTTTAAGAGCCCCCCAAACCTGTTGAGGATTAGAAGTAGCTTTAGATGTGAAATGAGTGTTAAGTATTAGTAATCGGGAGATTAGGGCCCCAGGGACAGTGAGAGATAAACAACTGCAATTAAGGCAAATCTGCCGATGTAAACAAAATTTAGCAGAAACAGATGCCCTAACCATTTTAGGGCATTGATTTGAGGGCACCGAGGAATCGATTTTTGTCTTGTTTACACTTTCAAACCCCGGTGATATACTGGAAGGCTAAATATTTCATACAGCCTGGTTTTAGTTAATTTTTTTTCCAGCGCCTCACAGTAGGTGCCTCTCTTCTCGCAGTGACCAGGCCTGAGTTGATGCAGCATTCACAGGGAGCAGCTAATTGTCTATGAAGGGCCCCCATGTTTAAATGGGCTTGACAGGAATTTAAATTTTGTTTCAATCAACCCCTGTGCTCACAGCCTGCTCCAGTTTCTAATTTTTAAATTAAACATGATTTTTTTTTTTTTTTTTTAAGCCACAGGCTTGCCTCTGCAATACTCTCGCTCTAACTCTGGGGAAGGCAAATTGGCAACCCTGGAATACTGGCTTTTTGCAGGGCCTGAGGCACCAGCTCCAGGGCTGGAAAATTCTTTCTCCAAAAGGAGCTTTTCCTTCCCCTGTCCGGGAGGTCAGCAGAGCTTCGGCTGGGCAGCTCAGCTTCCTGCCTTCAGAAATGGCCCCCTTTCCAGCTCTCCTGTGCAGGCAGCAGTGTGCATCATCTGGAAAGTGGGTTAAGTACCAAAGGAAGGCGTAAGGCTAGCTTTTGGGGGGCTGGCTGAATTGTAACCCATTGCACGTCTAGTGCAGATTTGTATTTCAGCAGCCTTTTCTGCCGTTGTGCGACAGGGAGACAGTGTCAGACCCGTGCGTCTCAGTACACACTCACCGTTTTTCTTTGCTGAGTATCTGCTCTGGGTAGAGCATCCAGCCTGATGCCGAGGAAGCAGTCAGCCCTGAGTCCTGCCCTCAACCAGCTTACGGTCTAGCAAGGAAGATGAGGATTTGAACAGCCAAGCGCAGGATAGATTGTTAGACTCGCCAAAGGCCCTCCCCCACCTGCTCCTGCCCACCTTCAGCTGCCCCTCCACCTCATGGCACTCCTGTACACGCAGCCTGCACTCTTACAGTCCCCTAATGCGTGAGCCTCACATGGTCACGTCTTTGCTTGTGCTGTTTCTTCGGCAAGAATGCCCTTTCCTCACGTCCACGTGGTGAACTCCTACTCAGCCTCCACGGCTCAACTGGCACAGCCTCTGTGAAGCTTTCTCCAGCCTGCTTCAGTAAGGCTGCTGGCTTCCTGTTGTATGTCACCCTTCTTTCTGGCAAGTACCTGATTCAGTGCACTTTTCACACTTTGTGGTGGTAACTTAACAGCCCCTAAACAAGAAGAAGAGATCATGTCTTCTTTATTTTGTATCCTCAGCATCTAGCCCAATCCCTAGCCCCGAGTTGAATGCTCAATAAATAGTTACGAATTGAAATGATCTGAATTGAACAGGTACAGTGAGTTCTGGGGAAGGGTATCTGGGGAGGCTTCGTGAATGGGGTGACAAATGAGCCAGACCTTGCGGGACACTGGGGTACTCATGTGAGTGTACTACTTTCTGCACACATGTGAAACACAGCTTAGAGCCAATGTCCGTACTGGTCAGAATCCGTACTACACCTTATTTCCTCTGAAATTACTTGAAAGAAATTGGAGCAACAATTGCGTACAACTTGGGGCTGCAGATAAATTCAGAAAGGCTTCTAATTTTTTTTTTTTTGCGGTACGCGGGCCTCTCACTGTTGCGGCCTCTCCCACTGCACAGCACAGGCTCCGGACGCGCAGACTCAGCGGCCATGGCTCACGGGCCCAGCCGCTCCGCAGCATGTGGGATCTTCCCGGACCGGGGCACGAACCCGTGTCCCCTCCATCGGCAGGCGGACTCTCAACCACTGCGCCACCAGGGAAGCCCAAGGCTTCTAATTTTTAACCTTAAAGAAAGAAAAGATTTATTTTAGAGAG
This sequence comes from Stenella coeruleoalba, assembly GCF_951394435.1. Classification (NCBI taxonomy): domain Eukaryota; kingdom Metazoa; phylum Chordata; class Mammalia; order Artiodactyla; family Delphinidae; genus Stenella; species Stenella coeruleoalba. Next base: position 139,724,450 of record NC_137147.1, on the reverse strand, counting down.
AGAAATTAAGCTAAACAGATAACATTTTTAAAAACATGCGTTTACAGAGTTCTTTCATATACACTATCTCATCTGACCTTCACGTAAACACTGTAAGGATTATTCTTATTCCCATTTTACTGATGCATTAAACGGGTTCAGAGAGGTTAATTGACTTGCCTAGAGTGACACAGCCAGGAAAAATACAGGACTCTTCTGTACTACATCAAAGCTAATATCTATTGATGCATAGTGGACAGGGGGTTGTTATTGTGGTTGTGGGAATTTCAGCTAAGTCAGGCCATTTCTAGAAATCCAAAACAAAACGAATACAAACGCCCCACAAAGAAATGTGTAGAATTTCAGCAGTTTGTCCTTGTGAGACCAAAAATGCCCTTCTAGAACGCTTACTCGACTCAGTCCTTGTAGTCCCCTCCACCTTGGCCTCACCCGGAATCTGCAGGGCTGTGGTCGAATCAGAGAGCTTGTATCTGGACACAGCGGCTGGGGCCTGGCTGAGGCCTGAACCTCAGTGCAGACAAACCAAATAGGAAGAGAGAAAGTAATCACCAGCAGTTTGCACCTGTCTGTTAGTTGGTAATCTGAAGGGAAGCTGTGAAAATTTGTGAGCTATATTACTGCTTTTTGGTTTTGTCAACCTGCAGCAAAAACTGAAGGTGTAGTATGTTCTGCAATTTATCTGGCCACAAAACCTTCTCTCATTTTTAGTTCTGCCATCGTGATTATAGGAGTGAGTGGCTTCTAAGAGATACTACTCTCTGAGTTTGGGAGAAATTTCTTTTAACTTAGAAAACCTTACTGAGCACATTCTATATGCAGAATATATTGCTAGGTGCTATAGTTCAGTGCTACTCAAATATGGACAGTGGGGGCTTCCCTGGTGGCTCAGTGGTCAAGAATCCGCCTGCTAATGCAGGGGACACGGGTTCGAGCCCTGGTCCAGGAAGATCCCAGATGCCACGGAGCAGCTAAGCCCATGCACCACAACTACTGAGCCCACATGCCACAACTACTGAAGCCCATGCGCCTAGAGCCCATGCTCCACAAGAGAACCCACCGCAGTGAGAAGCCCACGCACTGCAAGGAAGAGCAGCCCCCGCTCGCCACAACTAGAGAAAGCCCACGTGCAGCAACGAAGACCAAAAATAAATAATAAATTTTTTAAAAAAAGGTAACTGTACTTAAAAAATATATATATGGACAGTATGCTAGTGTTAGTATCTGACCTGTTTCTTGAACACACGATGTGGAGTTTGTACCAGAATATAAATCAAGCGTGTCTCAAAGTCTTCTGTTTAACTCACCTGACATTTTTTTGTCGCAAAACCTCAGTGAGGAAGCTGTGTGCTGATTTACTTTGTGGCATAGCTCCTTATCTTCTGGCACACTAGTAGCAAAGGGGTCCCAGACCATTACTTGAGTTGCACAGCTGTAAGGAATACAGAGGCTGATGAAACACTAATGTTGCCCTCCAGGAGCTTACGGTGTAGTGAGAAAACCATTGCATCCTCTGCAGCTGGCACAATACACGGCACAAAGTGGCTGTTCAATGATCTCTGTTGAATAGGTGATCAAAAAGAACTAAATAGGGCTTCCCTGGTGGTGCAGTGGTTGAGAGTACGCCTGCCAATGCAGGGGACACGGGTTCGTGCCCTGGTCCAGGAGGATCCTACATGCTGCGGAGCGGCTAGGCCCGTGAGCCAAGGCCACTGAGCCTGCGCGTCTGGAGCCTGTGCTCCACAACGGGAGAGGCCACAACAGTGAGAGGCCCACGTACCGCAAAAAAAAAAAAAAAGAACTAAATAAAAGGCAATCTTCAGAATGGGGAAAAAATTATAAACTACATATCTGTTAAGGGGTTAATATCCAAAATATACAAAGAACTCATACAACTCAATAGCAAGAAAAACAAACCAATTTAAAAATGGGCAAAGGACCTGAATAGATGCTTTTCCAAAGAAGATATACGAATGACCAACAGGTACATCACTAATTATAAGGGAAATGTAAATCAAAACCACAATGACATATCACCATATGCCTGTTACATGGCTGTCATCAAAAAGACAAGAGATAACAAGTGTTGGTGAGGGTGTGGAGAAAAGGGAACCCTTGTGCGCTGTTGGTAGGATTGGGAACTGGTAAGGCCGCTATGGAAAACAATATGGAAGTTCCTCAAAAAATTGAAACTAGGACTACCATATGATCCAGGATTTCTGTTTCTGGGACTATATCTGAAGGAAACAAAAACACTATATCAAAGAGATATCTGTATCCCCATGTTCATAGCAGCATTACTTACAATAGCCAACACATGGAAACAACCTAAGCGTCCATCAACAGATGAATAAATAAAGAAGTTGTGAGATCGATAGACAATGCACAATGGAATATTATCCAGCCATAAAAAAGGAAATTCTGCCATCAGCGACAACGTGGATGAACCTTTAGGGCATTATGGTGAGTGAAATAAGTCAGAGAAAGACAAATGCTGTATTATCTCACTTATATGTGGAATCTTTTTAAAAATTTCATAGAAAAAAGATTTGTGGTTACTAGAGGTATAGGGAAGGCGGAATTGGATAAAGGTAGTCAAAAGGTAGAAACTTCCAGTTATAAGATAAATAAATACTAGGGATGTAATGCACAGCACGATGACTGTAGTTAACACTGCTATATGATATATTTGAAAGTTGAGAGTAAATCCTGAGTTCTCATCACAAGGAAGAAAAAACATTCTTTTGTATGTGTGTGAGATGATGGATGTTAACTAAACTTATTATGGTCATCTTGTCACAATATATGTAAAGTCAAATCGTGATGTACACCTAAAACTTACACAGTGCTGTATGTCAGTTATATCTGAATAAGACTAGAGGGGAAGAAAGAACTGAATGCTATAGATGCCAAACTCATGAGTGCCTTCAGAGACATGTGAACAAAGTAGCCAGGTCACACAGAACAGGGAGCCAGACAGTGATCAGGGTCCATCAGGAAGGCAGACGGGAGACTAAGGCTGGGAAGACAGCCTGCAAGTGTCCAGGCCAGCACAGGCATTACAGGAATCAGAAGAGGGAAAGCACACGCGTGGGGTCATGACCCCGCTCATTTCTGTAACCATGGTCGTAGGACTGGAAGGGTGTGTGGCTGACAACTGTCAGGACGTACTCTGTCCTCTGAATGTGAAGTCTGGAGAGGCTGAAGATGGGCTCTAGATCTTGAAAGTGAGTCTGTCGTGAACAAGAGACAAGAAGCGACATGGTGAATTGGAAAGAACATTGATCTGCGTTATCAGAAGATAAACTTTCAACTACAGCCTCTGCGTCTTCTGGGTAATCAACAGTTACTTTTTAATTTTTTTAAAAAAGACTTATTTACTTTGGCCATGCCATGCGGCTTGCGGGATCTTAATTCCCTGACCAGGGATCGAACCCGTGCCCCCTGCAGTGGAAGCTTGGAGTCCTATCCACTGGACCGCCAGGGAATTCCAAGAGCCTCAGCTTCGTCATCTATAAAATGGGGGTAGTGATACCAATCTTGAAGTGTGGGGTTTTTTTCTTATTAAAATAGAGTTTGTGAAAGTGTTTGTAAACTGTAAAGTGCTAGACATATGTGGGGGCACTAAATCAGCCTCTTTGGGTCATGACTTGTCTCATGTAATGTTCCTGGGCATGTCTGACCAGTAGCTTCTTGAAAGACAAATACGCTTAGTGGAGCTTAATGCAACTTAAAACAAATATACATACGTTGGGCGTTTGTAGCTAGTGTCTGATGAATTGGTAATTTTTTAAGGATAGACCTCTGTGAGATACTCTTCCCCAGGCATTAGGAAGTCTTAACTTTTCATGTCAGTCCTCTAGTCAGTATTATGAACATCTTGTTGGAGGGAATTATTATGAGACAGTCAGTTAATAACAATTTGCTGTCTGCATCTTTGAGGTACTGTGATGGGTTCAAAAGGAATTTAAGAACCATCCAGATCTTCAAGGAGCAGACTGGACACACCCATAGGAGACATTTAGAGAAGGCAGGGTGAGCTGTGTGCTGCTGACTTGCACGGTGTGAGGACCCAGGACAGGGTGGCCGAGGGTGGTCAGAGGACGCATCTCAGCTCCAGCCAGAGCTGTAAGGATTTGTCTGAATATGGAAATTAGAAAGTGGTGGCTCAGCAGCGAGCCAGCTCTGGAAGGGCTTTGCACACCGGTGAGGAGTGTGGCTGCAGGAAGCTGCCATTTGTTCTTAAGCAGGGCAGTGGCCCAACCACAACAGGCAAACAGGCCACACAGGACTGATCTCTGCTTGCTCCACGTGGACCAGAATCTGTGGCTGGAACTGATTTATAAATAGGGATGTCCTAACCCCCTGGCTCTTTCTGAAATTCCATGAAGGTCTCCAGCCAAAAGAATAGGAAGCCAAGTTCAGAGCCTGTAGCTTCTTGGCAGCATGTCATTTGTCTCTCTCTCTGCATCTTCTTTTCAGTGTCCTTTCTGTCACTATCAGGGAAAATCATTAGTATGCTAATCTAGCTAGCCGTCATTTTAACACTGACCTTTGCTAACCTGCCTTTGCAATTTCAGGAACTACGTTTGACTTCTCTAAAAGTAACCTTAAATTGTAGTCTTGTAAGAATTCCAGAGCTGTATCCTTCACTCCTTCTTCTAATGAGGTTATGACCAAATGCTCATTATAATTGCTTTAGACTCCTTTTAATTTTCAAGCTTATTAATCATAAGAAGAGTTATTTAAAATTGCATAAATTAATCTTAGATTAAAAGCCCATCAAAGCCTCGAAACAATTAAGAATAAGTAGGATTTCCCTGGGGCAGCAAGTTTTATTTTAATATTGTAGTCAGGTGGATATCAGAACCTTGAAGTATGGTAGTGATTAATGTATGCAAAATTTAAATGAGATTTTTTAAATGGCAAATCTAAATCACATATTGACCTAACAGTAGGCTCTAACTGCATTGTCTGCCATATATTTAAACTGTTTACTGATCAACATTTTAATTACAGCATGTGCTGGCAGACCCTAGGACAAATGAAATCTAGCATTTTAAAATTTTGCTGCAAAGTCTGTTACCCAAAAATAACAAGACTCTTTTATTGGGAAGAATGGAGGAATGAGAAAACAGAGCAAACTTGCTGCAGCAACGTTGAAACTTGGCACAGATAGTCCTAAGGTGTGCAGCTGCCCCATCCTTCCTGGCCCCCACTCTCACCTTGTGATTCTGCTGGTCCGAGACAGCTACCTCTTCATGGAGCAGCGTCTGGGTTTCCTTTGAAATTGATTCGTGCTTAATTAGGGGAATACTTCCCTTCCTGTGTTTGAACCCTGGTTGCCAAGCATTGTTTACTTGAACAGTGTATGTAGCCTGGGGTCCCTAGGCCCCATCCCCTTTTGTGATGTGGAGACTAGATATTTCCAGAAATTTGATTCAACTGCAGTCGGAGCCAGCGGCCTTTTGTCTTGCCTACCTCCTCGATCTCTGCTGGGGTTGGCAGCTGTCTCCAGGAAGGTGGTCCTGGGCTGCATCAGAGTCTGGAAAGATTTTTCTCTTTTTTTTTTTTTTTTTTTTTTTTTGCGGTACGCGGGCCTCTCACTGCTGTGGCCTCTCCCGTTGCGAAGCACAGGCTCCGGACGTGCAGGCTCAGCAGCCATGGCTCACGGGCCCAGCCGCTCCGCGGCATGTGAGATCCTCCCAGACCGGGGCACGAACCCGTGTCCCCTGCATAGGCAGGCGGACTCTCAACCACTGCGCCACCAGGGAAGCCCAGATTTTTCTCAATTTTACAAATACTCTGTTTCCTTATAGAAAGTGGATGGGTAAGAGGGTTGCCTTGAATAAATTATTTCACCCCTCGCAACTTCAGTTCCCACTTCATGGAAAGGGGATAACAGTGACCAACTTACAGTTTCTATTTTTGTGAAAATCCAGACAAGATAAAGCACACAAAGCACTTAGCATAGAAGTTAGGAACTACAAAGTTCCCCAGAACGTTTGCTCCTGCTCTCGTTATTGACTTTCTAAAACTAGTGTTAAAATTATGTTTAAAAATTCAAATAGGGCTTCCCTGGTGGCGCAGTGGTTGAGAGTCCGCCTGCCGTTGCAGGGGACACAGGTTCGTGCCCCGGTCCGGGAAGATCCCACATGCTGCGGAGCAGCTGGGCCCGTGAGCCATGGCCACTGAGCCTGCGCGTCCAGAGCCTGTGTGTCCGGAGCATACTGCAAAAAAAAAAAAAAAATTCAAATAGTACAGAAGGATATACAATAAGCTCCCAGCCCTACTCTCTAGAGTTAAGCACTGTTAACAGTAACTTGTGTCCTTATAGAATTTTTAATTTTATTGTTCTGTACCTTACTTTTTCTCTTTAAGATCTTTCCATATCACATGAAGTCTGTCTTGTTCTTTTTAATACTGCATGGTGTTCCATTATATAGATGGTCCATATTTATTTAACCAGGACCCTGCCATAGAACATTTTGGCCATTTCCAGATGTGTTTGTTGGCCATTTGTATTTTTTTTCACATACTTTGACCATTTTTCTTTTGGATAGGTTGTCTCTTCCTTCATCTTTTTGAACCTTGATTTCCCCATCTAGAGAGTGAGGCACGTAGGCGCACAGTCTCCAAGACCCTGTTTACCTCTATAGGCTACAGTCCAGGCCTGGATGTCTTGCAGGCAGCTTTTACGCTACTACCAGAGGTGCTGGTCTGCTCGTGACCTTGCTGAACCGGTGTTGAGCTGCAGGGCCAGTAGCTGCAGGTGGACTGCAAGAGGCTCGTTTTCTTCTCTTGTTCAGTTGTGTGTCTTCCTCTCTTAAAAAAGCAGGCTTGGAAATTACAGGGCAGAGCTGGGATTGAACTTCCATTAAAGCTGCCTGTAGACATCAGGAATATTTATTTTCTCTATTTGTTTTAAGCCTGGGAAGACTGTGTGGTTTTCTCAACACTGTCCTGATGGAGCCCTGACCAGCAAGCGTGCAATGCCCCTAGCCCTAATGTGCCATTAATGATAGGTTAATGTACAGTATAATGTTTTGGGGACTACGGGTTCATTACACTTCTGAGTGTGAGGTCTTTCCACAGAGCGCCCAAGGTCCCATTGCATTATATCATGCAATAAAAATACCCTTTTCATATCACACACTAATAAACTGTATTTGAAATGCTGTCTGAGGGCACTGCTGTCTTGTCTATAGGCTGTGCACGAGTGCAACAGTTGGGTTTCCTTTTTTCTATTTTGTGTTTTAGTTACACGGAATTCTGAACTCAGGGAAGTCTGCTCATTCCTGTCTTAAATGGAGGAGGGAGTTAGGTCTTTGGGCCTGAGGCTCAGGGGAGGGGCCGCTCAGTGAGTGGTGAGAGTCTTTAATACATGGAGAGCAAGACCCCTCATCCTCCTCTGCCCGTCCCCCCGTACTGTGTGCAGCTATCAGGGGAGCTGGTCTGGTGTCTTCCAGATTTAGCATTGAACACATGTTAGGTATTACAAAAATTTCCTTAGAAAAGAAGTATGATAAGAACTGCCAAGTCTAAGCCACTGATAGTCATGACTGTAGGGCTGCTTCCAGGATAGCCTATGTGCTAGGAATTTCATACACACAGGCTTCCTGTGCAGTTGGTCCTGTTCTTCTTGTTTTACAGAGCACAGAGTTCCCAGAGCGAGGGGGGAAAGAGCTTCACTGTAGAGAATGAAATCCACAGGCTCCTAGGAACCACAGGTGAATTACCTGCCTGTGGTTATTCATACCATCCTGTGAGTTGATTTAATCAGATGGTTTTCTTCTCAACAGTTAGCTGGCGGCAGAGGTAATTTTGAAGCTTGGAACACTTTGGAAAAGGAGACTCTTCTACATCAGAAAGGAAAAAGGCTTTTGAATTTAGGGATGAGGCAAAGACTGGGGGGTCACAGGACCTTAAAAGACCTATTTTATACTTTGATCCAGGGCAGACTATGGCATTTGTGCTTTGTTGGGGGGTGGGGGGTTGTTTCTGCCAGTTGTAGAGTGTGGGGAAAGAGTGACACATGAGGTCCAAGAACCCGGGTTCAAGCCCAGTGTTGAGATTTCAGCCTGAAGTGCAGTCCTTAGCACCTAGGGACATCAGTGTCTTTGCTTGTAAAATAAGCTCACATCTACTTCTGACAGGGCTGGGGAATCATGTGAAATGCTGTAAATGAAAACACCTAATTAGTATCTGGCACGGTTAGGTGCTCACAACTGTTGGCTATTATATTGCTGTTATTATATGTAATAATATAACATAACATATTAACAAACAAAACAAGAACATATTGTAACAAAAGGCACAGGCTTTAGAGCTGATGTCCAGTTCAGATCCCAACTCTACCTTAGCCAAATCGCTTCTCTGAACCTAGTTTTCAGATCCACAAATAGGTAGTGACAGTAATGCCATCCTGATGCTTCGTGGGATTTACTGTGACACTTGAATTAGATGATGAGGTTGAAAGCACTTCGTGGAATGAAAAGCTCTACTCAGCTGCTGGTAAATACATATATGTATTTTTCTCTCCAAATCAACGTATTCAAACTGAATAAATATCCTTAGAGCAAAGCCACTAAGGGCAGCTGTTAGAAGGATTCACTGATCTGTCCCCCTCCCCACCGGGGAGCTTGTCGCAGCCAAATTGTAGGCCAGAGCAGTTCTTCTACCCGATGTCTTCATAACAGCAGAGAAGCGGGGTGGACCCAGGACAGAGTCTGTGCTCCCCTGAGTTGGTGCAGGGAGAACCAGTACCTGCTGAGAACAGTGGTTGAAAGATCAAGGGACCATGTTGAAGGGTTGAGCTGGTCTGGAGAGCCAACGAGATGACAGAAAGAAAAAATCAAGTTGCTGAGACTGTCCTGCAGAAGACTGGACCTTTGGCTCTAGGCAACGTCCGCTTAATTGTTAGGAGAAGCATATTTAAGTTTCAAGGATGATTAGTTTTCCTTTTAAGGGTGATAGGGTCGGACTAAACCTTTTGTTTAGATGTGGGGACTTTAGAACACTTACATAAACCTCTCAGGGGTTAAATCTGTCTTTAGGGCTACCAGGACTTGAAAAATGTTACCTTGTATCAAGAGAACCAGAAGTGACAAGTTCATTTTAAAAGCCTGGTTTGTCATTGTTTATCTAATTTTCAGAGTTGACACAGAAAATTAGACCAGCTGACACTCACTCTCTGACCGTCCCCTGGCTCATTTCCCTGGTCCTTTCCTCCCTGACCTTTGCAAGTACAAAATGCTCCAAACCCCAAAATATAAAACTTACCACCGAGTTTCCAAGTTGCCCTGTAGTCATTCCAAGATTCTGTCATAGGATGTCATCCCTAATGTGATTATAAAAACAAGATGAGGTTATAAATCTGCTCTGTGAGGTATTTCTTTTCTCCTTCTGCTTTGACCATAAATCTTAGAAGTAATCAAACTCTCTCCAAAGGAAGCCAAGATAAACTTGGGCCCTAAGTGGCCCCATATATCTTTACTGAGTTCAGAGGCTCTGAAGGCTTGTCTGCCAGGTGACATCGCACGGTGCTGCTGAAAGGCGGCCAGACGGAGTGTGAGCTTTCCCCTGTTGAATATTGACCTTCCGAAACTCAAAGAGCAGCAAGTCTTCTATTCACCACCTTCAGTAAATGAGCTAGTTCCAAGGAAGGATATTATTCAGATAACTGAGACTTATTCCTTATAAAACCAAAACTTTTAAAAAAGATTATAGGCAAGAGGTTTTAAATGTATTATATATACTTCCCTATCCTTTTAAACGGATTACATGCATCAGGGTCTGGCTTTTTAGAAAATGTTCTTTAGACCATCATCACGAACAGTCTGTTTGCTGCGTTCTGCTGTCCTAGTGTCTCCTGATGTTAACACGTGGAGGGCCACTTGTCCCTGCACTGGTTGACCCCAAGCTGGTTCTTTGGTTTTGTTCTTGTTTTGCAGTGTTGCTAATAGATGTCACTTAGTACTCCTGCCCTCGTTCCCCTTTCTAACAGCCCTCCCCTCTTCCTCTTCTATTTTGTGCTTTAGATTGGGAAACCAGATAGTAAGTGTGTAAGCACTAGTCTCAACTACAAAAAAATGGACTTGAATAAAGGCTTGAGGGACTAGCTAAAAGTAAAGTGTTCGAGTTTTACTGTAACTTTCAGATTCTTAGTCTTAAGTAAGGGAGTCAAATTTACAGTGGCCTGTAGGTATGTAAAGTGCCTCTAGATTTGAAAACAGACCATTTCACTAAATAGGAAATATACTGCTTGATAACATTGCGTGCAGATGCCCAAGTTTGAAACAATATGACCACTTTGCTCTTGAATCAATAATTAGCGTAAAATTATTTTGAATTATTATTTGTTGAAGTTGTTTTTACTTTTCTGAGGGGACCAAATAAGGCATGAATGTGCCAGGGGGAGTCTTTTGACTCTAAAAACCAGGTTTAGAGCCAGACACACAGAAGCCTCTCAATCCATCCGTACTGGATTTGATTGACTTGAGGTCTCTGTGTAAACGGGAGCATAACTACCAGAAGAAGCAAGTTTGTACCTAAATAACTTTGTCCTTCTTAACGGTGAAAACAGACTTGGTTTCATACAGCTCTGCGGGGAAGGCCATCGCCGGCTTATCTGTAGCCAGATGGAGTGCACCCCCTTTCTCGTTCCTTCTGCACACGGCCAGTGACACCGCCTCAGAAGACACAGGCCACACCGCTCGCTGCCACAGAAAACGCATTTCAGCTTTCCGTACATTTAATTTTCTTCAACATTACCTTGCAAACCACAGTAAATCAATAACAGAATAGTTAAGTACCACAGGTTCTTTGTGTTTTGTTTTAGAAAATATTACTCAAGGCTAAAAGTGGGTTCTATTGATGATTTTTATTTGCTGCTGGGACACAGAATGATCAGAATTTTCAAATGGTTCGCTTCCTGTTTGTGGATTTCCTTAGGAAAAAAAAAAGGAGGGGACAGATTCAAATGGAAATGATGGCTGATAGCAGAAACTCTGGAGTAACTGGTAATTTTCAATCCTGTATTTTATAGACTAGGCCTGGTAGCTTTGACCTTTGTTATGCTTTTATTTCAAATTTTCCAAAAGGGCTGCCCGAGCCCACCCCTTTGGCTCCCTCACACTCACCCCACCAGTAAGTAACCCTGTCTACTAAATAGAGTGAGGCTCAGAAAACGGGAGCGTCACAGCTGGAAACAGTAAAGAGAAAAAAAAAAAAAAACAAGATGGCACTTCAGTTAAAGTTATTTACCCAAAAGTTTGACATCTGGTATCTTTAGCAATTTTTCCTCTATGTTTCTTGTTGATTTGGTAACATCAGAAAATCTCCACTTGAGCTTCAGTCTTTGTGTGAATGGTTGTTTTTCCTTATTAAGAAACTAGAAAAGCTGTTACTAAGATGAATTTTAAGAGGTAGCAGCCTTTACTTAATTGGATGCTTCTTGAAATAAGATGAGACAATGGATATGAAGTGTTTTGAAAAGTTAAAAGTGTGATGCCAGGGCTCGAAACCTGTGACTCACCTGCCAGGGTGATTATTTGTCACTTCTCATTGGCACCTCCCAGTCGCCACCATTATCACCCTTCCCACTGCCCCTACCATCACTCACACACATATTCTCTCTCTGTCTCTCTCTCTCTTTCTCTCTCTCTCTCTCTCTCTCTCCTGATGAGTCATCACACTGCATTTTCAGCTATGTTGGCCTCATATCAGTCATATGATATGCCCTTATTATTTTAAAATTTTTCCCAGATTTGTGGTTATGTGCCCTTTTTTCATTCCTAATGATGTTTCCTTGTGTCCTCTTTTTACCATTTTTGTCAGAGTTAGTCTACTTTATTAATCTTTTTAAAGAACCAGTATTTTATTGATTTGATCATCTCTTTGATATCTAATTCCTTTGTGTTCTTTATTATTTGCTGTTTTATGTTTCCTTTGGATTTACTTTTTGTTCTGTGTGTAATTTATTGAATTGGACACTTAGCTTGTAAATTTCCAATCTTCTTTTCCTTAACATATCCATATAAAGCTATAAATTGCCTTTTAAGTATTACTTTAGCTGCATCCCACAAATATTTATATGTAGTGTTTTTGTTGTCATTCAGTTCTAAGTAATTCCCAATTTCAATTAGGATTTCTTTTTGACCAACGAATTATTTAGAAGTATTTTTTGTTTGCACATAGTGGTGTTGTGTTATCTTGTGATTGTTGTCTACTTTTCATGCACCATGGTCAGAGAACATGGTTGGTATAGTATCAGATCTTTGTTATTTGTTGAAACGCCCTTACTACACTGTTTTGTTTTGGTTTTTTTCAGTGTTCTCTCTTTGCTTGAAAGGAATGTGATTCTCTAGTTGTTGAATGCGGTGTCCTATTTACATCCTTTAGGTCAAATTTGTTAATTGCATTACTTAAATATTTTGAGGCCCTACTGATTTTCTACCTGCTTTATTTATCAATTACTGAGAGAGCTGTCTTAAAATCTCTCACTATTAGTGTGGCTTTGTCTGTTTTTCCTTGCACTTTTGTCAGTATTTGCTTTAAGGCAGTGATGTTAGATGCCTATGTCAAAATGCTGTATCTTCATTTTAAAACGTTTCTTTTATCTTTATGTAGTGACTCTCATTACCTCTAATATATTTCGCTTGAAATTTTATTTTTGTCTGATATTAACATACCTATGCTGTCTTCTTTTGGTTAGTATTTGTCTGCTATATGTTTTCCTATCCCTTTGTTTTCATCATTTCTGTATTATTTTGTTTTAAGTGAATCTCTGCATTTTGCTGTTGATGTTTTTAATTTTATCTGAGACTCTCTTTTAGTTGATTAGTTTATTCATTTATATTTTTTGTATATTGATACACCTGAATTTTTTTTTCTACTATCCTGTTTTGTACTTTCTTCTCTACAGTGCTTTTTTGACTTCTTTTTTCTCCTTTCTTCACTCTATTAGATTGATTTTTTTCTTCCTTTTTATTCTTTCCAGTAGTTGAGATATTATATTCTATTTCTAGCCTCTTATTATCCCTGAGTTTCTAACTTAATTTAGCAAAGCCTAAGGTTAATCACTAAATATACGCCCCTCCCCAACAATACTCAGCCTTAGGTTCAATCTCATCTTTATATTAGGTAGAATTGGCTTTAGCTGCACATGATTAAAACAATCAGCAGCTTAAGTAAGACAGCAAGGTATTCCCCATACATATAAAGGAAGGCAGGAAGTAGGGCGCCCAGACTAGCTGGCAGTTCCTTCCATCTTTCCAGTCAAGGGGCATTTGAGCTCCAAACAACAGGAATGAGGAAGGGCAGTAGAAATACCCCTTCATTTAAGGACAGTTCTGGGGATTGGCACACAGCATATGTGCTCACATGGCATTGGCCAAAACTAGCTGCAAGGGAGTCTGGGCATGCAGCTGCTTTGCTGGGTGACACTGTTCCTTATTAAAATCAGGATTTGTATCACTAAGGAAGAAAGGGGAATGTTTATTGAGAGGCAGCTAGCAGCCTCTGCCACAGCCTCTCTCCCCCGGACATAAGGGCCCTAAGAGTTTCTGATCAGTCCCTTCTTTCATGTCCAGAATTTCATTGTCATTTTGTTTTTAGATCCTCACAATTAGTCATTACTCTTGTTGTCATTTTGTGTAATCAGTACTTACTGAGATTTATCCATGTGTTTAGCAGTTATGTATTCCTTATTCCTGTTGCATCCTACTTCCTCCTTCTGAGGTTTCTTTTCCTTTTGGAAGTATATTAAGAGTTCTGTCAGTGAGGGTAAAACTGAGTTTTTGTTCTAGGATTGTCTTCACTTTGCCCTCTTTTTTCTTTTGGCTGCGATGCGTGGCTTGTGGGATCTTAGTTCCCCAACCAGGGATTGAACCCAGACCCTCGGCAGTGAGAGCACAGAGTCCTAACCACTGGACTGCCAGGGAAGTCCCGCCCTAACTCTTGGTTGTTAGTTAAATTGGGTTTAGAAGTTTAGATTGACAGTTTTTCCCAGGGCATTGAAGACACTGTGTTGTCCTCTGGTTTCTACACTTGCTGGTGAGAATCTGCCAGCTGCTCAGCTGCTGCCCTTTGTGAGAGCTATGCCTGTCTCTCTGGTTGCTTTTAACATCTCTTTTCCTGGTATCCTTCAGTTTCCCTACAATTTGTCTAGGTATAGGTTTTGTTATAGTTATTCTACTTGGAGATCATTATGATTTTTGAATCTGAAAATTCATATCTTTCATCAGTTCTCAAAATTTTCAGCTGTTGTCTCTTTGGATATTGACCCTACCCCACAGTGTCCCATCTCTTCTCATTCTTTCCTCTGGGTCTTTGTCCTTCACATTAAAAAAAATTATTTTTTGTTTATCTCTCATTACTGACTAGTGCTCTGGGTAATTTTCTCAAACCATTCTTCCAGCTTACTAAATCTATCCTTGCTATATTCAGCTTGCTATCTGGCTCATCTATGGAGAATTTGTTTTGTTCTTTCCAGTCACTATATGTGTTATTTCTATAAGTTATATTTGATTCTTTTTCAAATCTCTCTTCTCTTTTTTATAATGTCTTGTTCTTAGTGTTTCAATTTCTTCTTTTATGCCTTCAGTCTTTTCAACTGTACATCATTTTACATTTTCTTTCCAATTATTTTTCTGTCACCTTGGTTCTGAGAGCTCTAATCTTCCTGTGTGTTGTGTCTGCTGACTCCTGTCCATGGATAATTGTTTCCTCACACGTTTTGGAAGTTTTATTGTAAGCTCATACTGAATGGGGCTTAGTACTGTGGAAATTACTGAATTCCAGAAGTATTTCCCCAGAATGTTTTTTCATGCTCCTGAGAGATACTCCAGAGTATTGCTAGATCAATATCAATGTTACATTAGTTTATGAGCAGCCTTGTGTTCTGAGACCACAGTAGTGGTACATTGAACTCCAAAGTGCACGAGGCTCAGCGCCACCTCACACAGCATCCCCTTTGCTGATGGGCAGACTTTTTCTGGCTCACCCTTTCTGCAGTCCCAGTTTTGCTCAGGGTCTCAGGCCAGCTCCCCAGGTGGCCCTTGTCTCCTGTGTCCACTTAGTTCTTCACACTTTCCAGGTCCTACATTCCTAGAACTGATGGCCTCCCTTAGGGCTACAAGCCCTCCACGCACACACTTATAATTCTGGTTTTCATTTCCCTCTTCATTTTTGGCACTTGCAGATTTCCTTCTTTTTTACAAGTTCATCTAGTATGCTTTTTGGAAAATGTTCCATTTTATCTGGCATGGCTGGGAATTTGTAGAGGGAGGGCTTTTAGACTTAGTCTCTCCCCATCTCTTCATTCACTCACTGTCGAATCACTTTGTTCTGTTTTGTTCAACAAGCTTACTGAGCTGCCTGCTGTGTGCCAGAAATCGTGCTGGGTCTCATTGTTTCTTCCCCTTCTGCATGCTTACATGCCCACATATGTGTGTACACACACACACACACACACACACAGAGCTAAGGTCTCAGAGTTTAAACATCAAATCTCAAGAGGTAAGAAAAAAAGAGGGCTGGAAAGAATCCATCCTTCTGAGCATTGTGTCTTTAAATCCCCACCACCACGCAGCCATCACACCGCAAGACGAACCTTGAACGTCCAGATGCCTGTAAGTGGCCCCCATATTCACTGCTTGGACCTGCAGACTCAGCCTCTCAGACAAGAGCCCTCAGCATTGTTGGAGCGAGCCCCAGCCCCCCCCCCCCGCCTCCCTCTGGCACCCTCAGGTCCTGACTTCTCTAGGTATCTGCTCAGCCTGAGACTGTGAGGGGGAGCCAGCACTCTCCCTGCTGTTCCCCCGAGTCCTGTCTGAGTTTCCTACAGGGCAGCCACCACAGCCCCCCCTAAGTGGGCCAGTGGCACCATTCTGCCACCCAAATGGGTCAGCTTCCTCCGACACAAACTCATGAGTGCTGGCATCTGCATGTTTACCCCTCACGGTGGCCCACTGCAGTCTTCTGTGCCCCCTCCCATACCACACTGCTCGAGTCCTGTGGCTGCCCTGTAAGGACAGGCCCTAGAATGACTTGCGGAGACCTCTGGAAACATCTTGCTCTCTCGATTGGCCATTTTCTGAACAATTACTTTGTGTAGGAACACATAGATCTGCTTAGGTGAAAGGTGGAGAGTGCCTTGACCCCCCCTTAGGTGCCTGTGTACAGTCTAGGATGGCTGGAGGTAAGCAATTTGCTGCTAATAATTGAATATTTGGGAAGAAACATCTATTTCTGTAGCAGTTGTGAAGATAAACTCAGGAAGGTCGATTGAAATGGCATGTCACAGCTGCAAATCATTTCTGAGGTCTTAAAAGAAAATGAAGGGCTAGAAGGGAACCCCCAACCCCAGCCGTGGAAAAGCTTCAGGAATCAGAGGCTGAGAAAGCACAGTCTCAGAACAAACGCCTTACCTTGGAGAGTTCCGCAGCCGGGGCGTTGGCCCAGGTAGGCTGGGCTGGGCAGACAGGCAGATTCCACACTAGCTGATAGGCAAGGCTCACACCCTCATCTTACTGCCGCTCCCCTGCATGCATTCTACCTGGGGGGATAGTAGCCTCCCCTCGCACTGCCCAGGGTGTATCTGTGAACCCCTGTCTGCAGACAAGCAATCTCCCACCCGACCCCAGAGGCAGAGAGAGCTGGGGGATCTGGTTGGGTGACGAGGCCAGCCAGCAGCCTCCCTGTGTTCAACACCAGCTGAGAAATAAGGCTCAGGAAATGACAGAAAGGAAGCATCACCCCTACTTCTGTAAAATCTGAGTTGAAGGGCACGCTTACGTGGGTGGCCCGAGGGGCCCTCCTGAGAATTTACCGCAGAGCCCAGTCAGAGGTGAACAGCCTGCCTGGAAGCTTACCAGGAGAGGGCAGGCCAGAACGCAGCCTCCCTGTGGGCAGGAGACCCCTGAGCCGGGCCTGCTCCGTGCTTCCTCCCAACATTGCCACGCCTCCCCCTGGGGACACGACTGAGGGGTGTGATAACAACACAGGTCCCTCCATGTGGAAGGATGAAGCCAGGGCAATGGAGGTTCCCCTGGAATAGTTTCTCTTTTATAGGTGAGGCCATTGTGGCCCTTCCCAAGCTCTCACGACTCCTGGGCTGGTGAGAGAAGGCTTGTTGACTGTCAGTCCAGGGCTCCGTGCCTTACCCCACCCACACAGGGACAGATGGAAGAATTGCTGTGGAGGTGCCTCAGCTTCTCCCTGCTGAGTTGTGCCTGGGGGCTGCCCCGCAGCCACAATCCCAGCCACCTCCTTCCCTGACTCCCCGTGTTGATTAGCTCGGGCACACCCAGCCTGGAAGGAAGCAGGAAGCGTTGACCCCAGGGATGATCATGGGTTGTTATCTCATGTAATTAATATTATAAAGGCTGCCCACTGCCCTGGCACTTGTCAGCCGTTTAGCAGACACTGGACATATGTGCATTTTTCCAAAAATTATTTAACTTCTCTAATCTGAAGTTATCTCCAGAGTAAGTAGAGAATTAGATTGCTAGTTTTGAATCTGTAGCAGTGGAATGCGTTTTATTATGTAAAATTAATGCAGGATCTCAATACTAATATAGGAAAAAAGTAGTGGTTTTTTTAGCATGAATGTGTAAGTAAGTATTCATTGTAGACACTTACTTCTTTAGAAAGGCGTCCATGAGACTGCTCTTGAAGGACACAAAAGTCTGAGAGCCAGGGTCATAGGTGATGGTTATAGTCTAATATCTGCATCCGTCTTCCACTTATCTCTGATACTGTTTCAGGAGCCCCATATCAAGGAAATCCTGACTCACCAGTTGCCCTCTCAGCTTAGGCATCTTTTAAGCCCAATAGAAGCTTTAAAAAGGAATAGCAGAAAAGTTTTATTTTAGAGTTTAGTTGCTGACAGTAGCTAGCAGCTGTTCATATGAATTGCTTACGGTAAATCTACAGGTCAGACAAGAGGGACTCAAAGCTTGCAGGAGCTGACGCCCCTGGAAACTCAGAGCAGGCCTGACCCACACCCCTGTCTGGGCATCGTGCTTCGTGGGCTCAGTGCACTGGCTCTGGTGTGCTCACACAGTTTTATACCTACACACAGTGTGAGTGGACGTCACAGCCCTGAGTTCTTTTAGATGCCCAGTGCACCACCACAACCCTCCTAGGTGTCGGCCCATGTATGAGCAGTTGGTAATATGCACAGATCTAACAAGCAGACCGCCTGTCCTAAGAGCTGCAGAAAATCAGTTACCATCACGGTGCTGGGTAACACACTGCCAATATTCAGGGTAACATTTAGAGTTGAACATAGTTGAGTGTATATATTATTTTTTAATTAGTTTTTCTAACAAATACAGCTTAAAATATCTTAATGATTTGAATGAAACATGTGTGGAAGCCCCAGCACACCTCACACTCTACAGCCCTGCTGGTCTCTGAGGTCCCATCCTATCCTACCTCACCTCCATATTGCCGAGAAGGACTGTTTTACCCCTGCCGCAAGGGCTGGATCCTAAAGGGACATGCAGAGAGCCTTCAAGTAAGGCTGGCAGGCCCAGTGCGGAAAGGTGAAGTGATGGGCAGTACGTTGACCTTGGGGCCCCTCCAGCCTCTCAGATCACCTCTTACAGACACCTGCCTCATGCCAGGCCTGGCCCTGCGGCTCGCCTGAGTGTGTGTTGGACTCTTCTTGTTTTGGACTTAGCTGCAGTGTAACTGGGCTGGGCTTGCTTACTTGAATGAGCTCGTGGGTCCTTGGCATTCTGTCCCGTGTGGCGTCCTTGGCGGGAAAGGAGGTGCCGCACTGGTGGCCTGGTCTTCATCCTGAGAGAGAGGAGTCCTGTGGTCCAGAGAGCCTAGAGCAGCCTCAGCTTGTGAAGCCTTCTCCCCAGGCCCGCCCACCCAACCTACGGCCCTTCTCAGCCTAGCCTCAGGCTCCTGGGAAGCCGTGTAACTTACCTGTCAATCCAGCTGACTTTTCTTGGCAGTTCCTGTGTGATTAGCACTGCCCTGCCCTCGAGGCTTCCAGTCTGTGCTAGGATGAGGTGGGCTCAAATGATAATAATACACAGTAGAACAAGGGTATGCTCTTGTTCTGGGAGAGATGGACCCTCTTGAGCGGAGACATGAAGAAAGGCCCCACAGAGCAGACCTTAGGTCTGGGGTGCAGTCTGCCGCCAGGCATCCTATTTATTATTTCCACCCTTCTGTCTAGGGTGTGGTCTCCATAGCCCTGGAAAATTTCTTCCAGGCCCTGGGTCTTCATTTTCCTGCTTCTCTAGAATCTAGACCCAAAGAGAAGGAACAGGGACCAGCCGGCACCTGCTCTGAGGGCAAGCTGTCCTGCAGGGTGGATGCCGCCCTCCCCCAGCCCGGGCAGTGACAAGGAAGGACAACGTAATGGCTGAGGCCCGGGCTCTGGAGACAACACCACGTTCAGGCACCGTGGTCTCGGGCAGATTCCTTAATCTTTCTGTGCTTTAGCTTCCTCACCTATAAAACAGGCATAATATAATACTTAATAGATTTGCTGATTATTAAATCAATTACTTGATTGTGCCGGACACAGCTTTGAGCGGGGAGGACACAGTTTGCCTTTTGGCCACTGTCATTTCAGTTTGTCAGTTAAAAATTACTAGTTTAAAAAAAAAATTACGAGTTAAAAATAATGTACCAGGGCTTCCCTGGTGGCGCAGTGGTTGAGAGTCTGCCTGCCGATGCAGGGGACGCGGGTTCGTGCCCTTGTCCGGGAGGATCCCACATGCTGCGGAGCGGCTGGGCCCGTGAGCCATGGCCGCTGAGCCTGCGCGTCCGGAGCCTGTGCTCCTCAATGGGAGAGGACCGCGTACTGCAAAAAAAATAATAATAATAATGTACCATATATTCTTTTAAAAAGTAGGAATTTAAACTCACTGTGCCTGCCCCCAGTGAGCAGAGTAGTGTGCTGTCCTCCGCTGGGTTCAGCCCTTAACCCTGCCACTTTCTAGCTCTGTGACCTTGCCCCAGGTCACATTTATCGGTGTCTCGGTCTCCTTTGTGTGTAAAGGGGGTGATGGTTGGGTTCCGGGCCCTGTAAGGCAGCCGGGGCCTGGCCCACAAAAAAGGGCTCGATGAATAGATGCAGACAGAGAGGACAGGCAGGTCACTTTTTCCTGCCTCAGGCCCACGGCCAACTGAGGGCCTGCGACCTGCCAGGCGCTGCACCGGGCAGGCACCCACACCAGCAAGTCCTTAAATGATTCACATGCAGGAAGTTTTTAGGAGGTTATACAAGAGAAGAGACTATAGAGACCCCAAATAGGTAAATTCCTATTTGGGAAGAAACTCGAAGCCCAACTAAGGGCAGAGAGTGAGGTGTCAGTGAATGAGCACTGGCCTGGGAGTCCAGACACATCAACCTCAGGCGGTACTTCTCCACAGCAGGCTCGGAGTGTCCACCTCCTGTCCACATGGTGGAGCCCTGGACCCCTCCTCTCCCTGCCCCCTTTGGCAGAAGCATGGAGCGCTGTCCACATGGGGAGGGTCCTGCCATCAGTCATCAGGAAGGCATCTCATCACAGTGACACGGGTGGGCAAAAATTAGGGGCATTATTACAGAAGGAGAGGGCCAAACTCTAGCGAAGCCCTGGAGGCTAGTGCCCAAGTGAAGGAGGGTGTACTGAACACTCTAGTTTCTCTTCACGAGTTAGTGCACGGGCATGATCTGCCCCTCGGCCCTGTGGTGGGAGGTCTGCACCCGGTGATGCTGCCGGCTTTGGTTGTTGTTGACTCATCTCTCTCACTCTCCCCTGTGCCCGCCTTTTGGATCCATCCTACGTCTTCCAGTGCCATCCTTTTCCCTTCATTATGTCTCCACCTTCTGTGGCGAAGTTTGTGGGCCATTATACTTCAACACTCGCCGGTTTAATTGTTGCAATTGGCCCTGAGAGAATTCGGGAAATGAAAGTGGCTCCCACTGCCTGGTGATGAGGCCAGTGAGAACATTCAGCGGCTCCAGCCTGCATGCGCCCTGCCAGCCTCTGCGGAGTGACCGCTGACACACTCTGCCTGTGGGTGGCAGAGGCCTGGGTGTCTGGGCCGTCACCTGGAGTGTAGGATGCTCTTGACAAGCAGCATGTGGGTGTCGTGGCTCCGAGGAGATGGGATCCGCTGATCCTTGGAGCCGGAGGGGGCTGCGAGTTTGTCCACATCTGGATTTCTCTGCCTAGGGGGAGATGTGCATTTACCCAGATGCAGAGGAGGGTCTGGCTTCAAGGGGCTGCAGCCCTCTCCGGACCACACAGAGACCCCCAGAAGGGCTGTGAGGTCAGCTCTCCGGTTGCAGGTGCAGGAGAGCATGTGGTCCTGAGCATGGCATTTGGAGTCAAGAGACCCACGTTGTGGTTCCAGCTCAGCCCTCACTTGCGTGACTTTGCACAGGTCCCTGAGTGTCTGTTTCCTCATCTGCGAGGGGGCTGTGTGCACCTCCAGAGTGAGCATGGCGATCGGTGGGAAAATGAGAACAAAGCCCTTGGCAAGGGTCTGGCACACAGCACTCAATCCATGGTGCTGGACTCGGTATCATCCGGTGTGCAGTTTCCGTCGGTCTCCAGGCATCTTGGCTGTTGCAGGCATCTGCTCAGGCCTGTCAGGAGCCACCTGGGAATTCAGGCACCTCGGGGTGGCCGAGCGATCTTCATGCTTTTCCCGGAATTGTCCATCAGATTTCGTTTGCTCATTCAAGTCAGGAGGAGCACCTGCATCGTGTGCATCACAGGACCGGAGGAGTGTCTGCTGTACTCCAGGGAGGAAAGGGAGCGTGTGCGCTGTCAGGGTCACAGGGGATGCAGTCAAGCCCTGAGAACGTACCAGAGTAGCAACCAGAAGCTCCAGCACCTAACCAGTCACGTCCCCTCCCCGGTGCTCAGTTTCCTCTTCTGTAAAATGGGGTGACGGTATACTTTCCCTGCTTCCCACCCAGGGCTGATGGGAGGGGGCAGAGTCAAGTAAGAGTGATCTGCCACCCTGACACCACTCTCCCAGGATGTCCCAGGGGTGACACAGGGGTCAGGACCTGCTGTCTCAGTCCCCCTCTGGCCAGGCAGGCCTGAATCCCGTGGCAGAAACAAGGCAAGGGGGAATTGCAATCTGGCTCTGCCCACCCCAGCTCAGCCCAGGGAGTGCCCCAGGCAGTAGGTTTGGGTTATAGAGACTTGTAATCCAGTCGCAGCTCTGGGAGATGGGGCAGGTCAACCGTGACCTCTGTTTCCTCATCTGCAAAGTGGAGATTATTGTGCTCACCTATGTGACTTAGGACTTAGTGCCTCCACCCCAGACCGTGAGGTGTGCATGGACACTGTTGGCAGAGATGCTGCCAGGCTATCATGGCCCCCAGGGTCTCCAGTGCCATCTCAGCTCCTGTTTCCCTCTGTACAAGTCTCCATGTTCTCACTCCCCACATACTGGCTTTCTCTGCGTGCCCATTCAGATGGTGGACCAGGCATCCTACAGCTCCCACATTCTTCTGTCACAGCCCAGGATGCCTAGAGAGGCTGGGGTCTCCCCTCCATCTCTGTCTCTGTCTCCTCTCTTTCTCCCTTTATGATTCCCCTTCTCATTCCCCCCAAACCCATCAACAGTGGCTGGGGACAAAACCACTTGTCTCGGTCACTCCCGTGCAGGGTGGTGTAAAGCATCAGGGGTACACAGGAGATGGGGGTCACCTCCCAGTCAGGGAGGACAGGAAAGGGGCAGAGTCGCCACCAGAGCGGTGGATGCTGCCCCTCTCCTCGTCAGCCTCCCGGTGCACCTGGGCGAAATGCTTCCTGCAGTGTAGCCAGCAGCCTTCCTGTAACTGGAGGAACGCTGCACTCTCCCCTCCTGCGGTTCTGCTCTGCTTGTTCCTGAACAGATGATAACAGAGATGGAGCATATGGCCCCCAAAGTCACCGGGCATTCTGGGAAAGTGACACTGTGCCACCCCGGGCTTCAGGGGAGGGGCCCATCGGCTCCTGAGCACAGCTTCTCCCTTTGTTCTTCAGAAGGGCACAAAGTCACCTCCTCTGAGCCTCCTGAAAAGGAAATGTGCTCACTGACTTCAAGAAGAATCCCCTCTATCTAGGCACTGATTTAGGCAGGCACGTATAAGGTGAGATGATATGTGTCGGGGTAGGGGACATATGAGAGCCAAGACAGAGTCCCTCTTGGGCCTCTCCCACCTCAGCCCCCCCTCAGGCTTGTGCTGCCTGCGGGACACCCGCCCGACCTGACCTCCCGCCCCCTCCCCAGCCTGGTCCTTGACTGCTCCCACACACAGTGGGGTCTGGGCATCTGAGCCCTGGCCCCGTCCCTCCTGGCTCTGTAATGAGCTCATCAGGAAGGCTGCCTCGAAAGAAAGCCCCGCCTGGCCAGAGGGGAGGCAGAGGGGGCCCAAGAAGGGCTCAGAAAGCAGGAGCGAGCAGGGAATTTGGAGCTGGATGGCTGAAGCGGGAGGGAGAGAAGGAGCAGGGGGACCTGGGGAGGAGGCAGCTGGGAGCCCCCCATGCTCTCTGCTCGCCCAGCGTGGCTCCCTCAGTCTCAGGCTACAGAGTTTTTGGTAGGAGAGGAGGCTGCCAAGTGAGCATCCCTTAGCAGAAGCACTTGGAGAAGAGAAGGGAAGAGAATGCTTTCCAGTTTTCCTTTCACCTTTGACCTGTGGCCAGGGTGATCCCATGGCTGCCCCTGCTTTTTTCTGACCTTTCCTGGGAACTCCCAAGGAGGCCCTAGGATTGTGAGGAGGAACCTTGTCACTTCAGGACAGCTGGGGAGGGGGCTGGCTACATATAACCTGGCCTGCCTGTGGGCTAAGTAGGTTAGAGCCTGAGGGGCCACATGGCGGCTGTAGCGCCCCTCCAGAGTCCGGTCCCCAGCCCCCAGCTTCTCACCACGAACCAGCACATCCGTCCTCCCCCTGACACGTTTGCCTTCCCTCCACTCGCAGACTGTTCATAGGAGGGCTGGAGACAAAGAAGAAAACTGGGGTTGACGTAGCCCCTGATGAGATGATTCTCTGGTCTCTGGGCAGCAACTTGATAGGAACGCTGGCAGCTCCGGTGCCAGGCTTTGCCTGCCAGCTGTTGGAGGGATGCTGGGCTGAGGAAGGGCCAGGCAGTGTGGAGTTAAGATAGGCTCACACCCTTGGGGATCTTTCAGGCTGGTTGGAGTTTCAGGAGAAGGTAGCCAAGCACCAGGCAGAATGTGAGGTTTGCAGCGAGTGCTCTAGACAGGCATGTCATTGCTCCACCTTGGGCCTCAGTCATCTAGGCTGTGAAATGGGGCTGAAGCTGCCCTCACCTCACAGGGCTGTTGGGGAATACTGAGAACAGGGCTTGGAAAGTGATGACATGCAGAGTCTGGGGAATGCCTGTCACAGCTTCCTTCTCTTCCCTGCAGGGCCACCCATTCATCGTTCAGTTCAACGATGGAAATGCCACCGTGGTGTCCATGTGGGTGTGCAGGGCACTGGAGGAGAGGCGGAGCCAGCAGGGCCCCCCCTGAGGTTGCAGTGTGATGCTGAAAGCCCAGGACTGGTCACCAAGGGGAAAACGTGCCTGTCGTGCCCTTCGTTTGCTGTCCGTGCCAGAAGAGCTTTGCTGGACTCACCTTCGACTCTGCTGGCAGATGACCTTGCCTAGGAAGCCCTCAAGGGTGGCCAACCCCTGTAGGGCAAGCCCTCGCCCCCCCCAGGTCTGGAGGCCTGACTGGCAGGGAGGGTAGAGGGGTTGGGGCATCGAGAAGAGAGGCCCCTACGCCCTTGCTGCTCTTCCCTTTTCCTGACGTTCTTTGTAAAGGGTCAGGCCCCGTCAGTATCGCTGATGGGAATAAAAGTATTACTGCTTTGTGACTGCCCACCGCCAGGAGGGTTGTGCTGTGCAGAGGGTCCGTTGCCCACCCAGGGCTGGGAGCGGCGCAGGGATATGTGTGGCAGTGCCAGCCCCCCAGGAGCGCTTCCTGCAGTTCCGTGACAAGGCCCACAGCCCGGCCCATTTGACAGGTGAAACACTGAGGCGTGGAGGTCCCTGAACCGAGTCCCACGGCGAAGAGTGGCCAAGCCAGCACTAGAGCTAAGATCTCAGGACCCACGTCACGTGCCCCTTGCTGGGCTGGAGTTTGTCCCCACACTCACAGGCCAGGCAGTCCCGGCAGCAGCTCCAGCTCCAGCACAGGGATCTGATCTGGGGCCGTGGGTGAGGAAGGAGACCCAGAGCTGGGAAGAAGCCTGGGGTGGTTCTGAGAGGCCCTCCTTCCCTCCCACCCCACACCCTGCCACCAGCTCCTCTCTACAGCAAGCTGGCCCTCACTGCCCTTGACGTCACGCCCAGGGAACCTCCCTCACCTCGGGCCATTCACAGCCATCCTGTTAGGTAATCCTCTCCGTCACCGCCAGGTAAGTGTGTTACCCCCGTCTTACAGGTGAGGAGCCGAGGCTCAGAGGCTCGGGTTGCACTTGGAGGTCTAAGTGACGTCCCGACACATCCAAAAGCAAACTCCTACGCCACGCACACCTCCAGAACGTCCTCCACCACTTTCCCGTCTCCATCCTCCTGGTGCCCACTCCAACATGCTGGGGCTTGGCCTTGCCTCCTTTCTTTCTCTTTCACACTGCACATACAGCCTACCTGGAAGTCCTGCTGTCTTTGCCTTCAAACTGCATTGATCCCACCACTTCCCATCCTCATCCAAGGCACCACCGCTGGACCACTGCAACAGACTCCTACCAGGCACCTGCCCCTGCCGTCTGTTCTCCACACAGCCACTAGAGCGAGCCAGGTAGCACAAGGCAGATCCTGGCCCTCCCCGCTTGGAACCTCCAGGGGCTCCAGCTCACTCAGAAAACAAGACAAAGACCCAGCAATGGCCTGTGTGACCCTATATAGTCTGCCCCCATTATCTCTGACCTCAACTCCCATCACCCCCAACTCTCACTCTACTCCAGCCACCTGACCACCTTACTGACCCTTGAACATCCAGGGACACTCCCCCACTCAGGGCCACAGCAGAGACACCTAGCTGACCCCCAAAGGTTCATGCTCCCTCCATAGTGTAGGGCTGTGGGGAAGCTGCTACCCGGCCCCAGGCCAGCTCTCCCAACCCCCTTGCATTTAACAGGGCCTTGTGGCGAGTTCTCATCAATTGAAGCAGATGGTAGGTTGCTTCCTGGCCAAGAAGCTTAAAATGCAGATGTGCCTTCTGTGTTACATGTTTCTCCATCCTCCTGCTAAGTGGAAAAATG
This sequence comes from Stenella coeruleoalba, assembly GCF_951394435.1. Lineage (NCBI taxonomy): Eukaryota > Metazoa > Chordata > Mammalia > Artiodactyla > Delphinidae > Stenella > Stenella coeruleoalba. The sequence goes on along the minus strand of NC_137147.1, from coordinate 139,698,220 downwards.
ACTATAGTGGGAGGTGCGGGAGGCTGAAGTCCGAAAGGAAGGAGCCTGAATCCTTGAATCACCAGTTGGAAGGACACGCTGCCCCCAGGAACCCGTGCACTGGACTGTTAAATGAGCTTGAACTAAACTATTTTGCGTTTATGTTACTGGCAGCTAGTAGTATGCCATCTAACATAGGCCTTCATACCAGGGGCAGGACGTTCTTTCTCCAAGTATCCACATGACTCACTTCTGTCCCATTCAGGACTTCGTTCATACGGCATCTCAGTGAGTCCTGACCTGAGCGCTCTATTTAAAATCACAACCCGCCCACACCTGCCCTCTGGGACTCGTGTTCCCCTTGCCTGCACCACTGTCCTCCATTGCGTTTGTTACAAACCACTAATTGTACTCATTTATTTTCTCTTCCATCTCCTCCCTTCCCCTCCTCCCCATTAGAATGTACGCTGCACAAGGGCAGAGATTCTGGTCAGTTTTCTTCACGTGGCATCCACCTCTCCCGTGCCAAGAACAGAGCCTGGCCTCGTAGGTGCCCAGTAAATGTGGCCTGAGTGGAAACTGGCTGCACTGTGATTCCCAGCACTGCTCAGCCCTTTGCCCATGAAGGGCTCAGCCTATGTGAGGCATCCTTTTGTTTCCTGGGGCAGAGCTGTCATGTTCTTGGTAACACTTTTCAAGGTGGTACAGGCCTCCAACTGCCCCTGGGCCTGGGGCAGAGCACCTGCCGCATCCCTGGGGCTGGGAGGTCACAGGATTAGATGAGGCCCGGGCCATCGAAGCTGCTGCTCCCCAGGTCAGTGCTCAGGGCAGGGAGAGCTTCGTGGAACATGTGTTGTGGACTTTCTGAGGAGGAGACGCTCCCCAGAGGGGCCTCCCCAGCCCAGAACATGAACCAGGCACCACCCAGACGTGAAGTTCATTCTTGATTTGAGAAGATTCACCCAGCCAGCCCGCTATCCGCAAGTCCCAAACCAGGGGAGGGAGGGAAAATGATCAGGCATCCCATGCAAGCACTATGCTGAGGGCTTACTTTATCTACCTGTTTAATCTCTGCAGCAATCACATGAGGTAGGAGGTATTATTAATCTGCCCGTTTTACAGATGGAGAAACGAAAGCACAGAGAGGCTAAGAGACTTGCCCAAGGACACCCAGCAAGTAAGTAGCAAAGTACCGTTTGGAACTCAGAGCCGTTCTCTTAACCCTGGCTCCAGAAGTCAGTTCCACAAGCACTACATATGTAACACGTGAGCACGCACACACATACCCTGTCCTCAGGAACTCTGGTGTGCAAAGATACTATATCCGTACCTTTGGAGTGGGGCCCAGGGGTCTGCTCTGTGGCCACCCCCAGGACACAGAGGCAGAGCGTCCTCCACTGGCACTGAGAAACACTGCTCTTGAGGGCCCATCAAGGCCCTGGACCTGGAGGCCAGCTTCCAGGATGACCTCGGACATAGTATGTCTCCACCTGAGCCTCAGTTTCCCTTTGGTAAATGCAGGAGTTGATCCCACTGAGTCCTGGAGTTCCCCCCAGCCCTGATGTTCCAGAATAGGGGTTCTCACCTTTTGGGGCCATGGACCTCCACAGATGTCCCATAGAAGTGACAGACCCTCACTCCAGAATAATGTGCACCCACACGCTCGCACACAGTTTTGTCCACAACTTAGGGTTCGTGGAGCCCTGGAACCACTCACTCGTGGACTCCACGTCTGGAGCCCCAGCTTTGGGGCGGCCCTCAAGGTCTAAGTTTCCCTTGGGTTCAGTCTTGGGAAGATGGGGAGCTGGGCGACTCCTGAGGGCTTCTCCTGCAAAGAGCCCTCTGGCTGACAGGCAGGGCCCTCTTTGGCCTATTTAGGCTAAGTCATCCCCCCAGTCACCCTTGACAGCCCCAAGGCCAAGCCGCCCTTGCCCTGAGGGGTCATGGAGGACTGAGACCTGGAACACGGAGGGACAGGAATGAGCTCTCCCCTCTGCCCAGAGTGACACCTCACCCACCATCACCCTGCCCGTGTAGCCAACCTCCACTCCTCCCTTGAGGCCCCTCTCAAACAGCACCTCCTCTTGGAAGCTTCTCTGGTACAGATGTGAGCCCTCTGAGGGTCTGACTCATCACCCCAGGACCTGGCCAGGGCCGCACATGGCAGGTGCTCTGAGTGTGGGAGGGCTGGAGGGCTGGGTCAGGCCGCAGGCCCCTCCCCAGGGCTTGTCACTATCCTGTTCTGGTTTCTCACTCCAACCCTCAGAGACACCCATTTGCCTTCTAACCAGGACATCCAGGAGACCAGACCCCCACGGGATGCAGCCTCAGGCCTCAGACCCTCAAGCCTGGAGGGGGGTGTTTCTGGGACAGGTCAGTTCTAGTGGAGCCCGCAGTTCACACTGGGAGGTGGGTGCCACCCGAGCCTGGAGGCAAGGAGTCCCCTCAGCACTCAGCCCGCTGGACCTTCCTTGTCCTGCCCTTGGTTTTCCCTTCTGGGAAGTATGGGTTACAGGACCCCAGGGCTTTGGAGATGCTGCAAGAAGGCAATGGGGACAGGGTGGGACCCTTGTTCCCCACATGTGTTCAGACAAAGGCCTTGTGGCCCAAAGCAGCATGACCCAGAGCTGAGCCCAGCCCATTTGGGGGTTGTCAGGCCAGTGCAAGATGGGCTGGGTGCCGTAACCCGGCTGAGGAAGCCATGGGTGCCCTGCCTGCAGGCCAAGAACCTGGGGCCTTGCACTTGAGCTGAACAGACGTGAATCTTTGGGGGGAAGGCATATGCTTCCAGATCTCTGCACACTCAGTGCTGAAGGCCAGAATATAACCTCAAAGTGAGGCCCTGGGATGGTACCAGCCACGCAGGCAGGCAGCTCCGCAGACCCCCTCTGTCGCACAGGTTGGTTAGACGGGGACGGACAGCTGCCTCCACGTGAGCTGGGGAAACCCAGAGAGGGTCATGATGCTGCCTCCAAGATGTCTTCCATCCCCACTGACTGCTGCCCAGATTCCCCACTGGAGCTTCGTCCTGTAGCTAAGTGTGGGCCCTATTAGGATGGGAGCCTGTGTTCACAGAGTACAGGGAGGGTGGGGAGAGAGGCAGTGCCAGGCAAGCCTGCAGAAGAGCATGAAACAACAGAAGCAGGAGGGCAAGAAGGGAGCCAGTGCCAACAGCCCACAGCAGCCCAGGTGGCCAGCGGGGTCCTCACTCCACACTTGAGGCCAGGTGGGCTCCCAAGGCTGTACTGGGTCCAGGTCCCAACCTCCTCATTGAGGGGTTGGGGTGCTTTCCCTTCAAGCAGCCAGAAATGGCTCAATCCCACCACAGGTGGGAGGCTGAGGCCAGGATCAGTTGTGAGGGGCTTGTGGAGAAGGCCAACAGCTGTGGTGATATGGGACAAGGGCGGGGAGCCCAGGCAGGTGGAAGCAGAAATGGCCCAGGACGCAGCCCCCAAGCCTGGTCCTCGTGGGCGCCGGCTGCTAGTGCGGGGGAGGGGAAGCAGGAGGGAGGCGGGAGGAGGCCACCAGCCCTCGGTGGCAGAGCTGGGTTTTGATGGCACTTCCTGGCTTTGTCATGACTCCCTTCCGGCTGGCAGAAACCGTGTCCTGATCCACCCGAGGTGCCCGTAACCTGAGAGACCGGCAGGTGGGTGCGGCTGGCAACGGGAGGGACCCTGCAGGAGGCAGCCAGGTGGAGTCCCAGAGACAGCCTGGGCTGGCACACTTTATAATCCAAGATGGATTATAAAGTGGGGCGGGGGGAGCCACAGAGCCCAGGCCTCGTAATGACGCATTTTCTGCTGAACAACTACAAATATTCGCCGTAACTTTGGACAGAGTCTGAAAAAGACTTTGTTTCCTCCCTTGGCGGTATCATTTGTCTTGTTTTGAAGCCACGAGATTGCAGGGAGGAACTTACAGACTAAAGTTTGTCTTAATTGCTGTGGTGTCACCACCTCTCTGGCAGATAACAACACAATGAACAAGTCGATGGGGCTGAGCCCTCCAGGTCCTTCTTCTAAAGTGAGACAAATTTCCCTCCTTTGAGCCCAACGGTCCATCGGCAGCTCTGTCATTTATTTATCTCCCTAACGGATTGCATTAACTTGCAAGGGCTAAAAAGTCTCTCCTGCCCTCAGACTTAGTTAAAAGCATCCAGTCAGGCTGTATTGCTGGTTCTTCCCCAAATTTGCCTTTTATCTGTCCCCCAAATTTGCCTTTTATCTTTCCTCCATTTGGGGAGGTGGGTAGTAGGGAGAGCAATGGGGTGCACACTGAGAAAAGCAGTGAGGGTGGCAGGATGAGAAAAGAGCATGGAGGGTCCCCGGAGTCAGTGTCCAGATCACTTTAATTCTGAGAAAGAGGAGAAATCGTGCTGTCTTGCAGTTATTGGCTGGGCACAGCACACTGCCTTCACACTTGCCTTGGTGGTTCCTCCCAGCACCCCTGCAAAGGCAGGGGCATGGTTGCCCCACCTCTGTCTCCCATTCTATGTTCCCATCACAGGGGGTGATGCTCTACTCCTTGAATGAGCTGAGCCCTTTCTGCCTGTGAGCCATTGCACAGGCTGTTCCCTCAGCCCCGGACACCTTTCCCCACCACCCTTTTTCTCCTGCCCAACTTCTACTCATCTTCCAAGGCTCAGCTGAAATGCTCTGGGAAGGCCTTTTCTGACACCCACCCACCCTGGATCCCCGTCACTGCGCGACCTCACTGTCTTGTCCTCATTGCTTTTCTTGCACCGTCTGTCTGCCTTGTTCCAGTGAGAGCCCCAAGAAGGCAGGAGCTGGGGCACTGCCTGGCATTCAGGAGATGCTTAAGAGATAGTGATTAAATAAATGGAGGGGAGGCTGGCGGGGCTGGTAGGGCTTCAGAGAACTTAGTGACCCGGCCTCCACCATGCCCCCATCTAGGAACAAGACCCTAGTTAACACTGCACAGCTGTGGAGTGTGGGTGCTCTTCAATCTCCTCTCTATTGCTGCATTTTCCTAATATAATGCAACAAACGTATTATTTTTATAATACAAATAATTTGTTTTAAAGGTATTTTAAATCTCTTGGTCAGCAGGGCAGTGGGAGAGGCAGCATTCAGTGTGAGTTCTTCTGACACCCAAATGGAACCCTTCTCCTCCTCCCCCCACCCTCCACGGCCTCCTGGACCCCTTTTTGACAATCCTGTGTGGGAGGCAGCAGAATGTAGTGATGAAAGGCATGGGCTTGGAGTCACACAGACCTGGGCCCAAGTCCTGGCTCCTCCACTGACTCGCTGTGTGACCCTGGGCAGGATGCCTAACCTCTCTGGAAAGGCCTGTTTCCTTATTGGTAAAATGAGGTAACAAGAGTGCCCACCTAATGGGTTGTTGGTGTCATTATTGAATCATTCTCCATGCTGACCATGACATGCACAAAACACTTCCAAAGGGCTGGCTTCCTCCCCCCTCCTGCAGGCACCCCTGCCCCACATATACACAGACCCACACAGCCACTCCTCCATCCCTGTGACTCCCCACCTTTTCATCTGCCCCCTGCCCTTCAGGTCTGGAGAAGGACAAATGATGAGGATAATAAGACACATCACTGCCAGCGAAGGCCACTGCACCTTTGGCATGAGGGCCTGGCATGGGTGTTCTGGCCTCTAATGGTAGTGCCTGTGGGTGTGACCACAATGCTCCCCACCAGTGTGTTCCTCAGCCCACACCCAGGCCTGCCTTGGCTTCCCCAGGAGGTTTGTGCAGCTCAGGGCAATAGCTCCAGGCTCAGCCCTGGCCATACCCAGTCAGGGCAAAGCTCTGGATTCCAGGCAGTAGCTCAGGAGGCTGAGGGTGTGGACAGAAGTGCCCCCACCTGGATGCACACATGCTCTCATCCACATGCTGTATTCATCAAGTTCCCGCATACACGCCAGCCTCCCAGGGCCTCTTTTTTGAGAGACAAGTGTAGTAGGCAGAATATGACAGCCCCCCAAAGATGTTCATATCCTGACACCCAGAATCTGTGAATATATACATATATTACAGGGCAAAGGGGAATTAAGATTCCTATTCACCTGACTTTAAAGATTATCCTGGGACTTCCCTGGTGGTGCAGCGGTTAAGATCCGCCTGCCGACGCAGGGCACACGGGTCCGATCCCTGGTCCAGGAAGATCCCACATGCCGCGGAGCAACTTAGCCCTCGTGCCACAACTACTGAGCCTGTGCTCTAGAGCCCACGTGCCACAACTACTGAGCCCGCGTGCCTAGAGCCCGTGCTCCACAACAAGAGAAGCCACTACAATGAGAAGCCCTCGCACCACAACGAAGAGTAGCCCCCGCTCACCGCAACTAGAGAAAGCCCGCACACAGCAAGGAAGACCCAACACAGCCAAAAATTAATTAATAACAAAAATAATTAAGTTAAAAATTTTCCTGGATTATCCAGGTCAGCCCAGTGTAATTATAAGGGTCCTTTATTTATTTATTTTGGGGTACACGGGCCTCTCACTGTTGTGGCCTCTCCCGTTGCGGAACGCAGGCTCCGGACGCACAGGCTCAGCGGCCATGGCTCATGGGCCCAGCCGCTCCGCGGCTTGTGGGATCCTCTCGGACCGGGACACGAACCCGTGTCCCCTGAATTGGCAGGCGGACTCTCAACCACTGCATCACCAGGGAAGCCCTATAAGGGACCTTTAAAGTGGAAGAAGGATGGGGCTCCCCTGGTGGTCCAGTGGTTGAGACTCTATGCTTCCACTGCAGGGGGCGTGGGTTCGATCCCTGATGGGGGAAGTTCTACCTGCTGTGAGATGCAGCAAAAAATGAAGAGGGAAGCACAGGCAGAGAGATTTGAAGATGCTACACTGCTGGCTTTGAAGAAGGACCCAGGAGCCAAGGAATGCAGGTGGCCTCTAGAAGTTGGAAAGGGTAAGGAAATGGATTCTCCCTAGAGCCTCCAGAAGGAATGCAGCCCCGCTAATGCCCAGCACCATGCACCAGTACCACCAACTCCCATTCTCCAGGAGTCAGTTTCCCTCCTCCAGTTCCACTCCCCTACCCATTTCCCTCCCCAACAGGGCTCAGAACTCAGCCTCCTTGAGCCCTGGAGGCTGACCCTTACAGGGCCTCAGTCATCCCAGTACCAAGGACTAGGGACTCCCCCCAGGGCCCAGTAGAGACTCTGAAGACACTGTTTATTCATCAGATCCTTCCTCAGCACCTCCTGTGTTCCAGGAGCTGGGGACACAGTAGGGATCAAGGCAAGCTAGTCCCTGCACTCTGGAGCCTCAGTTTCCTCAACTGCAAAATGGGGATAATAATATCTACTTTGCAGGGTTATTGTGAAGATTAGAAATGCATTTATGACAAACGTCTAACACAGTAGAACAGAAAATAAGTAATAGCTATTATTATTATAAGTATTAGTCTTTAGGTGTGATTCATTCATTTCCTTGTAGCCTCTGGTGTGTGGGGAGGTACAACTAAAAGAAATAAAAATAAAATAATAAAGCAGGGTAAAGGGATAGAGAGGGACAGGATTAGGGCTGGGGTGGAGCAGTGGTATTGGGAGGAGGGTCAATTTCCTATTTCCATTAATACCAGCTAAGAAAACTGGAGCTCCCACTGTGTGCCAGGCTCTGGACTGGGGCCCCTCATCTCATTTAGTTCTGCCAACATTCCTGTGATGCCAGCATGCCCATTTTATGATTGAGGAAGCTGAGGTTCAGAGAGGTGAAGCAATTCACCCAAAGCCACACAGCCAGGAAGTAGTAGCCATAAGATTTAAACCCAGATCTGTCGGAGGTGAAGGCTGTTTCCTCAGCAACAGCTGTCTCCCTGTAAGATGCAGACTATGTTCTTTCAGAACTCTCGCTCCACTAAGAGACATGGAACACTCCACTGTCACTTCGTCCCAGACCGTGTAGTAATAAAGGCACATGCCACATACATCAGAAGGCAGAGGAAGAAGAGACTTATCAGTGGGGGAAGAGGGAACACCTCAACAATATTTGCGGAGGAATGACTGGTTCCTGATTCCTGAGCAGTGAGCTTCCATTTACATCTGCAGAGGGAGGAGGCTGGCTGGGCCCCCCTCTCTGGGGAGGCCCCATCTCTCCTGGAGAAAGGAAGATAGTCGTTTCTCCAGACCAGAAAAGCCAGCGGGGTGCCAAGACAATTTAATGGGGAGAGGATAATATTTTCAACAAATGGCACTCTGGCAACTGCGTATCTGTATGCAAAAGAATAAATTTGAATCCCTACCTCTATCAGACACAAAAAATACTGTAAATGGAACAGAGACCTCAATGTAGGAGTTAAAACTATAAAGGTCTTAGAAGAAAACATAGGAGTAAATCTTATGACCTTAGGTTTAGCAAAATCTCAGTTTTGACACCAAAAGCACAAGCAGCAAAAAAATAAAAGATACATTGGACATCATCAAAATTAAAAACAAAAGACAGCATTAGAAAGTGGAAAGACAGGGCTTCCCTGGTGGCGCAGTGGTTGGGAGTCCACCTGCCAATGCGGGGGACACGGGTTCGTGCCCCGGTCCGGGAGGATCCCACATGCCGCGGAGCGGCTGGGCCCATGAGCCATGGCCGCTGGGCCTGCGCGTCTGGAGCCTGTGCTCCGCAACGGGAGAGGCCACAGCAGTGAGAGGCCCGCGTACCGCAAAAAAAAAAAAAAAAAAAAAAAAAGCAAGTGGAAAGACAGCTCACAGGGCAGGAGAAGATATTTGCAAATTACATATCTGATAAGGGACTTGTATCTAGAATATATAAAGAACTCTTTCAAGTTAATAATAAAAATACAAACAATCCAGTTGAAAAAGTGGGCAAAGGATCTGAATAAACATTTCTCGAAAGATGTACAAATGGCTAATAAGCACATGAAAAAGATGCTCAAAATCATTACTCAGCAGAGAAATACAAGCCCAAACCACAGTGAGATACCATTTCACACCCACTAGGATGGTATAATAAAAAAAAAAAATCATAAAAAGTGCTGTCAAAGATGTGGAGAAATCAGAGCCCTCATACATTACTGGTAAGAATATAAAATGGTGCAGTGCTTTGGAAAACCAGTCTGGCAATTCCTTAGAAAAAGATAAACATAGAGTTACCATGTGACCTGACAATTCTACACCTAGTATGTACCCAAGAGAAATGAAAACATACAGTCACACAAAAATGTGTACATTAATGTTCATTGCAACTTCATTCCAAATAGCCAAAAAGTAGACACGACCCAAATATTCATCAGTGGATGAAAAACCAAAATGTGGATATCCATACAATGGAATATTATTTGTCAATAAAAAGGAACGAAGTACTGATAGATGCTACTGCACGGATGAACCTTAAAAACATGCTCAGTGATGGGCTTCCCTGGTGGCGCAGTGGTTGAGAGTCCGCCTGCCGATGCAGGGGACACGGGTTCGTGCCCCGGTCCGGGAGGATCCCACATGCCCCGGAGCAGCTGGGCCCGTGAGCCATGGCCGCTGAGCCTGCGCGTCCGGAGCCTGTGCTCCGCAACGGGAGAGGCCACAACAGTGAGAAGCCCGTGTACAGCTTAAAAAAAAAAAACATGCTCAGTGAAAGAAGCCAGACACAAAAGACCACATATTGTACGTTTCCAATTATATGAGAAGTCCAGAATAGGCAAAGAGAAAGTAGTTTAATGGTTGCCAGGCTCTGGGGGAGGGTGGGAAGATGGGGTGATATCTAATGGGTGATGAAAATATTCTAAAATTGATAGTGGTGATGGTGTACAATTCTTTGAATACATGAAAAACCACTGAATTGTACACTTTAAATATGTGAATTACATCGCAAAAAAGCTCAACCTGTCCCAGCAAGCAGACTGAACTCCAACAACGTTCAGGCAGCTGTCCAGAATTGATCTGAGGCTGTTAGGGAAGGGGAACTCCCAGATATTGAGTACCTACTCTGTGCCGTCTGCTTGTGCAAGGCTGGGACTATGGGGAGAATTTTCAGGAGCCTGAGAGTGAATCCCTGCTTACATTGTGCACCCGAGGCACTCAATCTAGTCCCAGACCTGCCTATGTGCCATACACCCAGCACCTTATTTAATCCTTATGACATCCTTGTGGGACCCAGGATATCCTGTAAGACCAGGAACTATTTTACAGATGCAAGTTTGGAGACTCAAACAGAGCAGAACTGGGATTTGAACCCAAGCCTTGCTGAGTCCAGAGTCTGTTCTCTTTCCAGCCCCTCTGCCCACCATGCTGTGTGGAGGAGGCCCTGGGAAGGAAGCCCTTGCTACCAGGGAGCGCTCAGCAAGCCTGCCAGCTGCTCCCTACCTGCCTGCCAGAGCCCATTCCCCGCCTCCTGTGAGAACCAGCCTTCAGCCTTCAGAGGCTCTGCCTGAGTAGCCTTGCCTGAATCTGTGTGGAGGCTGAGAATCCCAAGGCCTTCCTAGACATCACCAGGAAGCATAGAACCTACAACTCTTGAAGAACCTGACTGGCCACTAAACAACAAGGGCACCGTTCAATCACTATGGCCAGCAAGTCTGGTCACAGCCCTTCCATTCAAATGTTGTTCACTCATTCATTTAACAAACATGTTGAGCACCAACTGTGTGCTAGGCCTTGTTCTAAGCCCTGGGAATACAACAGCAAACAAAACATTCCAGTGGGAGAGACAGAAAACACACACAAACAAATCAGGAAATATTAACCAGTGAACAATCCAATGAAGAAAATAAAATAGCATCAGACAGACAGGAGTGAGGGGTCCAGGCAAGCAGACAGGCTTAAAGGAGGCTCAGTGTAGTGTCCAGGAGAGTCCTCTGAGGCTTCTGAAAGGCAGGTACTGAGGAGAGAAGTGAAGGTAGCCTGCTCTGTGGGGCGGAAGCTTCTAAGGGCCATTGAATTTTCTTCCTGTGTGTTCCTTGGCTTGGTAGGAAATTTCTAAGTGCCCACAGAGTCTCCCCTGTGCTAAAGATCTCGGATAGAGAGAGACTTAGAGCTAAGCTGGGACTGACAGCAGGTGAACCCTGGGGGGAGGAGAGGCAACTGGGACCCAAACTAGAGATTTGGGGTTGGGGAGGAGTCCTGGCGCCGGCTGAGATACCCACCCTCTTTCACAAATACCTCTGTTCAGGCCTTGGGGATATCTGTGTCTGGTTGGGGCAAATAAGTCTGTCCTGGGCTCCCTCCTCCCAGCCTAACTTGCATCCCCAAGTGCAGAGAGAGCCCCAGATTGGGCAGAGCCAGGCCCTGCAACCTTCAAACCATTCTCAAGTCCTCCAGGCTCTGCCCCTCCTCCAAGCTTAAGCGACCTACACTCAAGCAGTGTCCCTCAAGCTCCACCCCCCATCCCCTCAGGGCTCCAGAAGAAAGATGTTTATCTGCAGTGCCCTTGGGCCTCTGAGTCAACCCTTCACTCCTGCAAAGTGCCAGTGTGCCCATCCTACAGATGCACATATTGAGGCCAAGTCAAGGTCCATGGTTACTCAAGTGGACAGTAGAACTGGATCTAGGCTGAGACTTTTCTCCCTCCTTTTCATGTCCCGAGGGAGAAGTCCTTCGTTGGCAGGAGCGCTGGCCTGGCCTCTGATCCCCAAGAGCCGGGTCTGGGAGGCAGGAACCCGGAGTGTATGGCCTCTGGCAAGCCCTGGCCTCTCCCTGGAGCTTCAGTCTTCCCGTCTGCACACGGAGCGAGGTGGGTACTTCTGAGCACCTTCGTGCGGGTTCTGTGGCCCCCGCCTCCCCCGCGACCTCACCTCCCCCGCGATCTCACCTCTGCTCTCAGCAGCGGCCAGCAGGCCCCGCCCAGCCACCTTCATTTGCTGGGGCCGGGCCGCTGAGAGGGGCTAGGGTCTATCTGGTCGTCGGATTAATATCCAGATATTAAGTAAACAGTAAATTAGCAAAACTACAAGAAAATTTTACAGCCCTTTGCATTTGGCAATCATTGAGTGTTAATTAGAAATTCATTACAATTAAAACCCTGCCTAAACAGGGCCTGCGCGCCTTAATTACATCTGATTTTTAATTCAGAATACGTGTTTACACAGTAAGCGCTACGTACCCCATGATTATCCCCAATCCTCTTTATACTGTACTAATTATGTAAATTAAACCTAATTAACTGACGAAAACTGCCGTTAATTCAACTGGTAAAAGATACGTGCTTGAGGAGGAGGCGCGACCGCCCAGCCCCAGCCCAAGCGGGAGCCGGAATGGGCGTGGGACGCCCGGCTCTGTGCATGCGACGCCGGGGGCTCAGAGGCAGCACGGACCCAGGGCTGGTCGGTTGCACGCCAGGCGCGTCCCTGATCCACAGTCTGGCCCTCCGACCCTGGTGCACTCGGCAGTGGATAAAAGATTCAGCGCCAATGGGGGTCAGGAAGGCCAAGGGCACCGACTCCCACGGGTTCCCCAGGCTCTGGACAGGGCCGCACGACTCACAGCCCTGTCTGAGCAAGAGGGGTGCCACCCTCCCGTGTCTGAGCCTGAGTTCAAGTCAGCGCTGCCCCGCACTGGCTGCCTTCATCTGAGCAAGTGACCTGGCTTTGCTAGGCCTGTTTCCTCCTCACGGAGTGTTCTGAGGGCGATCCCAAAAGCTCCTCGTGAACTGTGCAGCGCTTGTCTTCCTTCACTAAACGAGGCCCTCCAGGCAGCATGCAACGCACGACATTTGGGGTCTGGGAGATCAGCCTGCACCCCTTATTGACCGAGGAACCTGGGTGAGTTGGCTTCCACTGCCTGACCCTCGGTTTTCCTGCCTGTAAAATGGGAATAAATGATCTCTACCTATTTCCAGGGCTGTTGTGAGAAAGGGCTCTCTGCAAACTGTAAAATGCTCTTTGCGGTGATACTAACCAGTTGGACGCTGGTCCAGAGCAGAGCCCAGCTCCGACCCCAAGACCCGCTCCCCGGAGATCACTACCCCTCAAGCGAGCGGTGCCGCCTCCTCAGCCTCTCTCCAAGCTCCTTTAAGTCTTTCTCCAGTGCAGAGCTGGGTGAGAGAGCAGGCTGGGTCTGCGAAGCCGGACCGGGTGCAGGGAGCTGTCCGCAGTTTGGTTTTGAACGGAGACGCAGGGGTGAACCTGCACCCCCCTGGCGTTGCAACCCGCAAAGAGAACTTTTGTCTGAGAAGTCCCCGGGGCCCCGCGGCCCGGCTGCCGGGAGTTCGCTAGAGGCCGGCTCCAGAGGCGTTGCTGGCCCTCGCAGTACAATAGAGGCAGGGTAGGCAGGCCCTGCTCAGGGGAATCCTCCCCATCTTTTTCCCACTCCCAAGCCCCACCACCCCGGGGGCGTCCTGGCTCCGAGACCGTTGTCACCACCACGCCGAATTCTGAGATGCCTTTTAAAAAATCATTAGGAGGCTAAGAATAATTACCGAACGGGATTGTAATTATGGGGTGGGGAGGCCGGCCGAGGGAGGGGGGATGAGCAGGTGGAGGCTGGGGGCGGCTCTCGGACCGGGACGGAAAATAGGTTCCTGTCTTCCTTGGAGGGAAGTGGGGCGGGAGGGAGGTAAAGATCAGCAGAGTTAGAACGGGACAGAGGCAGGGCCTGGGAAAGACGCGCCAGTGGAGGGGCAAGAGTCAGAGAGAGAAAAGGGGCTGAGCAGGCTCTGGGAGGAAAGAAAGAAAGACAAGGAAATCCAAGAGAGAGAGACGGGAACTCTGGAAGGTGAAAGAGCAAGAACCCCTCTAGAAGAGACCCCGCAGCAGAGACTAAACCCTCAAGCTTGAGGGGGAGGGTAGTTTCGTGACCTCGGAAAACGCGTTAGCCAAGGGGAGAAGGGGTGGCAAACGAGTCCTAGGGCCTGGCCGCCCCCTCTCTCCGAGGGTAGGCCTGGGCGATCTGCTCCCACCCCCTGAGGCGTGCCCCAGGGTCCCTGCGACCCCGCAGAGAAGAGAGAAACAGAGGAGAGAAGTGTAGGAGAAGGGCGAGACGAACCCTAGAGGAGCCCGAGTGCCGGAGGGGAGAGGGCCTGTAACCCAGAGCGAGAGGGAAAACGAGGGGGCGGGGGCGAGGGCGACCCGGCGCCGCTGGCCGCGGAAGATTTATGGCGCCGCCCGGGTTCCAAGGACGGGCTGCTCTCGTCGCTGCTGCCCGCGTCGGTAGCCGCCACAGCCGCTGCTCCCCCTGCCCTGGCGGCCCGCCGCGCCCCGGGCCATGCCTGCCATTATTAACTTCTGTTTGATTAGGGTAATTGTTCAAACTTGGGCCGGACAGTATGATTAATTATAGTTTAATTAACGTGTCCATTAAGGACACTTAATGCCACGGAGGGGTGGGGGGCGAGGGGGCGTACGGGTGCGGGCACAGAGGGAGGGAGTGCGACTGATAACTCAAATAAGGAAAGACGGAGATTGAGAGAGAGGGAGAAGATAAGACGCACTGGGATAGTGGGGGAAAGGATGGTGAAGACAGAAGCCGACAGAGAAAAGAGAGGGGTGGAGAGAAATGGAGCTCTGGGAAGAGAGAAGATGCCAGGGAGCGTCTGCAGCATCAGGGGCTAGAATCCCACCACGGGAAACTGATTTCACAGGAGAGCTAGGGAGTAGTCTAGTGGTCAACTAGTAGTTGACCCCAGGTATCTCCCAGTGATGACTTGGATCCAGCCCTGGGCTGGTTGGTGTTGGGGGGCGGGGGGGAGAGTCAAGGCCTAGGACCTCCAAACCCAGTTCCCGAGTCCACAGCTCAGTGAAGGAGGCAGGAGGTCGCCCCTCCCCAGGCTGGAGCTGTCCTGACACCTCGCATCCAAGTCTGAAGCCGTGGGGGAGTTGGTTCTGCCCCTTTCCAGCTGCCATTCCCCTGGTACCCCACATCCTGATCTCTTCTCCGGCTCCCCACACTACTGGCTTCCCAAGGCCACTGCCTTGGCACGAAAGTGCAGTACCCATCCCCTCTCCCTTTCCTTCTGAATCTTCCGTAGCCCCATTACCTGGCCTTGGTCTCGGTCCTGGCCCCTTAGCCGGGAGCGCTGAGGCCTTCCCACTTTGTTCTTGGGGGCAAACTTTGTGGCCCCAGGCCCTACCTCCCTCCTGGTCCCCTTAATGAGCTTGGGCCGCAGGTGCCGGGCGCAGGGAGCAGGTGTGTGGCCGCTTACCTGGGGCGCCCAGACCCGGGGGCTGTGGGGAGGCGGAGGGCGCGGCGCGTGGCCCGCGGACTAGCGGACCCCGGGAGGGCGCGAGTGACTGCGCGGGCGGTGGGTGTGGCGCCCCGGCTCGCAGATGTCAGGCGCGCCCGCCCCGCGCTGGCCTCGCCACTCGGGCTGTCACCGCGCCTTGCCAGCCGCCGCGCCATGCGCTCCAGGGTTCGGCCTCCACTCCGGGCTCGTCCGGGGCATCAGGGGCACAGGGCGCAAGTCTCCCCGCCCGGGACCCTGGAGCCCCGCGCCAGTTGAGAGACGGCGCCGCGCGGGAGGGGCCAGCGGGACCGCGGGTGTGAGCGCGGGGAGCCCGGGAGCGCGGCTGTGCGCGCGCGCGGGGAGGGGCCGCGCCGTCACCCGGAGAGCCCGGCGGATCCCGGACTCCCGCCCGCCGCTCCGCCCGCCGCGCACCTCCGTTCACCGCTCGCCCGGCTCCAGCCGCCGCCGCACGGTGAGTACCCGCGCCCGGTCGCCGGCTGCCCCCGCGCCCTGTCTCTACAGCTTTTTTCGTTTAGTTCTTCCGATTTGGGTTCTTGTGGTGGTTGTTATTATTATTATACCTAAAGACTCCATCGCCTCACTCTCTGCGCTGCCTGCCTCCCGCCTCGTCGCCCTCTCCAAGCTCACCCCTCAAGCCCCACGAGCCGGCGAGGGCTCCCTGAGCCGCCCTGGCCGCTGCTCCTTGTCACTGCGCACAACCCTTTGCCCGGGCTTTCCACTCTGGCTTTCGAAATTCGGTTCCTTTCCTAGGGTCCCCCTTCTCCTGGATCCGGGGTCCGGAGCCCCCTCCCCCATTAGGGAAAACCCCGGGGGGACTCCAGACCGTCAGTCTGGGGAGGACGCGCTCGGATCAGGGCGCTCCCTTCACTGCATGCGGGCAAGGCACACTTGCCGATTTCGGGAAACCGAGAAGACATTATCATTTCCCAGAACCGTGGCTCCCTCGCCACCTCCCTAGCCTGAGAACCCTTAAAAGGGGGGTGCGGGGCTTTTCTTGCAGACCCCTCAGCCGAGGAGTTAGGACAGTGCTTTTGCCTCCTAAAATGTTGCAAGGGACTTCAACGCAAAAGGAGGGTCTACTAGTTTCAATTCGATCCACAGAGATAAAGATGAAAGACAGATAACAGATAAATAGCTTGATACTTGAAGAAGGTATGAAGACAGATGGGAGAAAGAGGAGCTAGGGAGGAGAGACAGACAGCTCAGAACAGATAAGACCGACAGATGCGGGGTACCTAGACAGAGAGGGAGGGAGGGAGACAGACTGACAGAAGATCCCAGTCTGCTTGATGAAGCTTTTGAGCTCGGATGCCCTGTCCTGCTAGAGCTGCCCCCTTTGAAAATGCATTTGCCTTTTCTGCCGAGTTTAGAGGAGGGGCCCTCGGGGTTGGGCTGCCTGGGCCGCAGGAGCCTTCGGTGTCTGAGGATACATGGCTGGGCTCAGCCACCTAGGGGGCCCCAAGCATCAATCCCCGGGTCCTTCCCGCTGCTGATGTCCGCAGACGCGGCTGCCTCCCTGCCTCGGCCAGAGAGCAAAGCTCGGGACCAGCAGTAACTTTTGACCTGGAGCCTTGTGGTGGCTTCAGGGACCGGCCAGGATCCTTCTCAGCCCATATGAGTCAGGACAGCCCGGCACGAAGGATACTCAAAAAAAGAAAAAAAAAAGACGCCCCAAAAGAGGAAGCTCAGAACCTGGAGAGACTGCATTTGGCCTGAGTGGGAAAGGCATATCTGAAGGAGGAAAACTTAGGGAGTGGATGCCTAGAAGCAAAAGAGAAGTGGCTTCTGAGGAACTTCCTTGAGAACCTCTCCGTCCCACATGCTGACCCGGAGGGAAACCAGCTTTGGTCTGGAACGCAGCTAAAAATGCAGAAAATGTGGTTAGGAATTGCTTGACCCTGATCCCACCGATGGTTGGAAAGAAAACGGTTTATATTTCCAGCCGGAGTCTTTCTGCTCAACGAACGCGAGGCTCCGGGCGTGAGAGGAAAAGCTCGTGTTTGTGGAAAGCAGTGCTGTTATCCCGGGGAGCCGGCTTGGCGCGGAGCTGGGTGCAGTGGGGGCAACCCTGAGGCTGGGCACTCACGGCGTGCTTTGGAAAGAGTCGGGTTCAGCACCACGAACAGCGGTCGCCTCTGTCTCTCCCCGCCTCCCTCACGGCCTCTAGGCCCTCCTCCTTCTCCTTGCCACCTCCCAACCCCCCCACCCGCCCCGCCCCGCCCCCTGCTGTCTGTAGATGGGCAGTGACCGCCCCTCCCCCCTCCCTATTCCTCCCTGCGCTGCCCCCGCCCGCGTGCATGCGCGACTGAGCAGAGGGGCGGCCTGTCCCCGACGTCAGGGCTTCAGGACCCGGACGGGTAGGGCAGCCTGCGAGGGTGGCCGAAGACGCACGGATCTGGGCGCCAGGAAGCCTGGGTTCGGCAATGGCTTTGCTGTGTGGCCTTGGGCAAGTCACTCTCCGTCTCTGGGCCCCACTTCCTCCCCTGTCCGAAAAGAAGATCAGGTTCCTAGCTACCGGGGCATTTCTGAGGTCTCAATTACCCATACTCCTCCTCCAAACCCCGGGGGCTTTTGTTCCAGCGCCAGCACGCGTCTGAATAACAAAAGGCGCCCGTCCAGGGGGCGAATGAGCTTGGACTCCCCATTGCCAAGTTTCCCCGCGCGCCCGACTCGGCGCGCCCTGCTGGGCGGGCCCAAGCGGCGTTGGCGCTGAAAATGGCTCATCGGCTCTCTGCTTTCTCTGTTTCGCAGGAGTGGCGGCATGGAGGCTCTCACCACTCAGCTGGGGCCGGGGCGCGAGGGCAACTCCTCGCCCAACTCCAAGCAGGAGCTGCAGCCCTACTCGGGCTCCAGCGCTCTCAAACCCAACCAGGTGGGCGAGACGTCGCTGTACGGGGTGCCTATCGTGTCTCTGGTCATCGACAGTCAGGAGCGCCTATGCCTGGCGCAGATCTCCAACACCCTCCTCAAGAACTACAGCTACAATGAGATCCACAACCGCCGCGTGGCCCTGGGCATCACATGCGTGCAGTGCACACCGGTGCAACTGGAGATTCTGCGTCGGGCCGGGGCCATGCCCATCTCGTCGCGCCGCTGCGGCATGATCACCAAGCGCGAGGCCGAACGCCTTTGCAAGTCGTTCCTGGGCGAGCACAAGCCACCCAAGCTTCCCGAGAACTTCGCCTTCGATGTGGTGCACGAGTGCGCCTGGGGCTCGCGTGGCAGCTTCATCCCCGCGCGTTACAACAGCTCGCGTGCCAAGTGTATCAAGTGCGGTTACTGCAGCATGTACTTCTCGCCTAACAAGTTCATCTTCCACTCGCACCGCACACCCGACGCCAAGTACACGCAGCCCGACGCAGCCAACTTTAACTCGTGGCGCCGACACCTCAAACTCAGTGACAAGTCGGCCACAGACGAACTGAGCCACGCTTGGGAGGACGTCAAGGCCATGTTCAATGGTGGCACTCGCAAGCGGACTTTCTCGCTGCAAGGAGGCGGCGGCGCTAATGGCGGGTCGGGTGGGCAGGGGAAGGGTGGTGCTGGTGGTGGCGGCGGGGGCGGCCCGGGGTGCGGCGCGGAGATGGCCCCAGGCCCGCCGCCCCACAAAAGCCTGCGTTGTGGCGAAGAAGAGGCCGCCGGGCCTCCCGGGCCGCCTCCTCCTCACGCGCAGCGGGGACTTGGTCTGGCGGCGGGAGCTGGCGGCCCCCCGGGCCCTGGAGGGCCTGGTGGCGGCGCCGGCGTACGCAGCTACCCGGTGATCCCAGTGCCCAGCAAGGGCTTTGGCCTCTTGCAGAAGCTGCCCCCGCCGCTTTTCCCTCATCCCTACGGTTTTCCCACGGCCTTCGGCCTCTGCCCCAAAAAGGACGACCCCGTGCTAGGCGCGGGCGAACCCAAGGGCGGCCCAGGCACCGGGAGCGGCGGGGGCGCGGGCACTGGCGCAGGCGCGGGCGGCCCAGGAACCGGCCACTTGCCCCCCGGTGCGGGGGCTGGCCCGGGCGGCGGCGCCATGTTCTGGGGTCACCAGCCCCCCGGAGCAGCCAAGGACGCAGCGGCCGTGGCTGCGGCGGCTGCCGCAGCCACTGTGTACCCGACGTTTCCCATGTTCTGGCCGGCGGCAGGCAGTCTCCCAGTGCCGCCCTACCCAGCCGCGCAAAGCCAAGCCAAAGCCGTGGCGGCGGCTGTAGCGGCGGCAGCGGCGGCGGCTGCAGCTGCTGCCGGTGGCGGCGGCCCCGAGCCCCTGGACGGTGCTGAGCCGACCAAGGAGGGCGGCCTGGTCGCAGAGGAGCGCTGCCCCAGCGCGCTGTCCCGCGGGCCTCTGGACGAGGAGGGCGCCGACGAGGCGCTGCCGCCCCCGCTGGCCCCGCTGCCCCCGCCGCCCGCACGCAAAGGCTCCTACGTGTCGGCCTTCCGGCCTGTGGTCAAAGACGCGGAGAGCATCGCCAAGCTCTACGGTAGCGCCCGCGACGTGTACGGCGGCGGGCCAGCCCGTGGGCCCGGGCCAGGCGCAGGGTCCGGCGGCGGCTACGTGAGCCCGGACTTTCTGAGCGAGGGCAGCTCCAGCTACCACTCCGCCTCCCCCGACGTGGACACTGCGGACGAGCCCGAGGTGGACGTGGAGTCCAACCGCTTCCCCGACGACGAGGGAGCCCCGGAAGAGGCCGAGCCCGGTGCACCCGGCGCGCCCAGCACAGGAGACGGCCCTGATGGCGACCAGCAGGCAGGGCCCCTGTCTACCACCTCATCGGGCGCCGACGGCCCCACAGACTCTCCCGACGGCGGCAGCCCTCGTCCCCGGCGCCCCCCGGGTCTACCCCCAGTCAGTCGGTCTGCATTTGGGGACCTGGCAGCCGACGACATGGTGCGGAGACCGGAGAGGAGCCCGCCAAGTGGGGGCTATGAGCTGCGAGAGTCTTGCGGACCGCTCGGGGGGCCCGCGCCGGCCAAGGTGAGCCCCGCGCCCGCCCCGCTGGGGGCGCCTCTTTGCTTACCCCTCGGCAGCTCTGGGATGTGGGGCAGGCCCTGGCCGGGTTGGGGACGGGAAGTTTGTTCTGAGCGGGCGTTCCAGCAGTAGGCCCCGGCTGCTCTGGATAGGCCCAGCTTCGGGAGCTCTGTGGAGCTGGGCTCCCTGGGACCCCCGACTGAGGGTTTCGGAAGATCGGGGGGTGGGGGTGGCGGGTAGGCCTGAAAAATGAGTGTGCTGTGTTTTTGTTGATGGGAGTGGGGAGGAGACAGGCAGAGACTGGCAGTCACACAGAGACAGAAAGGTAGAAGTAAAATGGGTCTGGAGGAAAGGGACCAAAATCCAGAGAAAAGCGCTCAAGATGCCGGGCCGGTAGCACGCCCTCCTGGATGGGGATGTGAGCCCCGGGGAAGACAAGCCGGTAAACAGAGGAGAGGGATGCCTCTCCACCAAGCCGCAGTACGGGGTCCCCGGAATCTTCCTCCACACGAACTCGTAGTTTTCCGAGTCTCTTCGAATTCCTGCCCTAGGAACCGCAGGGTTCGTTGGCAGGAAGCTGTCGTCGAGAAGGTGTGCGGGGCGGGAGAGGGGCTCTCTGGCTGCCGGGGCCGCGGGTTCGGGTGGGGGGTGTGCACTTGAAAGTGGCTGCGCACACCTGTACATTTACATTCGGTCCATTAAAACACGAATCATTAGCCGGATGCGAAAGGCGTCGTTTATATCGGGGACGGGGCGCGGGCGGGAGGGAAGACGCTGAGACGGGCGAAGAGGGTGGGGGCGGCTTTCAGCTGCCCTTGGCTTGGGAGCCGCTTTGTGTTTCGGGTAATTTTCTCGAGAGCGCTAATAATTACCAGGAATCCACAACGGTGATGCGGCCTCCGAGGGCGCAAGGCTGCGGCGCGTGCGTCACGGCCGCCCGGGGCGCTCGGGTCCAGCGGGCGAGCGCACCTCCGTCACCCCCTCATGTTCTCTCCTGGCCGCGGCGCAGGGCTGGGCTGCTGCGAGCCGCCGCCAAACGCCCCCCCTAACCGCCTGTCATTTCTCGGCCGCCGCAGGTGTACGCGCCCGAGCTGGAGGAGCACGTGAAGAGCGCGGCGGCGGCGCTGGGGCCCGCGGCCTCCTACCTCTGCACCCCCGAGGCCCACGGTAACGCCCCCAGCCCCCCTGCCGAGGTCCCTGGCCAGTGTGATGGGGGGACCGCGCGCAGAGGGCCGGGGCCAGAGGAGGCCTGCGTGGGAAGACGAGAGGAGGAAGGAGGCAGAGAAAATGAGAGAAAGAGGGAGAGGGAAAGAAAACCAGTGAAAGAAAAAGGAAGCTAAGCGAGGACTCCCAACGACTTACATCCGCCCTCTCCACCGCATAGATACCGCTCACGTACACCTCAGGCACTGGGTTAAACCTTTTACAAACCACGCCTGGCGTCCTTTTCAGAACCTCTCATTTATTCAGCAAGTGTTCCCTGTGGTCAGGACGGATCGGGAACGGGTGGGGACGCATGGCCACCCCCTTGGGGACTCCTGAAGTGCCGTGGTAGCTGCAGCCCAACGCGGGGGCACGTGCGCGCGGGACCCAGTGGCTCTCAGAGAATGGACTGAGGGCCTCGGAAATCCGGGCAGGCCAGGCCGGGGAAGATGTCTCCCCCCGCAGCCGCCACCCTGAGGGTCGCCGCCTGGGCCGCGTTCTCGGTGCAGGTAGACCCGGCGGCCACGCGCGCTCGCGGTGCCCCAGTATCTGCACGCGATGTAGGTCGCTTGTCCCTGGTGGGCTCGGCTGCTCGTTTTGCTCTTTTCCAAGGGGCTGGGAAGGGGGCGTGGAGCCGGAGATGAGCAGATCGCGCGCGGGGGAGGGGGTGGCCGGCCCAAAGCCTGAGGGTGCGAGCCCAGGCGCACAGCCGGGAACCAGCGGCGGCCACGACGCTTTTAATTAGGGCTCGGGCGCCCCGACCGCGGCAGCTCTGGCCGTATCGGGGTCACGGTTTCTTTGCCTCTCCTTGAAACTCGGTTTATTTGCCTTTAAGAGCCAGATAAGGAAGACAATCACTCGACTGCCGACGATTTGGAAACAAGGAAATCCTATCCAGACCAAAGGAGTATCTCCCAGCCAAGTCCCGCAAATACAGACAGAGGTGAGCCCTAGGACCTTCGCACTCCACCCCCACCTGGGAGCGGGGCCCCAGGTCGCCCAGGTTTCCACCTGCTCCAGCGGCAAGCCTAAGGGGCTGCCGTTCCTCTCTCGCGGCTGGCACATAAATATTTAAATAGTGTGGGCAAGGTTCAGGCCAGGTTTCCTGAGTTGCTTACCTCCTTGCTGGGTTTGAGGCTCTTCCGTGAGGGAAGGAGGCTTACTAGGATATGAGGAACACCATCACCCACATAAAACAGGTCAAAGGGCACTTCCTGCCCTAAGATAGCCTGTTTTCCCTGGGTCCACTCTCTTCCAGCGGGTCACTCTCTAAAATAAAGGCTGTACCCCTAAAATAATGACTTGAAAGGTGGGTAGTACTGGATGCCTGTAACTGTCTCCTCTAAAGGCAGAGAGTGTGAAATAGGTTTCCAACTTAGCACAGTTCCCAGGAAGCTCACCCCTCCCCTCCCAAGGCCTCTCCCAGGACAAAACCCCTCTTACTTGCCCTTCTATCCCAGGTGAAGATGGGCTCACCCTAGATGTCACGGGAACTCAACTAGTGGAGAAGGATATCGAGAACCTGGCCAGAGGTGAGGTTAAATCTGTGAAATGGGGGTACACTGTGCTTGGGGGCGATGGGCCCTTCTTGTAAAGGGGTGTTATTCGTGTAGGAGTGAGTGTGAGAAGAAAAGTCTCTTGGGGAATCAGTCTTCATTGAGCCAAAGGGATAATTCCCTGGACACATTATCCTGGCACAGAGGTCGGGGTCGGGGGTGGGAAGTGGAAGAGTGAAGTGAGCAGGGGGAGGGAACCAGCCACCCCAGAGTTCCCAAGGCCGGGCCTGTCTGAATAGCCCAGTGAGAAAGAAAAATGAGTAATGATCCTTAGAACTGGATGCATGTGGACAATCAGACAGGGCAATCTGGGTCTCTCAGCCTCATCTGAATAGCAAGATTTTGAGGACGCATTTACTTTAGGAATGTCTCAGAGGGGTTTTTTTTCCCCCCTGGAGTTAATGCATAACCAACTCCACCCCACCCTAAATAAGGTGAGGATGGACCTTGTTTGTGGAATGGGGTCCTGGGGTTGCTGCTCCACTGCAAAAGGAAGAGTGTGACTTGAGGCACAGAGAAAGGAGCTTCTAACCCACTTTGCTTCTCTGTCTCCCATGTTTGTGTTTTCTGAGCACCTGCTAGGGGGGGATTTCTCAGAGAGCCTCCCCATGTGGAGGACCAGATACCAATAGGTCCGTGGTCAGGGCAGCCCCCCTGCCACCCCTTTGGAGCTGCTTTTGAGGGCGCCAACAGGGCTTTCCACACCCAATTGCCCCCACCCAGCCCAGGGTTGGGCTTGGAAATCGGTGTGGGGAGGGAGAGAAGCACTGGTGGTCTTCCACTCTTCCTAGTGACAGATTTTACAGGCTATGTGATTACCTTCAAAATCCTTGGTGCTTTTCTTATGAGCGTTCTTAGCATGAATTTGGGGTCTTGGGACCTCTTGAAATTGTAAACAAACTGTTGTGAATATATGTATTTTTCCAGGGCAGAGGTCCAAGGCTTTGGCCAGATTCTCCCTGCTCTGTATCATTGAAGGGAGGGATTAAGTCTGTCAATTGAAGGGGTAAACCGCATCTTCCTAGGCCAACCTCTACGCTTAGGGAGTTAGGGACAACTTAAAGCAGAAACCATGCTGGTTGGCGCCGGGGGCCAGGGCCTAGAAGTCCAACATGCATTCTACTATCCTGAATTTGATTCTCCTGGGCAACCTAATCCCCTAACCCCATTTCTTGCCCAAATCCTTTGGGTGCAGATGGAAAAACTGAGTGTTGAGGGCCTCTACCGTCCGGTCGCACCCTCCCCTACTCCCATCTCAGGGGAACCGGCCAGGGGAGGACCTGGGTACCTTATGGGCCTCCTGAGTCCCACCATCCTCTTCCTTTACCTCCCACTCTTGCCCCTTCACAGACGAATTGCAAAAACTGCTCCTGGAGCAAATGGAGCTCCGCAAGAAGCTGGAGCGAGAATTTCAGAGTCTCAAAGGTACCCCATCCAGACCCACCCCACCTCATCACCAGAGCCCTCTTCCCGCAAGCTCCGGGCTCAGCCTGGGACCCCAGTGCAAGTAGCTGCCGCTCCGCACGAGGCTGGAGCCACAGAACCCTCCTTTTCTGGGGTTTCCCACTAGGCCAAAGACGGAGGGGGTGGGGTGCGGCTGGGGAGTGGAGAAAGTCGGCCGAGGGAGGGGGCTGTGCGTAACAGCTCTCACTTAATCAATTTGCACAGATAATTTTCAGGATCAAATGAAGAGGGAGTTGGCTTATCGAGAAGAAATGGTGCAACAGCTGCAAATTGTCAGAGGTAAGACGGGAGTCAGGTGAGCGCGTGCACGGGCCGTAACTGCCTCTCGTCTGGCAGGAGCCGCAATGTTGGCTCAGTCATTTGGATTTAAATTGAAGGTAATTTAACAATTATTTTTTTTAATTTAATATCCTTTGTATACTCTGATTAGCCTCAGAATGGCAAGCGAGCCCAGCAAACGGCTTGCAGGCATCATTACATGGAGTGATTGAACTTCTTATCGCGGCAATTTCCATGGTTTCTAAATTAAAAATCGAGGTGTAAAATTACCTGGGAAGTAATGCCTAAGTTTGCTTTAATTTTGGTTAGATCCGTCTGCCTTTAAGCGCCATCCCAGGCCATTTCCTCCCTCTGCCAAGCTGCAGTTTGGAGCTTTGACGCCCCCTCCCTCAGTCTCCGGGACTTGTTTCTGCCAGGGGCTGAGCGCTGAGAAGAGGGTGAGGCCCGGGCTGTGACCCCAGCGGGCCCTAAGGTGGTCTCATTTGGTCACCGGCTACTTCCTGTGTCTTCCAGATACTCTGTGTAACGAACTTGACCAAGAGAGGAAGGCGCGCTATGCCATCCAGCAGAAATTAAAAGGTGAGGAAGCCGGGGAAAGGAGGGGTGCCAGGCGCTGGCTGTGCAAGCGAATGAGTGAATGAATGAACGAACGAATGAATGAATGAATGGCAGTGCTAGTGAGAGGGGAAGGCCAGGTCTACATAGATCAGTAGCTGAGAAGAGGGAACTGGAAATTAATTTTAATGGAGAAATGATGCTAGAACGGTGGGATAGGGAGAAAGAGCCCCTTGAGCTCTGAGCATTGGGAAATCTGCCACCGGGTCCAAATCTGGTTTGGGGCCGATCGACCTCCCTCTTACTGTGCCTCAGTTTCCTCTTCTGTAAAATGGGCCAATTGAACTAGAGCAGTGGTTCTGGATAGCCAGGATCTCTCTACTACCCTCTCACCTTCTGATGCTCTCGCTTGAGAACCCCTGAGCCTGAAGGGCGGACAGGGGAGGGAGGGAGCCCGTGGGCCGCGCAGGCCTGGCGAGGCGCCCAACATTGCCCAATCGACTGTCTCTCCAGAAGCTCACGACGCCCTGCACCACTTCTCCTGCAAGATGCTGACGCCCCGGCACTGCACTGGCAACTGCTCCTTCAAGCCCCCGCTGTTGCCCTAGGGCCGGCCCGGCCGCGCCCACGCGCCCTCAAGCCATGCTGCTCTCTTCTTGTAAATACCCGCGGCCGCGGCGGCCTAAGGCGAGATACAAGCCATTCGGACTGGACCGATGTAAATACAGCCTCCCGCCCGCCCGCTCTCCTCCCGGGCGCCTCGGCCTTGCCCGCCCCCTCCCGGGCGCCCCCGCCCAGGACCCTGTCTCCGTTTCCAACTGTAAATACCACCTCGCCCCACGGTTGAACTCCTGGGCATCGGACCTCATGGGGTTAACCGGACCGAAGGGGGTAAGAAAGGGGAGGGGGCCTCTCCCCCCTGTACAGCCTCGGAACCCCAATTGTGAATACAATGTAGGAACTTCGCTGGCCCCGCGCTCCCCGTCCCGTCCACTTCTGAAAGTCTTGTTCCTAATGACAAAGTGGCTATGTGCAA
The DNA here is from genome assembly GCF_951394435.1 of Stenella coeruleoalba. Classification (NCBI taxonomy): domain Eukaryota; kingdom Metazoa; phylum Chordata; class Mammalia; order Artiodactyla; family Delphinidae; genus Stenella; species Stenella coeruleoalba. The sequence goes on along the minus strand of NC_137147.1, from coordinate 139,672,094 downwards.
TGGATATAAATGTACTGTGAGTCTCTCGGTTCAGTATTGGGTTCACTTTAACTTATTTATGCTGTAAGTTATTTGCTTCCTTCTCCTGGACCTACTTCCAGTCCCGTTTTGCATTCACTCTTGGGTTTTGCTTTGTCTATTTTTTTGTTGTAACCTCTCGATGTAACAGCACTTTAAAAAGGGCGACAACTGCAACTGACTCACGAGAGGGAGACCACCTTGAGCCTGATTGGGGAGACCACCCTGTATCCGTGACTTTTGTTTTGTTTTTAATAAAAAAAAAAATCTGTTAACTTCCCGGGGCTGTGGAGGTGGGAGGGCAGCGGGGGGAGGGGCGGGGGAGACGGGCGCAACAGGTGGTGCGTGGGGACCACAGCGCGGGTTCTGGGGCGCCCGGGCTGAGACCCGCATTTTCTCAGGTGGGCAGCAGCAAACATCCCGATCTCTCCACCAGTCCTTTAGGCGCCCCCAGCTTGCCCCGCAGGCCACCCCCGCCCCACGTTTAGGACCCTCCCTTGGGCCTCGGCGGAGAATGAGAACTACTGCAAGGTCTCTGACTCTTCCCTCCAGCGCTCGCAGGGGCCGAGAGTTTACTCTTGCCCATTTCCACGTCTGCCCTACCGGAGAAGCCACCTCCGGGGCGCTCAGAGACCGAATCGGGCCCTGCCGGGAATCCCAGGTTCAACCAGAACTGCCAGGAGGCGTAGGTACTGTCCGCCAGGCCCTGGAGCTCTGGGGCGGGGCGGGGCGGGGCGGGGCGGGGCGGGGGCGAGGTAAGAGTGGTGGGCCTGGGCCCGGCAGGCCTGGAAAGGACGCGGGGGACTCGCAGCTTGTGCGCAGATGCGCTCCCAACTGCCTCGCGGCTAGCTGAACGGAGGGAGCTCTGGCGGTTTTTGACGTTCCGTCCATTTTAGTCCCAGCGGGTTTGCGGACGTCGAGGAGCCCAAGGAGGAAGGTGAGATACACCGGCCGCTGGAATCCGGGGGGGACGGCCGCGGTTGCCGAGGCCTTACCTCGCCACGTGCCTCCCCCTTCGGCCTCAGTTTCCACAGGGCACCCGCTTCTTGGGCTACAGATAAATGATGGAAACGGCAGCGCGCTTTTTGGAGGGGGAGGAGAGTGTGGGAAAGCGCACGGTCCCGGGAATCATTTGGTATCAAATTTCCCCTCCTTACCTGACTAGCAGAGGTGCCGTGTCTTGCCCGTAAGTCTTCCTAGGCCTCTTCTCGGCCTCTGAAATAATATTCAGGCCTCCGTCCCCGGCGGCTCGTGGACGCGCTCTGGGAGGAAGCAAGCGCAGGGCATCACTCCGCAGCCTGGACCCGCGCGCCCCGACGACTCTGCCCTCCGACACCCCAGGACTCTCACTGCGCGTCCCCGGGCGGCTCGGCAGAGACCCTGGAGGCGGGCGTTCTGTGCCCAGCCGCCGGGCGAGCAGCAGGGGCCCGGGAGCCCTCGGCTGCGCTGGTGGGGAAGTTTCGTGGCGGGTCGTCCGGAGGGCCCGGGGCGGAACTGGCGAGCAGGGGCGCGCTCGGGGCCTCCGGGAAGGGGCACGGGCGGGGAGACCTGCCGCGCGATCGAGGCAGGAAGCCAGGCCCCCGAGCACCCTGCGCTGGGGCTCGGAGCCCTCGTGTCCCAGGTTATTCCGAGGGCTAGACCCAGAGGGGACTGTGAAAATGGCCGGGTAAACTGTGAGGTGTCGCTGACGGATGAACTCGCCTCGGACGCGCGATCTCCCGAAAGGGACCCTCCGGGGAGCGGGAACTTTTCCTATGGATGGAACCAACCAGATCAGTCCTTCACTTTACCAAAGGTGAAACTGAGGTCCAGAGAGAGACATGCGTCCCTAGGGAGTGCCAGGGACGAGCGGAGCTAGGACCCGGCGGGGAGCGCGGGTTGGGGGAGTAAAGCGCCTTTCTCCGCTGGGCGGAACCGCTTCTTAGGAACTGGCACTCTCTCTGTAAAATGGGATCAACAGTTACTATCCAGGCAGGAAGTTACTGCGTCGCCGCGGCCCACACAGAGGATGCTGGCAAACATTCCTTTTCACCTTTCCTTTTTTACTTCCACAAAGTGGGGAAAAGAGCTGTAGGCAGCTGGGGCCTGGCGGACCCACCTGGACCAGAATCTCTTTGGATTGGAAGTGTAGGCGGATGCGACCCAGAAAGCTCTCGCAAAAACCCTCCTGGGCTCCAGATTCCTCTCAGAAGTTGTTTGTACCCCTCAAATGTTAATAACCAAACGATTGGTATGGATGTAATTATCAATAATTATACGAATTATTGCTGATTGCGGGGCTCGTAGCTACTTTAATTAGTTTACCAGATTCTAATTAAGTTAAATGAAACATTAATAGGGAAAATATGCTTTGAAAAAAAACCCCAGGATTTTTAGTCTTTTCATCGCCACAACGTTGCCACCTTGCGACACATTTTAGGCATTACAGCCAGCGTCCGAAGACCCCAGACTAGGGAGCCTTGTCTTAGGGAGAAAAAGTGGGGCTTGGGGAATGGTGAGCTGGCTGTTCTTTCGTGGTGTTTGTTCCTCACCTCGGCTCCCGGTGGTACCCAAGGAGGTCGGGCTCTGGAGTCCGAGGTCTGGGGGTGAAGAACGAGGTAAACATGCCTCTTCAACCTCCCACTCCTTTTTCAGCAGAGGAAGGCTCTGGGGAGGCTTGTTGGGGCAGGTGATGTCTATCTTCACCTGTCCCAGCAAATCCAGGGTGGTAAACTGAGTGAAGCTGGAGGAGCAGATGGAAACAGCGCCAAGCTGCTTGCTTTTTCACTCACCTGGGAGAAACCAGTAGGTCGATGCCCACCTTCGTTTCCTCTGCAGTTCAGTGTAATGTGTCGGCAAGAGACACCTGGAAGATCTCTGGATTCCTGGGAGTAACCTCTGTGTTCCTGTGACACTTGGTTAATGAAGCTAATAGGGTGCCCACCTCCCTGAGTTATCCTTGGTGTTTCCATTTCTCATAGGTGTAAGTGCCTTGGCAATCGGGGCCACATCTTGCCCTTCCTTGTAACCTCCAACACAGGGCCCGATGCATCGCAGGTACTCAACAGATGTCTAGATAAATAGGTTCCAACTTTGTTGTTTATCTGGGTGCTGGAAATTTCTGAGGGAAGGAATCCCTAGGTGCTTCTGGACAGCAGCTACCGGGAAGCAGTTAAGCTCATTTGCATAGTTAATTAAACACAGGCTTACTGCTCAGAATATCCTTCATCAATAGGATTAGTCTTGGGGGGGGGCAGGTGTCAGGTGAGGGATTGTCAACCTAGAACAGGAAAGCTTTCTTCCTCTTGCCACTGCATCCCGAAGAGGGTGCTCCTTCACTCCCTCTCATTTTGCAAGGTCACGGGGCACACACTTGTCCACCCATTCCCAGCTACCCTGATCTAAAGTCTAGCCTTGATCCTTTACAAAAATGTGACCTGTTCTTGAATTTAGACCACCAACAAAAGCAGAACTGGAGCTGCATATTCTTTGCATTAATTCTAAACAGCCTCAAGTCCCACTCTATGCCCCCAAAGGGAGCATAGTGTTTGGTTAAGAGCACAGACTCTACAGCCAGATTTCCTGTGTCTCAGTCCCTTCTCTGCCACTGACTAGTTGTGTGACATTGGTTGGGCAAGTTGTTGAATCTCTCTGTGCCTCAGCTTCCTCATCTATAACATGAGGGGGCAAAGAATACCTACTTCATAGAACTGTGCAGAGCCCTGAAAGTCAGCTAGGTCTTTGGCTTTTACAGCACTAGGAATTGCTTGTGTCTTTTCTAGTTTTTGCTCTGAGACCAGGGTTATGCCAAGAAGAGAGTCGAAGGATGACGAGTTTCTTTAGAAGGAGAGAGAGCCAAACCACCACTGGTCATTTCCTCGTTGGACATCCCAGAAAGTGACCTTTAAAACTACTCACCCAATTATCCAAGTGGCCTCCAAGGAACCAGACATCTTTGGGGGGAGAAAAGAAAGCCAAAGATTGTCCTCTAACTCCATGAACTGGAGGCCGTGAGCTGAGGAGGCGCAACGAGAGGTCCCACGGATCCCTATTCTCGGCTGTTACCTGGAAAGGATCATTTCATCTCCACTGAAGAGAACAGAAATGGATCCTTGATGGTACGCTGCTCGGCAGCTCCGAGCGCCCGGCGGGAGAGGGCCCGCCGCTGCCCTGGGGCGGCCCTGGGGCTCCGAGACTGTCCGTGTGCCTTGACTAAAGAGAGCACAGAGCCTGGGAGCGGTGCGGCCGCTGGAGGCAGACCAACCTGGCTCGCAGCGGCTGCAGAGACCGCCAGGCGGACTACGCGCGTGCTCGGGCACCAGCAAAGCATATGCACCAACATTTTTCCCCTGGAAAGAAACTGGTACCTCAAAAAACGCTGACAAACACATCACAGGAAATCTGAACTTTGTTGGCCTTTTTTCCCTTCTCATCTTATTCATTAGGACTGCTTTTTGCAATTGAATTACCTGGGGGCAGAACCTGGGTCTTTTCAGGGTCTGTGCCTCTAAAGGTCTTATCAGGTCTTGTTTCAGCCACTTTGTAAGTGATCATGCCCAGGTGGCTTTACCTCTCAGTGTCTCCTGTGAAATGGTGGCAGTAATACCCACAAGGTAGGGCTGTCAGGAATATTAAAATGAGATACCGGTGAAGGCCCTGGCCCATGGATGTTCAGTAAGGAGTATGCATTATTATTACTTTATTTTTTTAAGATTCAGAGGCAGCATGAGGAGTCAGTCTTGTTCCAAGTTCCTGGTATAGTACAACTTATGTTTATGGTAGCACTAAGGTCCTGTTATGTTTTGGACATGAAACGGATCAACTTTGGCAAGGCCATTTCCTTAAGTGTAAGGTACAGTAGAACTCAGGATAATGCAGAGGGAAGCAGAAGCAAGATTTGAAAGGTTGAAGACTGGGGCCCGAGAGCCAGATGTGAAAAGCACAGCAAAGCGATGAATCTGACTGCCCACACTTTTACTCCATCTCCAGGGTCTACAGTTTCCTTTGTGTCAAACAAAAAGTAGAACCTGTATGTGTAAAGTGTTTGCATCAACGTGCAAACTGTGCACCTGGTAAACTCAGGGACAAAAATATGGAACGCTTCACGAATTTGCGTGTCATCCTTGCGCAGGGGCCATGCTAATCTTCTCTGTATCGTTCCAATTTTAGTATATGTGCTGCCGAAGCGAGCACAGTAGTACTTGCTTCTCGCGACGTTTATAAAGCTAAGAATATAAAAACTTTCACGATTATGGTGATTACACTGTGGCCCTTTTTAAAAAAATTTCACAGAATACAAGACGTTTTGACCTTTTGTGTCACACAACTCTCATGTCTTTGTGATTACGGCCAAGTTAAATTTAATAGTCTCCATAACCTTCTTACATTCTATATGCAAATGAAGGGACCATGGGAAATTGGCCCTCTGCCCGCCCGACCTGTGCGCGCCTAGCGGACGGCGCCGGGAGACACGCTTGGTCACGTGGTGCGCGGCGCTCGCGCGCCTCTTCCGCGCCGGCCGGGCTGAGCGCGCAAGGGTCGGCCTGGGGTCTTACGAGCGCGGCGGAGGGGAATGTTGGCAACGCTGTGGAACGCCAACTAGGCGTGACGGCGTGTGCGGGGCGAGAATGCTTTTTTGGGACGAGGGCCCGTGGTGCCAATGAGGTCCCCACAGGAGTACGGTCCGGTACCCCGAAACGCTTGCGAACCGATGGTCGGGCTGAGACCCGTGCGTGACCCCCGCGAGGGCTGGAGCAGCCGACCGTGAACCGGAAGGGGCTGGGCTGGGGCGGCCGTGGGCGCCAGCGCCGGAGCGGCAGTGACTTGCCGCTGCTTCCCTCGGGATTCTCAGGACCATCGCCACTTGAAGCCAAGGGGAAGAGGGAGGGTGTCCTCTTTGGGGCCCAGGCTTTGCATAGCGTGACTCGGGAGTGGTGGCGGTTTGGGAAAGGTCACCACCCTTTGATCCAGTCCTGGGGCAGGCACCTAACCTGGTCAGTGCCCTCCCCCGCCAGTTTGCATGTTAGAAAACTGAGCCCCTAGTTGGTTAAACTATCAAGGCCAAAATTATCCTGCCAGTGGTGAAAGAAGTTGGGATTTGGATGCAAGTCTGGTTTCAAAGACTGATCTTTTCCTCTTCACAGTGGAACTCGAGAGAGAGAACATTTGGGACCAGGAGCGTAGTCTGCCCTTTTCCTCTTAAGCAACACTCCCAAGGTCTTATCAGCTCAGACTTTCATTCCTGCCTTCATTTCTTTACCAACTGTAGAGCACCTATGACGTGAGCGCTGGGGCAGCAGGGGTCATGGAGCTTCCATTCCAGCAAGTGGGGGGGAGCATTCTCAGTGCAGAGACAGACTAGAAAGAACATGCGGTATAGAGCATGGCTGGGGAATGAAGCCCACTTCAGTGGGTAGACAGGAGGGAGGGGACAGTTGAGTTATCACTTGATGATAGGGATGTAGCCCTGAGAGGACAGGACAGAGAGTTTCAGGCAGAGGAAGACCTTGGAGTCACTTGAGTCAGTTTCACCCATCTGGGCCAGTCCTTCAGGGGAGGCGATGCTGTGGAGGTAGTTGGTCCTCCAGGCTGAGGTCTCGTTCCATACTGTGAACCCATCTCAGCTCCAGCCAGGGAGCACCTGGCTTGGCCTTTGGGGACTTCGGAGCTCCTCCCCTCACCTGTCTTCAGTGAAATGGAAATCAGGTGCAGGCAGCCCAGCTTCTCATCTGACTTCTCTCTAAATAAGCGGTAAGCAAACACAAACCTCAGAATGCCAATATGGCCTTTATTCAGTGAAAAGAGCTAATTTGGGCAATGATGTTTCCCTCAGATTTACAAAAGAGAATTGCAAATAACTAAAAAGCGTATTAGTGTTGATGGGAGATGATGCTAATCTTCAACTAGCATCCACGTTTTTCTTCATTTGTTTAGGAGAGCCTTTTCGACACAGTCGATGCGCACACGTGTCATGGTGACAGGTACATCTTGTGGGTTCATAACTGCCTTACTGCGGAAACCAGCAGGAGATGGACCAGGTTTTTTGCTATTTGTGGCTACTTGAGCTTGTGTTATTTTGAGCCAGGTGGGTTTTCTGTTTGTTTTTTCTTATTGAGCAGTTGTGGTATAGAGGTGAGAGATCTGAATTTTAGTTCCCATTCCTCCCTGCACCTGTCTTTGTGACCTTGACCAACTCCCTGGACCTCTCTGGTCCTGTTTTATCTTCTGCCAAGTGAGGAAAGTGCCCTACTGACGATCTGTAACATTTATGTCGGCTTTGACTGGCTGTGATTTTTGTAACTGGGTAAATGATGAACTTTTTCAAGACTATAATTAGCAAGATGTTAAAATCCAACACTGGTTTTGTTTTCTGCTTTAGAAGAGTACAGCATGGTGGTCATCCTTGGGGCATAGAGGATCCCAGGAACAGTCCACAGGGGCTGTTGTGGACCTAGGGTCTGGGACCTGCTGAACCATACATCGCCTTCTCCTGAGCCCTGAAGGCCCAGCAAGGAGGAGGCGGCGGGGGCGGAGCATGAGACGGCTCCGTTTCCTTTTTTTTTTAGCTACTACGGTGACTGTTTTAGCTACAATGGAATTTTTTTCATAGGTCTTTTTTTTTTTTCTCCTCGTTTACTGAGCTACTATGGGCACTGTTTTCAGTCGTTTGGGTTTGAGTTACCAAAGGCCCTGGTTAAAATTGCAGTTACGGACTTCCCTGGTAATGTAGTGGTTAAGAATCTGCCTGCCAATGCTGGCAACACGGTTCGAGCCCTGGTCCGGGAAGATCCCACATGCCTCGGAGCAACTAAGCCCGTGTGCCACAACTACTGAGCCTGCGCTCTAGAGCCCGTGAGCCACGACTACTGAGCCTGCGCTCTAGAGCCCATGCTCCGCAGCAAGAGAAGCCACTGCAATGAGAAGCCTGCGCACCACAGAAAAGAGTAGCCCCCGCTCGCCGTAACTAGAGAAAGCCCGAGCGCAGCAACGAAGACCCAATGCAGCCAAAAATAAATAAAAGTAAAAAAAAAAAAAAAATTGTAGTTACCTTGCTGGGAAGGGACACCACATAGACTAACTAACTCCTGTTCACTCAGCTTAGTATGAGTCCCTGCCCTTTAAGATCAGCACAGGATCTTATGATGTACTGTTTCATTTTAATGTCTCTGAGAGATAAGCACAGGGGAGTTTATTATTCCTGATTTGTTGATGGGGAAAACCTAAGGCTAGAGAGGTAAAGTGATGCAGCTAGTCAGTGACAGTGGAATTTGCTCTCGGATCTCTCTGACTCCAAGTGCTAACTTTGTACCCAGAAGGAATATGGTAATACAGTTTGAAGGGTTCTAGGAAGCTCTCTCTCAAATCTCTCTCTTTGCTGCCTCAGATTCATACTATTTTGAGTTGTTGCTATCTTAAGGCTTCACTGTGATTTTCGTGCACTCTGAAAGTGTTCAAAAAGAATTGCCAAGTCCAAGTACAGAGCTGACCAGCTTCTCTGTGGCTCTGTCAGTTTCTCTATGTAGGGTTACAGGGTTGGAGAAGTGTGATACCCCTTCCAAATCCTCGCTGCACCAGTCCAGACATTACTCACACCCCAGGTTACTCTGATAGCAGCTGTGGAGCAGGGGAGAAACTGCAATGGCTTTGAGCCAAGAAGAGTCGTGTGATGTCCCAGGGATGAGCCTCAGTTTCCTCTTCTCTAAAATGGAAGTAAGGATTTCCCTGCTTGCTCTACAGGGTCGTGAGGCCCAATGAGAAATCCCACTGTAAAGTGCTGTACAGCAAAAGGTAGGAATATTGTCTGGTCAGACACCCATCTGAGCCCCAGGCAGTTAAGTGCTTCCCTTACCTGGTGAGCGAGGCATGTGTGCATCAGGGACAGACCTACAAAGTGTGAGCACCAAGATGAACCATCACATTGTGTTAATATTTTCACACCACTTAACTCTCATTAAAATGTACTTTGCTGAATTTAATATGTGATTTCAAATGACACAACATATTAAGTGCTTAATATACTAGAAATTATGAAACCATTATAGTTGATGCCATATGAAATAATTAGACCGAATTAAACTTTAGCAGCCAAGGGAAGGAAAGACTTCAACTTATAACATCTTAAAGTAGCTTAATCCACCATTGTCATCCCCAAAATAAACGTCCAGAAGTTAGGATCTTTAAGTAAAAATGGAAACTTAATCTGTACTTACACCCAGCTCTTCTAGGATTTGGTGATGCGGAGTGTTGCTGCCTTTGGGAGCTGAGGGGCCCTGGAACCCACCCTGGGGCTGTCAGGGTTACAGCTTCAGCAGACTCTTGCCCTGGGGCCTGGGTGGAGGGTGACTTGCATGGCTGGAGTTGGGAGTAAGGGCTTCTACTGAAGTGACAGATTGGTCTTTGACCCCAGTTAGCCTGTTGACAGATTCAAAATAAAAACAAACCCACTTTATTTAACATTTATTGAGTGCTTCCTTTATGCCAGTATTTTATATGTGTTTTCTCATTTAATCCTCACAATACACCCATGTGATAAGCCCCTGTTTTCAGATGAGGGAATTGAGGCTCAGAAAAAGTGAACCGTATAAGGCCTTACAGTCGGAATCCGCAGTGTTTGCTCCTACGTCCCACGCAGCCTCCTCCTTATTGTGTAGGGGTGTGTGTGTGGGTGTGTACACCACTCCCCATTTTAATCATGGTTCCATGACCAAACACATTAACCTGCTGTCTGACAGTGACCCGTATGTTTATCACGTTCCAGTCACGGACAGTAGGAAGCAAGCTTGAGAGCCTCACTTTGAACAGGATGCAGCCTGGCTAACTTGCACAGGAAGTTCTCTGTGAATACTAGCTGCTAATTCCATTCAAAAAGAATGAATTCATTGCCTCCTGAGTATCCTGACATTTACCTACATGTAGCTGTCATAAACGAGACAACTTCTTAGGGAGTAAGGAATACTTCCTATCATAGGGAGTACCTCATTTTATAGCTACTTAAGACACTGTGTCTCAGTTACTCGTATCAGTATGAAATACTTATCCAATGGGCTATCTGAAAAATATAAATTTGAGTGTGGATATTTAAATATGTTAGAATTTACTGATCAGAAAAATGATTTTAATGGAAGCAGGAAAACTTAGCTCCAGCAAACAGATGTTTATAATTAACTGAAAACATGTGTTTTCGCTAAGTATCAGGATTAGGTTGTGCCTCATATAATAGAAAACCAAATAACAGTGACTTTAAGATGACAGAGGCTAATTTCTCTCTTGCATGAAACAAATTGTCTTTCAAAGTCTGGTTTGATGGCCCCACTTTGTCACAGAGCCAGGCAAGATCTGTTATCCTTTAAGGCAACAACTCATGGTCCAAGATGGCTGCAGGAGCTCCAAGTTCCAGGTGTCAGGAAGGCAGCAAAGGCAAAGGGTGCATGTTACTTCCCTGAATAAAATCTGTAAATAAGAGGAAGAGAATGGCAGTGAATGGGCAGATAGCAGTCCTTGGCATAACGACCTGGCAATCAGGTGGCAGTAATTGTTACTCTTAGCTGGTGCTTTTCCTTTCTGCAGAGCATCAAGAAGGGGAAGGAAAGTAATAGTCCCTACCAGCATACAGAGTTCCAGGGATCACGCTGGACGTTGCACATGATCTCCTTCAATTATCACATCCTGTGTGGGTGGCATAGCAGCAGGTCAGGCAGGAGGAGATGTTGTGACTTGAGGTGAGACTCTATCCACATTTGGAGGTAGAAAGTTGAAGGGGGAGAGTTGGAATGTTTGCATAGGAAGCCCAGGGGCTTCTGGGAGGAAAGAGATTAAACCTCTAACACTTGTTTTCAGAGCTAAAAGTTATCAAAAAATTTCAGGGTGAATCAGATTGTACTGACCAAGGTCAAGTGGTGGGAAAGTTAATACTATGCCCTTAAAATAAACGCTAATAAAATAAAATTGCCATGAGTGCAGAAAGTGAAGAGATTCAAAAATTAAAAAGATAATAGAAAAACTGGCAAAAGACTTGAACAGGCACTTCGCAGAATGGCAGCTAGAGGTGGCCAGTGTGAAAATGTACTCAACCCCATCAGTCATCAGGGAAATGCAAAATAAACTACCCCACCATTAACCCTGGCAGGTCTGATGATACCAAGTGCTGGTGAGGAGTAGAGCAGTGGGATGTGAGGCTGTGTGGCTGGGCTAAGAAGAAATTGGTGCAGCCACTTGGGAAAATTGTCCACATACCTTCTAAAATTGAAGATAAACTTACCCTATGAGTCAGCGGATCCACTTCTAGTTGTAAACCCTAAAGAAACTCATGCACACTGGCACCAAGTTACAGATAAAGGGAATATTCAAAGCATCATTATTTGTAATGGCCCCCAAACTGGAAACAACTCAAGTACCCATCAACAGCAGAATGGATAAATACATTGCGGTGTATTCATGCAATAGATGACCACGCAGTGATGAAAATGAGTGAACCAGAGTTACATCCAGTGTTAGGCTCAACCGTAGCTCCCCTACCCTACCAAATTCAAATGTGGAAGCCCTAACCCCTATACTTCAGAGTGTGACCATATTTAATTACATAGGTAATTAATTAAAATGAGGTCATATGGGTGGGCCCTCATCCAGTATAGCTGATGTCCTTACAGGAAGAGGAAATTTGGACACAGACACGTACAGAGGGAAGATAATATGAAGACTCAGGGAGAAGACAGCCATCTATGGACAAGCCAAGGAGACCTGAAGCAGAGCCCTCAGGTCTGCTCAGAATGAACCTCATAGCCCTCAGAACGAACCAACCCTGCTGACGCCTTGATCTTGGACTTCTAGCCTCTAGAACTGTGAGAAAAATTTCTTTTGTTTAAGCCAGTCAGTCTGTGTCTCTTTGGCATGGCAGCTCTAGCAAACAGGTATACCCAGCCTCATGGATGAATCTTATAAACATGATACTGAGTGAAAGAAGTAAGACAAAAAGAATACACACAAAATTTACCACTTCTGTAAATTTCAAAATTAGGCAAAACTAAACTATTGTTTAGGGACGCAAAAATAGATTGTAAAAAATGATATGGAAAGCAAGGAAGGGGTTACCATGAATGACAAGAAAATGGAAAGGAACACGTGAAGGCTTCTGGGATGGCAGCTAAGTATTTTATTCACTTGGGCACTGGTTACTCAGGTGTTCTTCCTATAATTAGTCATTGAATTGAACCTTTGTGTGTTTATTTATAATAAACTTCCCATTGTTTATTTATAATGAAATGTTGTAAAAGCAAGAAGGAGAAGGAGGTGGAGGAGGGAGGCGGGGGAGAAATAAGGTGAAAGAACCCATGGGCTGACTTCTTACCAAGTGGGTTGGTCTAAGGGTCTGTAACTACAGCTGCCTGTGAATGGAGGGTCTGAGGGTCAAGTGCTGGCTCTCAGTACATCACCTAAGCCTAGACTCGCATACCTTCCCCTAGAGGAGTCTTAGGAGCTTTGTAAGCTAGGGAAAGCCACTGCACTTCTCTGAGGTTTGTTTCTTCATCTCTAGACTGGGGAAGCCTCCCTGAATGCTGTAAGGCTCTTTCTCTTGCCAGGTCGGGTCGCTGCTCAGGTGTTACCTTCTCCAGGAGGCCTCCCTGACCCCTTCTTGACAATGGTACCTCCTTTTATTCTTTTCCCCTTTATTTTTCTTCATAATACTTAATACTGGTGATAGGTATTTATCACTGAAATTACGTCAAATATTTGTTTATTTGTTCACGAAGAGCATAATTTTTGTTTACCACTGTATCCCCAGTGCCTAAAACAGTGTTTGGCACAGAGTAGGCGCTCAGTAAGTATTTGCAGAGTTACAAAGATTAGATAAGCTAATGCTCTGTAGTGCCTGGCCCCGAGGAGGGACTTAATAAATGCTGGTCCCCTTCCCCCCCTTTTAGCTGAGACCCCCACTCATGTTTCCTGGGGCTGGACCCCACCAGCCCCCTTTCTCGTTTCTGCCTCCCCTCCAAGCTGGGACTGAGAAAATGCCCACAACTCACCCCCTGACCGTTAGCAACATTTCACCTTAGGTAACGTCAGAAACCTTGAAGTCCTCGGGGCTGGGGTCTCCTGCATGATGACGCCTCATCCTGGGCCACTGCTTTCCTCTGAACCCAATGTGACCCGTTTCATCTGCCCCCTCCCCTCACCCTTCCTGAGGGTCACAGCGTCCCTGCCCCTGGGGAGGGCGCCTTCCCCTCCAAGTGGCTCAGCTGCCCCAGGATGAGCAGGCTCTGAATGCTGACGGCGCTTTGGGCGTGTGGGTACTTTCCCCCGTTTACAGTTACTGTTGTGGGCTCAGAGGGAGGCCCTGCAGACTCTCCATAAAGCCTCCTCCATTCCTCCATCAGCGTGAAGTGCTCCTTCCTCCCTGTCCCTGCCACGCGGCACCTATATTTAGCACTTATTTCCTTCTACCTTCCGTTAGCTGTGCACTTGCTTGCTCCCTGCCCCCTCCCCGGGCCTTAAGCGCCTCTCCAGGGCTGGGGCCAGGCTTTATTCATTACTGTGCTCTGAGCACGTGGCACAGCACCTGATGTTTCATAGACAGTTTTTAAGAAGCGTCTTCTAAGATAATAAGACTTTAGACTTACGATGGCATCAAACAACCTTCCTAGATAGACCATCTCCCAACTTCCCAATTTGAAAGCTAATTAAGACATAGGAAAAGACAAAAACTCAGAACCTTTCAGAAAAAGTGCACATGCTTGGCAGGAGTCCGGGAGGAATTTTCCCTAATGATGTGCCAGTGGGCTGGGCGAGATGGCATGGTTGGTGGCCTGAGAATGCTTTGCCCTCTAATCTGGCCTAGAACCTTCAGACAGGAAGCATGTAGGGGGAATGTTTGACCCTCACTCCCTGTTCGGGGTTGTTCCAGCCAGAAAACTGAGCAGCTCCTCCTATCACGAAGGTATGGCTTCCTGAGGTGGTCACTTCTGTCTGCCCTGGGCCCTACCATTAGCCCACAACCATCTGGAGACTAAAGACACAGGGAGCTGAGTGGAACTGGCAAGCTGTCTGTCTGGAAGGCGAGTTTGCCTAACGTGCAGATGCCACAGATGGAAAGGGTGTATATTTAGTTATATCTTATATACAGTAATATGGGTGCATTGTAGTAATGAAATTGTGTTGACTCAGTTGGAGGGTCTTTGGCTTTTAGTCGAGGAGCATAATGCATTTATATTTATTCTGACATGTTTGGTCTCATTTTCATGTTTGGGCTTTATTTTCATGTTTTGGTCTATGCTTTCTCTCTTTTGTGTTTCTCTTGTTTTTTGCCTTCTATGATATGTATGATTTGTTTTTTATCTTCTGTGATTTGGAAAAGTGTACAGCTTATTGTTTTAATTCTGTTAACACCTTCCAGATTATAAAACACTTTCTTGGACCCATGTTTCTCCAACTCTCAAATTCAAGAAAAATCTGTGATTTTTTTTCTTCCCTTACAAAGTAAGGTGAGACGTTTCCCAGCTCCCTACTTCCACGCCTCTCCATTAAAGGCTCCATTATCATATCTCTCTTTTTAAAAACTATATAGGTCTTCGTTTTTCAGAAATGGGAATTCGTCGTTCACATTTTAACCATGTTTATGATATTTATATTGAATTCTCTATGCTTATACTGCATGTTCGAGTCACTGTGGCTGCACGTACTGCTCCCCAAAACCTTAATGGCTTAAAACAGTAATCATTTACTATCTCTTGCAGTTTCTGTGCATCAGGAGCTTAGACAGGGTATGGCAGGGTTGGCCTGTCTCTCCTCCATGACGTTGGAGGCCTCAGCAGGAAGACTCAAAAGCTTGAGTCTCTAGCTTGGCCTTAATCATCTGAAGCCTTGTTCATCCACCCATGGTTGGTGCTGGCTGTCACCCAGCTGGGGGCCTGGCTGGGGCTATTAACCGGAACTCCACACATGGCCTCTTGTGTAGCCTACACTTCTTCGAAATACAGGGGCTGAGTTCCAAGGGCTAGCATCCCCCAAGAGAGAGATCCAGGTGGAAGCCGTACTGTCGATAATTGGGTGACCTAATCTCAGAAATGATTCATTGTCACTTCTGCTGCATCCTGTTGGTTGGGACAGTTATAAAGATCCACCCAGATCGAATGGAAGTATGTCAACGTCATCACATAAGATGAACAAGTGGGATGCTCACATACATACATACATGTACACGAACATGTACACATACATACGCATTACATGCATACATATGTTGGTGTGGTCAAACTTGAAAAATGTAATCAGCCACACTGCATTTCCTTTTTTTTTTTTCTTTTTTTTTGTGCGGTACGCGGGCCTCTCACTGTTGTGGCCTCTCCCGTTGCGGAGCACAGGCTTCGGACGCGCAGGCTCAGGGACCATGACTCACGAGCCCAGCCGCTCTGCGGAATGTGGGATCTTCCCAGACCGGGGCACGAACCCACGTCCCCTGCATCGGCAGACAGACTCTCAACCACTGCGCCACCAGGGAAGCCCTTTCCTTAAATCCTTGATTTTTACTTATGTTTCAGTGGGTTGGAGTCTATATGTACTTAAGTAATTTGAGTAATTCAGGAAGATTGCGTGAGTGAATATCTGAAAGCATCCATAAAGTCTTAATGTGTAGCATGTAAACTGCCGTCTTCCTTCTTATTTTAAAAATTATAAAAGTAATACAGGTCCATTGTAAATAATTCACGTATTGCAAAAAAAAAAACCCACCCCAAATCCATAGGTAATGAAAAATCCTTCATCACTCCACCTTCCAGAGATAGACTGTTAAGAGTTTGGCATATATTCCTGTAGATTTTTCTATATACATTTTAGCATATGTTAGCATCACTATAAAATGGGATTGTACCATCCATATTGTTCTTTAACTCGCTTGATGGCGTGGATTTCCTTTCTACGCCACTTTTATACGTGATCTGTGAGTGTCTCCTCCTGGCAGTCATGAGCAGCCTAGCCAGCTAGATCCGGTATATTCTTATCTGAGACTGTATGATGCCTTCTTCCTTGAATAGCAATCCAACTATGTGTGATTTTCTTGGGTCGCAACCTTTCCCAGTACAGTGAATGAGTCCAGCTAGCAGCAGACATGTTTAGGGACCCGCAAAAATTCAGTCCAGTGGGTGTTCAGTTGACTTCCTTCCCCACTGTGCAAGAAGCCAGTGTTGACTCCATTTACACCTTCATCTCAATATTCCTATAAACGTGTCTGTAAATGTGCCTGTTCCGTACTTTTGCCTTTGAATTGGTTATAGCATCTTCCTGGGTCCCTGGTTAATAATGAGTTAAAGAATATCTTTAAATGTGTTCAGTTTGTTTCTGTATAAGAGTCATGATTGTAACTTAAAAAAAGTTATCTTTCTTGAGAAGTTGGGAAATGGTGTATTCAGCATTGTCTATAACAACGTAGCAGGCATGATACGATGCTACTATGTCTTTCTCTTTCTGACTGCACTTAGTTTGATAATCTGTAGGTCCATCCATGTTGCTGCAAATGGCATTATTTCATTCTTTTTGATGGCTAATATTCCATTGTGTATATATACCACACCTTCTTTATCCATTCACCTGTTGATGGACGTTTAGGTTGTTTCCATGTCTTGGCTATTGTAATTAGTGCTACAATGAACATAGGGGTGCATGTATCTTTTCAAAGCATGGTTTTCTCTGGATATATGCCCAGGAGTGGGATTGCTGGGTCATATGGTAGCTCTATTTTTAGTTTTTTAAGGAACCTCCATACTGTTTTCCATAGTGGCTGCACCAATTTACATTCCCACCAACAGTATAGGAGGGTTCCCCTTCTCCACACCCTCTCCAGCATTTGTTATTTGTAGACTTTTAATGCTGGCCATTCTGACCAGTGTTAGGTGATACCTCATTGTAGTTTTGATTTGCATTTCTCTAATTATTAGCAATGCTGAGCATCTTTTCATGTGCCTCTTGGCCATCTGTATGTCTTCTTTGGAGAAATATCTAGTGAGGTCTTCTGCCCATTTTTGGATTGTGTTGTTTGGTTTTTCTGTTGTTGGATATGATGCTACTATGGACAATAGAAAGCAAATATATATATGCAGTATGATTAAAACTGCATTTAACATTCATAAGAAAATAGACTGGAAAAGGTATACCAAAATATAATGTATTAGACTGCTTGATATTGTTCTTTACTATATTTTCCAAAAGATTTTACATATGAATGATGCTACCTTTGTTACAGAGGTCCAGTGAGGCTCCAGTCTGAGCCTTTGTTTTATTGATGGAGCAATGATTGTTTATGGATCGTGAGGGGCTGGAGAGAGGGGCATCCTGTTCCCTGCACGGCTACAGGGTTCCGCGCTGCTGGAGAGTGAGGGAGGCATATGATGATAGTAAAAGCAATAATAAAATAATGAGTATGTAGATTGTCCCAGGAATTGTGCTAAGCAGTACCTAATTTAACCCTCACAACAGTCCTTTGAAGTAGGTACTATTGGGTCCCATTCTACAGACGAGGAACTGAGGGAGTCAGGAAACTTAGGAGGCTAGGTAACTTGTCCAACTAATATATGGTGAAGCAGGAATTGAAACTCAAAAATTGAACGTGATACCCTGCATCACGTGAGAAACAATTGGAAAGGAAATCCTGGGATGCCTTTCTGGAAAATCACCCCCATTCCTGAATCCAAGCCCTCAGAATCAGTTTATTCAGGAAACATTTCCTGAACCTCCTCTGTGTCCCAGTCCCTGAGGATAAGACATGGCCGAGTCTTCAAGTAACTCACGAGCTAGGATGAGCTGGCGGGAATGGAAGCAGGAAGGGAGGGTGCTGTGGGAGCACAAATGAGGGGCGCCCGTGGGGCAGGGGTAGGTGCTTCCAGGAGGAGGTGACAGCCAACTTGAGTCTCAAAGGAGGGCAGAGCCAGCCTGGTAAAGGGATTGAGGGAATGGTAAGGGCATTCATGGCAGAAGAAAGGCCAGAGCAGAGGGGTAACAAAGACACACCAGGGAAGCACTCATTCTAGCACTGCTGTCCCCTACCTCCAGTGCCCCCCCGTCACCTTCCCCAATTATAGAAAGCCATTTTGTTCAGTGGGAAGTGGACGCAGTTGATTGTTGGGGGCGGGTACCTGAACATGCCAATCAGAGCCCATTTTTCTTCAGGATGTTTGGACTTGGGTCAGACCACCCCTCCCTGAGGGTTAATGGTGTAAGAAGCAGCCTGGGGCAGGTGGAAGCAGTGATGTGCAGAGGGTGTGTCAGGCGAGTGGGGCGAGGCTGTGCGAAGTCTGAGCGGTGGCCCTACGCATCCCTGCAGTCCAGCTGTCCGCCCAGCATGGGGTTCCATGCCACGTGCCAGGTCACCTTAATCTAGTTCCCATTTCCTTTAGATTGTCCACATTGGGGTCCTGTCACCTGTAATGAAAGATCCCTGCCTGACACAGTCTCCGAGTTGGTCAGACTGAGTAGAGGGTCATTTCAGCTGACTCAGAGAGGCTGATTTGTAGATCAGGAAGCCAACTGATTCATTTACCAGGAGAAATTCAACTGCTCATTGGATCATCGTTTCAAGTCATTATCGCTGGTGTCTCCTTTTCCTGGAGAAAAAGCACGTGGATTGACAAATGGACGCTTGGAACCCTCTTGGTGAGCAGGCCCCTGTGCCAGCGGTGATTTTTGTGGCTAGTGGCATTGGACTAGGGCGATCCTAGCCAAGAAGGGCAATCCTCATGCCAAGAAGGAAGAAGGTTGTCAAAGAGGCTGGGCAACTGGGTGTGGCCAGAGGTGCTGCTGGGACCACAGCCTGGGCTTGTCACACTGCAGTCCTCTTCTCTCTGGTCATTCAGACCACCTTCTTCAGTCAGCACCTTCCTGCAGGCGAAGCTCAGGACCCATGAGTGGGCTCAAGTGCCTGAAGTTGATGACACTTTCATCCTGGCTTCCCAAACTGTAGCCTCAGGCCACCTGGACGCAGCTACTCCTGACGCCTCTGAGGGCAGCTGTCCTGTCCAAGCCCCTGCAAGAAGCAGATCATGTAACCCCATCCACCCAACCCTAAGCAACAGAGGCGCCCTGGTGGGCTGCCTGTCAGAGGCCTGGCAGGGCTCAGGCAGGGCAGTCAGTGACTTGGGGCCTGGCTTGAAAACACAGGCTGGCTCAGGGGAGGGGTCTTAAAAGACCCAAAGGAAGCTGCAGTCCGTGGTGGGCTCTACGGCTGGAGGTTGGGTAGACTCAGGGGCTGGGGTGGCCGCAAGTGGCCAGGTGCCAGTTGAAATTACCGGGGAGTAGAGATTGTGGGTGAGAAAGAAGCCTGGGTAGGAAGAGAAACAGAGTGGGGGCCAGAGAGAGAGAGAGAGAGAGACAGACAGACAGATTGGCTAACAGAGAGACGGTAGCTGAATCCCAGAACTGCCCCGTTTCTGGTCCTTCCCTAGCCTTGACTAGGGGACTTCACAGTATCTTCAGGGCCACCACCCTGCCTTACCAGAAGTGTTGGTCAATCCCAACACTTTTCCTGGGTGATGCCAGCACGTCGCTGATACGCTCCATCAAACTGAAAGCCGCAACCAAGCAGGCCATTTCTGCTGCTGCAGTCTGGGCTGCTACCTTGGACAATGACTTACGACTTTACTCTTAGAGGGAACTTTCAACTTCGGGTTGGGGTCTCCTTGGTGTCTTCGTATGTGCAGGTTGGAATCTTGTCTCAACCACTGAAACCCACAGATGTGTGACCTGGGCCTCACTATCCTCACCTCTTAAATGGCCATTCTGCAGCCTGCTCCATTATGACAGCATTGAACTTTATCTGAACCCTGTGCTCCCAAAAGGCAGCTATGATTAAGAAATTCCCGGGACTTCCCTGGTGGCGCAGCGGTTAAGAATCCGCCTGCCATGGGGAGGGTGGGAGGGAGGGAGACGCAAGAGGGAAGAGATATGGGAACATATGTATATGTATAACTGATTCACTTTGTTATAAAGCAGAAACTAACACACCGTTGTAAAGCAATTATACCCCAATAAAGATGTTAAAAAAAAAAAAAAAAAAGAATCCGCCTGCCAACGCAGGGGACACAGGTTTGAGCCCTGGTCCGGGAAGATACCACATGCTGCAGAGCAACTAAGCCCGTACACCACAACTACCGAGCCTGTGCTCTACATTCCGCGAGCCACAACTACTGAGCCCGCGTGCCTAGAGCCCGTGCTCTGTAACAAGAGAAGCCACTGCAGTGAGAAGCCCACGCGCCGCAACGAAGACCCAACGCAGCCAAAAATAAAGAAAGACTTGAAATGATACAAAGGTCCTGTAATAAGAGAACGAATGAACGAAAAAATTCCCCTACCTCTTTAAGTTCTGGGGAAACAGGACCACCTTGCTCTCGCATATTCCAAGAAAACAACCCGCCTACATCCTTTCTTGCTATTCCCACGAGACTGGTTGATGACTCCCTGGTTCACCTGCTCTCTAAAACCTCACGCCCCTTCCTTTTCTTTGAGAGGGTTCTCGTTAATGAACCTCCTCTCTACTGCAGTAGCCTGCATAAAATCTGTCATTGTCTGGTGCCTTTTGCTTTAACGATTACTAGAAGCTGTTGTAAGCATCTATTGGGTGGGGCATCTGGAGTCCCAGGTTCCAGTCCTGGTTCACCCAGGCCTGGCTTCCCTTTCTGCCAGGTTTCAGTTTTCGTTGAGAGCTCCCTAAGGGCCCCTTACTTTCAGGATGTGAGTGGCAACTCAGCCTCTGCACGGGGAGGCGGGGCCTATACAGCAGCTGTAATATTTGCATGCCGCCACCAGAGGGCGGCGGCTCCGCGGAAGAAGGCCCTGGCCGCTGCACCCGCTCGCTCCCGCAGAGCCTTTAAAATGCGCTTTGGAAGTGGAAGCCAGGCAGCGTTTTCAGCCCTCGAGTGCTTTCCGCTGGTACACGCCGTTGCACTCCAGGCATTTCTTTTTTGCTCCCGCCTCCGGAGAGTCCTCCTCCGCCGATGTCAGTCAGAAGACTCGTGAGTGAGCTGGAGAGGGCCCAAAAGCCAGCCTTGAGCCTCTGGGCCCCTAGCGCTTGTCTGGGGACCATGTCCCTTCCCTTCGTGCGGCCCTCTGGCCCCCTTCTCTATTTAAGACAAGTTGAAGAATCCTTCAGGCTGCAGGCAAATGGGGAGGAGAGGCAGAAGGGAGGAGTCCAAAGAGGACTGCTTGGGGGGCAGCATTTAACCAGGCACTGCCATCAGCCAGTTGGAGCATCACAATGTCACCTTAAAGTGGGCAAGGCAAGAGCTGTTACCCAGCCTGAAGGATGGGGAAACAGGCTCCCAGAGAGAAAAAGGGATTAGCCTCTGGTAACACAGCTAGTAAATGGCAGAAACAGGACAAGAACTCGGTTATCCAGACCCCAAACCAGGAGCTCTTGGGGTGGCCAGGCACACACAGACAGAGATGGTTCACCACTTGGCAAAATTAAACATGGGCCACTCCAACAGAAAGGGGCCCTGGACATCCTTCAGGGTGGAAACCAAAATGCAGCCATTGAAAGGACTCAAATTGTCGAGTTTGAAGTATTGATGTGGTAAGATGATCACATTTGCTTTTTCAAGTGTATATGTCTACATACACATTTGAAAATCAAATATAAATACCAAAGCCAAATATAAATTAAAAGCAAATATAGGGGGCTTCCCTGGTGGCGCAGTGGTTGAGAGTCTGCCTGCCGATGCAGGGGACACGGGTTCGTGCCCCGGTCTGGGAAGATCCCACATGCCGCGGAGTGGCTGGGCCCGTGAGCCATGGCCGCTGAGCCTGCGCATCCGGAGCCTGTGCTCCGCAACGGGAGAGGCCACAACAGTGAGAGGCCTGCGCACCGCAAAAAAAAAGAAAAAAAAAATCAAATATAGGGACTTCCCTGGTGGAACAGTGGTTAAGAATCCACCTGCCAATGCAGGGAACGTGGGTTCGAGCCCTGGTCCGGGAAGATCCCACATGCTACAAAGTAACTAAGCCCGTGTGCCACAACTACTGAGCCTGGGATCTAGAGCCCACGAGCCACAACTACTAAGCCTGTGCACCACAACTACTGAAGCTTGCGTGCCCTGGAACCCGTGCACCACAACTACTGAGCCCACGTGCCACAACTACTGAGCCTGCGTGTTGCAACTACTGAAGCCCCCGCACCTAGAGCCTGTGCTCCACAACAAGAGAAGCCACCACAAGGAGAAGCCCATGCACTGCAAGGAAGAGTAGCCCCTACTTGCCACAACTAGAGGAAGCCCACGAGCAACAACAAACACCCAATGCAGCCAAAAAACAAAAAGCAAATATAAAGCTGCCAGACTGTACACAGTGGGCTGTCTCTGGTGGTTGGAATAGCAGTAGTGGGAGGAGGGTTTTCATTTTCTCTGGATTGTTCAGATTGTTCATTACTCACATATATAAACCAGAAATGAGAAGAATGATTCCGTATTTCTGTTTGACAAAAAGTAATACCTCCTTGTTAAAGAGTTAGAAAGTACAAAAGAGTATGAAGAAAATGAAATTCATCAGTAACCCACCTTCCTCCCCCTAGATATTGATGTTTTTCTTTCTGGTTGGTTTCTTTCTCTACAAGACGTGAATAACAGTATTAACTGTAGAGGAATGTTGTGAAGATTGAGGGAGAGGGTGTATATAATAGCTAACATTCCAGAAGCGTTAGCCATTTTTATATATAACAAAATCAGCACCGCACTGTATATATTTTTTATATGCTGGTGTTTTCACTTACAACATTGCTTCATGAACAGTTCCCCATGTCAACTCTTCTTTAAAAATGATATTTTTAGTGACTGCACGAAATTTCATTATATTTAAGTACAGTTTATTTAACCGATCCCCGATCGTTGAACCTTTAGATTGTTTCCAATTTTTGCTGTTAAAATAACAGTGAGATTAACATTTTTAAACATCTCTCCTTGTCAGCATTTCTGATTACTTCCTTAGATGGATTTCTGGAGGTAGGATTACTGGGACAAAGGGTGCAAATATTTTTCAGGCTTTTGATTCAGGTTACCAAATTGCTTCCCAGAATGATCTTGCCAATTTACACTCCCACCTGCCGTGCGTGAGAATGCCTGCCCCAGAGCACACAAAGGAGGGATTTTTTGGCGATGGGTGAGATTTGATTATGTTGCTGGTCTGAGGAGAAGGAGCCCTGTAGGGAGGGAGGGTTTAAATTTTAGGAGAGAGAGAGGATGTCGAAAGGAGTGAGGTCCCTGGGAGAAAGGGATGGGGTTTTGAAGCACACTTATAGGAATTGTCTTGGATTTAAGAAGGGACACCTCGTTTTCTGAGATGGGTGGAAAGAGGTGTGATTGGGTGTGGATATACAGTCACTGTAAGTAGGTAGGTGAGAGTCAGGAGAGCTAGTCTCTAGGGGTCCCGTTTGCTCAATAAAGTAGGAGGCTGAGTCATCTATGCCAAGGTAAAAGCTGAGGGCTAAGGAGGAGACTTGAGGCAGGGCTGAGGGATGCCACCCTTTAACTTCCAGGGAGTAAAAGTGTTGACAGTCCAGTTGAAGCGGATGACCTTGAGTTTGTGGTGGCAGCATTCTTAAGGGCTGTGTGTACGTTACAGCATGTAGCCACCTAGGGAGAGAAAAACTTGTACACTTATTAATCTAAACCAAATCTTTCAAAGTATGTGGTAAACAGTAGAAAACAATGAGGCTGGAGGAGTCATGGTAGTAAAAAGTTTATGAACTTCTGGAGCTGTACCAAACTTTCAAGGAACTGTTAATTCCTGTCTTCTATAAGTTTTTCCAAAAAACTAGAAAAGAGCAAAAGCTGCCCAGATCATTTTATGAAACCAGTGTAATCTTGGTTCCAAAATCAGTAAAGACAAAGACAAAATTAATGAAAGAATAGGCTTGTTTCAACTATGATGTAGATATAAAAATCCTAAATAAAGTATCAGCTAACTAACCCAGTCATATAACCCAGTTTTATATTTAAAACAATTTATTTTGATCAAGTAGGGTTTATCCCAGGAATTTCAGGTTGGCTCAACATCAGAAATCACCTCATTAATAAAAGACAAAAATCATACAAGTATCTCAACTGGTGAAGAAAAAGCATTTGATAAAGTTCATGACCTATTTATGGTTCAATAACTTAGCAAACTGGATATAGGAAAGACATTTTTAACTTGGTAAAGGTGATATATCAAAAACTTAAACCAATCATACTTAAAAGATTTTAAGTGCATTCTTTTTAAAATCTGGAAAAAAATACGGAATCCAACTGTACTGCTACCATTCAACATACAATAATGGAAGTTCTAGACAAAGCTATTAGGAAGAAAGAATAAGAGATAGACGGATTAGAAGAGAAAAGATAAAAGTATCATGTTGGGGCTTCCCTGGTGGTGCAGTGGTTGGGAGTCCGCCTGCCGATGCAGGGGACGTGGGTTCGAGCCCCAGTCCGGGAAGATCCCACATGCCGCGGAGCGGCTGGGCCCATGAGCCATGGCCGCTGAGCCTGCACGTCCGGAGCCTGTGCTCCGCAACGGGAGAGGCCCGCGTACCGCAAAAAAAAAAAAAAAAAAAAAAAAAAGTATCATGTTGAATGGGTAAAGAAGAATGGAGATACACACACACACACACACACACACACACACACACACACACACACACATATATAAAATCTTCTTTAATGGAACATTACTCAGCCATAAAAACGAATGAAATAATGCCATTTGCAGCAACATGGATGGACCTGGAGATTATCATGCTAAGTGAAGTAAGTCAGAAAGAGAAAGAAAAATACCATATATCACTTATATGTGGAATTTTAAATATGATACAAATGAACTTATTTACAAAACAGAAAGAGACTCATAGACGTAGGAAACAAACTATGGTTACCAAAGGAGAAAGGAGGTGAGCGAAGGATAAATTAGGAGTTTGAGATTAGCAGATACAAACTACTATATATAAAATAGATAACAAGGTCCTACTGTATAGCACAGGGAACTATATTCAAGAGCCTGTAATAAACTGTAATGGAAAGAATATGAAAAACATATACATGTATAAACCGAACCACTTTGCTGTACACCAGAAACTAACGCAACAGTGTAAATCAGCTATACTTCTATTAAAAAACTATCATCATGTAGAAATAATATTTTCATTTGCCTCATAAAAACAAAGAGAAACAACAGATAGACTGTTAAAACTATTAAGAGAATTCAGTAAAGTCACCAGATACAATATTAACCTAAAAAAATAAATCCGTAACATTTTTCTTCACCAGCAGAACCAACTTGTAGTTACAACAGCAGCAAAAAAGCGTGTACAATGCCTAGGAATGAACTTAACTAAGAATATAAAAGAAACCGAGTTGGACGCAGGCGCTCGCTGAGGCAGGAGGAGGGCTCTGGGCCCGCTGCCCGACAGGGATTTAGCCCGCAGAGCTCGGCCCCGCGTGCGCGCGCGACCCCACACCCACCCACTCATCCACCTACCCACTCCCTGCGCCGCCTCTTCCCACCCTGAGCAGAGCCGCCGAGGATGATAAACACCCAGGACAGTAGTATTTTGCCTTTGAGTAACTGCCCCCAGCTCCAGTGCTGCAGGCCCATTGTTCCGAGGCCTCTGTGGTGCGCCTGATGCCCCTCACCCACTGTCGAAGATCCCCGGTGGGCGAGGGGGCGGCAGGGATCCTTCTCTCTCAGCTCTAATATATAAGGACGAGAAGCTCACTGTGACCCAGGACCTCCCTGTGAACGATGGAAAACCTCACATCGCCCACTTCCAGTATGAGGTCACCGAGGTGAAGGTCACTTCCTGGGATGCAGTCCTGTCCAGCCAGAGCCTGTTTGTAGAAATCCCAGATGGATTATTAGCTGACTGGAGCAAAGAAGGATTGTTAGCACTGCTAGAGTCTGCCGAAGAGAAGATGAAAGTGCACTACGTCTTCATCTGCTTCAGGAAGGGCCGGGAAGACAGAGCTCCACTCCTGAAGACCTTCAGCTTCTTGGGCTTTGAGATTGTGCGTCCAGGCCATCCCTGTGTCCCCTCTCGACCAGATGTGATGTTCATGGTTTACCCCCTGGACCAGAACTTGTCCGATGAGGACTGATGGTCATAGAGGATGCTTTGCCCAAGAGCCACAGTGGGGGAAGAGGGGAAGTTAGGCAGCCCTGGGACAGAGGAGGGAGCTTCTTGCTGTCTAGGGAAGGACGCTGAGGGGCTCAGGGTGAGGGTTGCCTGTTGTGCTCTCAGCGTTGACTCATTGAAATTGTTTTCCATAAAGAACAGTATAAACATATTATTCACATGTAATCACCAATAGTAAATGAAGATGTTTATGAACTGGCATTAGAAGCTTTTTAAACTGCGCTGTGTGATGTGCTCTATCTAGCCTAGGGGAGGACATTGCCTAGAGGGGGAGGGACTGTCTGGGTCCAGGGGCAAGGCCTGGAGAGCTGGTGGACAGCACTGTCAGGCTGAGGTTCCCCTGCCGTTGGGCTTTCTTTTTTGGTTTTTAAGACTTGTGTATTTTCTTTCCTTGCTTCCTGTCACCCTGGGGACTCCGGAGTATAGGCTTTTCAGCCCCTAGGCAGTGTCCTTCAGTTGTTTTTGACACTCCACCTGGGCTTCTCTCTGTGCATTTGTGTCTGGCCTGGAGAAAGCAGGTCTGACCCCTCCTTTACAGCTTCGTGTTATTCTGGCATTTGGTTAAGCTGGCTTAATCTGCTTCATGTTATCAGTGCATTTAAAATAGGGGCATTGAAGTTCACTTCCACCACCAGGGCTTTTCTTGGGGTGCCTGGGCCTTAAAAAACACTAGCCAAACTCCAATTCTCAGATTACGGCCAGAAGTTCTCGCTCTTGGCCGCAGGCCCAAGATATGTCCTTCCTAGGGTCACAGACAGCAGAGGGCAAGAGGAAGAGCAGCTCAGGGCCTGGGGGTTGTGGGAGAATCTGCTCCGAGGGACTGGACGCCTCTGCCTGGCTAAGTCTAGTGCTAACGGCGCCCCTCCCTGACAGGTTCTGAGTAGTGCCTGAGACCCTGCTCCCCTGGGCTTGGCAGTGGCACTGAGGGTGTAGAAGTGGCCTGCCCTTTTCTGTTTTCACTGAATAGCTTGTTCTAAGGGGGGAGGAAGGGGGAGAGGTCTAGCCTGGGCGAGGGGGTGGGGGTGTCAGGGAGGCAAGTGTGTTGTGTTACTGTGTCAATAAACTGATTGAAAGTTGTGAAAGAAAAGAAAAGAAGCCTATGAAGAAAACTTTAAAACTCTACTAAAGGATGTAGAAATTAACCTGAAGAAATTGAGGGAAATTTTATGCTCTTGGATGGAATTACTTAATGTTACACAGGAGTCAGTCCTTTATGAATTAATTTATGTATGCAATGAAATCCCAGTAAAGATTCCAGGTATATTTTCCAGGAACTTGATATACTCATTCTAAAATTGATGTGGATGAGCAGGATTAAGTCAATCTTACAAGAGTGAGGAGCAGCACACTGCAAAGCCATGTAAGAAGCCAGACAAAGCAAAACGAGAAGATTGTTTTGCACAGAAACAGACCAATAGACCATGGAATAGAACAGACAACTCAAAGTCAGACCATGAGCATACGGTTGTTAGGCATCGCACATCAATGAAGCAGGGGCAGATTAAACCAGCTCAGTAGATGGAGAAAGACAAAGTAGGATTCCTGCCTGACACCGAATAGAAATGTACACTCTAAATGA
Organism: Stenella coeruleoalba; assembly: GCF_951394435.1. Lineage (NCBI taxonomy): Eukaryota > Metazoa > Chordata > Mammalia > Artiodactyla > Delphinidae > Stenella > Stenella coeruleoalba. Next base: position 139,644,387 of record NC_137147.1, on the reverse strand, counting down.
GAAAAGACCTCAATGTGAAAAGTAAAACTCTACAGCTAATGGAAGAAAATATAAGAGGGTACTTTTGGGACCTGGGTTGAGAACGGAACTCCTTATACAAAACCTCAAAAGCACAAACCCAGAAGGAAAAACATGGGTTAATTTGATAATGTCAAAATTAAGGATATCTGTTCAAAAGTGGATACCATGGACAATAGGTGATAGAATGGGAGAAGATATTTGTCAATCTAAAAATGATAAGGAATTACTATATAGAATATACAAGTTACTCATGCAAACCAAAAAGCAGAGAGGCTTCCCGTTTCCAGTTGGGCAGGTAAGGAGCTTGGAAGTCTGTACTCTGTCCTAACAGGTGAAAAGCTGGAAAAAACCGAGAATAAACAACCCTTCTTAGACCTGTCATAGAATTGAGGACACAGGGCAAACCACTGCTCCAAAAAGTGGAAACACAGACAGGTGGATACTCACAGCTACCAGAGCAGAAACCCATGGACAGAGACCTCCCTGGGAACCAGCAGTAGGCAAACCTCAGCTGTGATTGGTGAATTGCTGGAGACTCCATGTGGACAAGTTTGAGATTTAAAAACTCCAGGGGGGCCCAGTCTCATAGAGGCGCCCAAACTTTTGTTGAGTTTTACCTCTAGGAGCTCTACCAGGGTGTCACAGCAAATGTCAGAGAAAAATCGGGTCATGCTTCCAGCAGGGGGAGACAAAAAGTAACCATTTTGAAATATGTCAGAGGGTTCCATTCTTCTTAACACCCCCAGAAGAAACCATTTTACCCCAGCCTAACCTGCTGGGGTTTCAGCAGAGACTAAACAATCTGGGGGAAGGAAAATCCCCAACTCCAGCCAGCTGTAGCCATCCTGTTCCACTTACGGGGCTGAAAAAAAACAGAAGCACTTGTGAAGTTCACAATCCAGAGGTACATTCTCACTAAAAGACTGAGCCCTGGGCTTCCCTGGTGGCACAGTGGTTAAGAATCCTCCTGCCAATGCAGGGGACAAGGGTACAAGCCCTAGTCCGGGAAGTTCCCACATGCCGCGGAGCAACGAAGCCCGTGAGCCACAGCTACTGAGCGTGCGCTCTAGAGCCCGTGAGCCACAACTACGGAAGCCCGAGTGCCTAGAGCCCGTGCTCCACAACAAGAGAAGCCACTGCAATGAGAAGCCTGTGCATCGCAACAAAAAGTAGACCCTGCTCACCACAGCTAGAGAAAGCCCGCACGCAGCAAGGAAGACCCAAGGCAGCCAAAAATAAATAAATAAAATTAATTAATTAATTTAAAAAAAAACACTGAGCCCTAATCATAGGACTATAGGGCTCCCCTCCTCACTTCCCCCTCCACCACATGACTACAGGCCTATTTACTGCAGTTTACATCATGTCTGGCTTTCAAAAAAATTACAATGCATACCCAAAGGCAAAAAACACAGTTTGAAGAGACAGAGCAAGCACCAAAACAAGACTCAGACCTGGCAGAGCTGTTGGAATTATCAGATTAGGTTTTAAAATAACTATGATTATTATGTTAAGGGCACTTAGATGGATAAAGTAAACATGCGGGAACAGATGGGCAAGATATGCTGAGAGATGGAAATTCTAAGAAAGAGTCCAAAAGAAATGCTAGAGATCAAAAACACGATAACAAAAATGAAGAATGCCTTTGATGTACTCATTAGTGGACTGGACATGGTTGAGGAAAGAATCTCTGAGCTTGAGGATATGTTTATAGATGCTTCCAAAACTGAAAAGCAAAGAGAAAGATGACTGAAAAGAAAAATGGAACAGGATATCCAAGGACTGTGGAGAACTGCAAAAGGTGTAACATACACATAATAGGAGTACTAAAGAATGAGAGAAAGGAACAGGAGAAATATTTGAAGCAATAAGGACTGAGAATTTCCCAAAATTAATATCAGACACCTGAACACAGATCCAGGAAGCTCAGAGAACACTAAGCAGGATAAAAACAACAACAACAACAACAACAAAACAAACCTACTATACCTTCAAATTGCAGAAAATCAAAGATAAAGAAAAAATACTGAAAGAAGCCAGGGGGGAAATCACCTTACCTACAGAGGAACAAAGATCAGAATTACATCTGACTGCTCCTCAGAAACCATGCAAGTAAGAAGAGTGTGTAGTGAAATATTTCATCTTGAGAGAAAAAAAACCTCATCAACTTAGAATTCTGTATCCTGAGAAATTATCCTTCCAAAGTGAAGGAGAAATAAAGACTTTCTCAGACAAACAAAACTTGAAGGAATTTGTTGCCAGTAAACCTGTCCTGCAAGAAATGTTAAAAGAGGTTCTTCAGAGAGAAGGAGATGATATAGGTCAGAAACCTGGACCTACATAAAGAAAGGAAGAGCATTAGAGAAGGAATAAGTGAAGGTAAAATTAAAAACTTTTAGTATTCTTATTCTTAATAGAGAAAATAATAACAGCAACAACGTATTCAATGATTATAGCTTATGTATAAGTGAAAGTAATGACAGCAGTTATCCAAGGCATGGGAAGAAGGAATTAGGAATATTTGGTTATTGTAAATAACCAGTACCCATGAAGTGGTACAGTGTTATTTGAAAATGGACTTTGATTAGTTGTAAATGTATATTGCAAACTCTAGGGAAACCTCTGAAAAAGTTTTTTTATCAAAAGTTATCAGAAGCATAACAGATAATGCTAAGAAAAGAGAGAAAATGGAATCATATAAAATGCTCAATTAAAACCACAGAAGGAATAAAAATATTAGAGGACAAAAATAGGAACAGAAAACTGAGGTAACATATAGAAAACAGTAACAAATATAGTAGATATTAATCCAGCTATGTCAATGATCATTTTATTTATTTATTTATTTATTTTGTGGCTGCGTTGGGTCTTCATTGCTGCGTGCGGGCTTTCTCTAGTTGTGGCGAGTGGGAGCTACTCTTTGTTGCGGTGCACAGGTTTCTCAGTGCAGTGGCTTCTCTTGTTGTGGAGCACGGGCTCTAGGCACATGGGCTTCAGTAGTTGCGGCACGTGGGCTCGGTAGTGTGGCACGCGGGCCCTAGGGTGCTCATGCTTCAGTAGTTGTGGCACGTGGGCTCAATAGTTGTGGCGCATGGGCTCTAAGGAGTGTGAGCTTCAGTAGTTGTGGTGCACGGGCTTAGTTTCTCTCTGGCATGTGGGATCTTCAGGGACCAGGGCTCGAACCTGTGTCCCCTGCATTGGCAGGTGGATTCTTAACCACTGCGCCACCAGGGAAGTCCCTCAATGATCATTTTAAATGTCAGCAGTCTAAATATACCAACTAGAAGACAAAGAGTGTCAGAGTGGATTAAAAAGAATGACCCAATTATGTTGTCTATAAAAAACACACTTTAAATATAAAGACACAAATAGGGAATTCCCTGGTGGTACAGTGGTTAGAATTCTGCACTTTCACTGCCAAGGATATGGATTCAATCCCTGGTCAGGGAACTAAGATCCCACAAGCCACACAGCACAACCAAAAAAAAGGAAAAATATATAAAGACACAAATAGTTTAAAAGTAAAGGGATGGAGAAAGGTACACCATGATAACATCGATTAAGAGAAAGCTTTATTAATTTCGGATGGAGAAGACTACAGAGCAACGAAAGTTATCAGGGATAAAGAGAGGCGTTATATAACAATAAGAGGATCAGTTTCCAAGAAGACACAACAATCCTTAACTTGTATGCACCTAACAATTAGACTGTCAATATATCTGAGTCAAAACTGATAGAACTGCAAGAAGAAATAGATGGATCCACTATCATCATTGGAGACTTCAACACCTCTATCAGAAATAGACAGCCTGACCAGGCAGAAAATCAGTAAGGACGTACATGAACACAAAACATCGTCAATCAAGTGGATATAATTGATGTCCATCCAACAACTTCAGAATACACAGTCTTCTCAAGCTCATATGGAACATTCACCAAGATAGAACATTCACCTGCATTGACCATATTCTGGGCCACAAAACACACCTTAACAAACTTAAAACAGAGATCATACAATGTCAACTCTCAGACCACAATGGAGTTAAAGTAGAAATCAATAACAAAGATAGCTGGAAAATCCTGAGATACTTGAATATTAAACAAGACACTTCTAAATGACACATGGGTCAAAGAAGAAGTCTCAAGAGGAATTTTAAACTATTTGGAAGTAAATGAAAATGAAAATACGATTAATCAAAAATTGTGTGATGCAACGAAAGCAGTGCTGAGAGAGAAATTTACGGCATCGATGCATGTATTAGAAAAGAAGAAAGATCTAAAATCAGTGATCTAAGCTTCCATCTCAGGAAACTAGGAAAAGAAGACCAAATTAAATCCAAAGTAAGTGAAAGGTAGCAGGTCCTATAGAATAACGGGCAAAATTTATCAACAGGCAATTTGTAAAAGTGGTAACCCCAACAGGCACGTGAAGAGAATTATGAAGAATTAAAACCATCAATAATGAGAAGTGCAATTAAGGCAACAATGAAATGTCACCTTCCACTTATTAGACTGGCAAAACTTGGAAAGCTGGGAAGTGCCAAGTGTTAGCACGTATGTGGAGATGTAGGCTCTTTTATGTTCTGCTGGTGGGGATGCAAAACCGTCAGCCTTTCTGGAGAGCAGTCTGGCACTACATAGACAGATATATGCATAGCCTAGGGCCCAGCAGATCCACTCCCGGGTGATATACCAGACAAATGATCACACAGGTACATTAGGGGATATGGATTAGAATGTTTACTGCTGTGTCAGTTCTGATAGTGGGCAATCACAGACATTCAGTTGTCCATCCATCTGCGGCGGAGGAGATGGGTAAAATGTGGAAGATGCGCACGATAGAGTACTATGCAGCAGTTAGAGAAGCGAGGGAGTAGATGCATACATAGCAACGTGAATGGACCTTAAGAACAGTGCTGAGGGACAAAAATAAGAAGCAGAATGAGATAAACAACTCAATACTATTCCTATCAATTAAAGTACATGCACATATTTTTGTAATTTACTGTATATATGTCATTTATCAATTTGAAAAATGCATACCAGGGGCGGGGGGGGGGGGATGAGTAGGTGGACCACAGAGGATTTTTAGGACAGTGAAAATGTTCTGTATGATACCATCATGATGGATACATGTCATTATACATTTGTCCAAACCCACAGAATGTAAACACCAAGAGTGAACCGTAATGTAAACTCTGGGCTTTAGGTGATTCTGATGTGTGAGTGCTGATTCATCGGTTGTGACAAGTGTACCCTCTGGTGGGGATGCTGTAAATAGGGAAGGCTATGCATGTGTTGGAACAGGGGTTATATGGGAAATCTCTGCACTTTCTTCTTAATTTTGCTGTGAACCTAAAACTGCTCCAAGAAAAATGAAGTATTTAAAAAATAAATATAAAATTTTAAAATGCATATACAAAAAACTTGAAATGGATCATAAACCTAAAACTACACAACTTCTAGAAGAACACATATGAGAAAATCTTTGATTTTGGGTTAGGAAGACATTTTTTTTGAATAAAAAATTGCATGAATGGCAAAAGAAAAAATTGATACATTGAACAAGACCAAATTGAAAACACTGGCTTTTCAAAAGACACTGTTAAGAAAATAAGAAGGCAAGCCACAGCCTGGGAGAAATATTTGCAAAACACACATGTGATAAAGAATTTTGTGACAGTCATCAATTTTTTTTTTTCTTCTTCTCAGGTCTAAATCCTTCTTTGCCTGCTCTGTGATGATGGAAGTGGGCTGTGGAAATATTTCACCTGCGACATTTGGTATGATATAATGCCAGTAGAGGAGGATGGAAGGACAGTGAAAAAGGAAGGAATTTCCTCTTCCTGTTTCCCGAGTCCTGCAGGGTGCAGGGTCTCTTGCACTGGGCTCCTACAGGGTGCAGCTTCCCCAGCTCCCAGTTCTGGTAGCTCAGGGCAACCAGCAGAGCCCAGCTGCTAGAAGCTTCCCTCAGAACTTTCTCAAAGTGATGTGCCACTGGCAAGGCACCTGACTATGAACGACTTCTTTGAGCATCCCTCAGCTGACTTTGCAGCAACTTCCAAGGTATGGTACCTCCCTGTGGACAACATCCCCCATTCTCCCAAAGGTCCCTTTTCTAGTATCCTCCGGTAAGCCATCTAGGTGTCATCCCCACCATCCACTGAACCACACTGTGCTCTTTCCAACAAGGTCTGGAGCTTCTCCTTGGACATTCCATCTCAGCCCTGCCAGTAGTTCCTGTCCCTGTATTTGCTATTCCTGTATTCACCAGAGTTCTCTAACTTTTACCAGTCAATTCTCCATTACTCCAATCTCCTGTTAATAATTCCCCTGAATGCACCCTGATGGATACTGACTTATATCAAGAATATATCAAGAAAACTCAAAACACAGTAACAAGTAAAACACACAAACTGCTTAAAAAGTGAAGAAAAGGGACTTCCCTGGTGGTCCAGCAGTTAAGACTCCACACTCCCAATGCAGGGGGCCTGGGTTCGATCCCTGGTCAGGGAACTAGATTCCGCATGCCACAACTAAAAGATCCCACATGCCACAACTAAAGATCTGCATGCCGCAACAAAGACCTGGCCCGGCCAAATAAATAAATATTTTTATGAATAAATAAATAAATTTCCTTTAAAAAATGAAGAAAAGATTTAAACAGACACTTTACCAAATAAGATGTATGGTATAGGCACATAAAAAGATCCTCAATACGATTAGTCATCAAGCAGTTGCAAATTAACACCACAGTGACATACTACTAGATCACAGAATTGCTCACATCAAAAAATCTCACGATACCAGCTACTGTTGAGGATGCAGAACAACTGGAACTCTTATACATTGCTGGTGGAATGCAGAATGGTGCCTCACTTTGGAATACTATTTCTTATAAGGTTAAATATACACTCATGTATATATCTCATTCATTCAATTTGCAATTCCTTAATGAAAAACGATGTTGAGGATCTTTCATAAGCTTATTTGCCATCTGTTTATCTTCTTTGGTGAGGTATCTGTTCAGAAGTTTTACCTTTTTTTTCATTTTTGTTTTATTGGTGTATAGTTGCTCTACAATGTTGTGTTAGTTTCTGCTGTACAGCAAAGTGAATCGGTTATATGTATACATATATCCCCTCTTTTTTAGATTTCCTTCCCCTTTAGGTCACCACAGATCACTGAGTAGAGTTCCCTGTGCTATACAGCAGGTTCTCATTAGCTATCTATTTTATACATAGTAGTGTATACATGTCAATCCCAGTCTCTCAATTTGTCCCACCCCCCCTTCCCTCCTTGAATTTTTACCTATTTTTAAGTTGGGTTGTTTGGTTTTTTTACTGCTGAGTTTTAAGAGTTCTCTATATATTTTGGATACAAGTCCTTTATCAGATATGTGTTTTGTCAATATTTTCTCTCAGGCTGTGACCTTTTCATTCTCTTAACAGCATCTTTTACAGAGCAGAAAGTTTTCATTTTCATGAAGTCTAACTTTCCCATTTCTTTTCTTTTATCAATCATGCTTTTGGTGTTATATCTAAAAATTCACTGCTAATCTGAGTTACCTAGATTTTCTCCCGTTTTCCTCTAGACGTTTTATGGTTTTGCATTTTACATGTCAGTCTACGATCTATTTTGAGTTAGTTTTTGTGAAAGGTGTAAAGTCTGTGTCTAGACTTTTTTTTTTTGCCTATGGACATCCAGTGTTGTAGCACCGTTTGTTGAAAAGACTCTTCTTTTTTCCACTGAACTGTCTTTGCTCCTTTGTCAAAGATCTGTTGACTACTATTGAATGTAAATTATACTTCAATAAAATTGACTCAGAAAAGGGAAAAATTACATGCACACAAAGCAAAATTACATATTTTTCAAAAATATAAACAGAAGTATGTACTTTAAACACAATAGATTGATTGCCCAGGTATATGGGAGGGTGTGTGGTATGGCTATAAAAAAGAGTGAGTGAATGAATGGATGGAACAAGTGAGGGGTCTTGCACAGATCATTGATGATCATTTTGGTGGATTGATTATTGCCATAAACGGTCCTCTCCTTCCTGGGCACTGGGCAACCCAGCTAGAAACTACATTTCCCAGCCCCACCTTGCTACTTGGTGTGACCGCGTGAATGAGCTCTCACCAGTGGGATGTGAGCAGAGGTGATTGTGCAACTTCCAGTTTCATATTCTTAAAGATATTTGCTCTGTACTCTACCTTCTATTTGGTTGTGGTGCAAAAGATGGAAGTGAGTAGCACTCTCCCACTCCCTCCCTCCCCCACCATATATACACACAGCACACACGGGATTCCTGGGCACATAAAGGAGAGCAGGGAAGTCTTGAAGGAATAAGATAAGCATGAACATTTTGCTAATACAGGTGGGTCCATACCTAATCATTATACTCTAGCATTCTACTAGAAGTCATTTATCACCGCCACTACAAAATTGAAAATAAGTACCACAGTACGTTTATAACCCACATGAAGTTAAGGTTAAATTTTTGCATCTTGTGTTCTTTTGAACCTTTTTGCATAATTTGTTTTGAGTGTGTCTCTTACACGAGGCATATGATTGATTTCTTTTTCATCTAAACTGTGTGTCTTTGTCTTCTAATCAGGGGCTTTACCTCACTGACATGCATTGTTTTGATTATGTATTTTGTTTTTGGTAATCTTGCTTATGATTCATGCTTGTTTATGATTCTATTTATTTTTTTCCTGTCGTTTGTTATGTGGACTGTGTTTTGTTTGCTTTTATCTTGCTGTAATTTGGAAGATAGATATACTATTTTTAAATTCCACTAGGGTTTAAGTTTTCAAAAATGTATTATTTTTTATTTCAAAGAGACCCACACATCTTTATTATCAAGCCTATTCAGCAATATATAACCTAAAAAAAATCAGTGTCCCTCTAAGAAATATATTTCTTTGTATCTTAGCATGTCACATCCAAATGAGATGTTACAGATTCCACATACACTCCCCTCCTTTTTTGGTTTAGGGGGTAGCATGGTAAGAGTCTTGGACTTGGTACAAAATAATTATGTAATTTATCACACACACTGATACTCAGAAGTCCAGCTTTGATCTTCTTCAGTGACCCCTTTGAATCATAGCTGATCTTATTATTAGTTTTATTAGAATCTACTGACAATGTAGTGATTTTTCTTTTGTTTCTCAGCCTTTTTTTACCCCCAATGACATACATAATGAATTCACATACAAGGCACATTTTCATGAGCATAACCTGTTTTTGAGGAATATCAAACATTTCATAGACAAGTAAAATAAACAGCCCTGTAATTTTTTTTGGCATGCTATTTATAAAAGCATTTTATAAACAAATGAGTAGTAAAATCAGCCCTTTAAAGAACTTTTAAAAAACGTTGTCATTTTATACGGAAAAGTGCATAAATATAACCAACTTAATTTTTTTAATATGCAGCTTTATTTAAATTAAAATGTACCTTTTAGTAAATTTTATTTTCCCCACATCTTCACACCACAGATAATATTAGGAAAGGAGCAAATATGTGCTGTTGCAGAATAAACATGAGCTCATCTTATTTTACTATTTAAAATTATAACAGAATTCAAATCTATATCGATGTGATTATGATTATGACAAATTGCCCTTGCACCATCAGTTTGTGTTTGATTTGGTCATTGCCACATGGTTCCTAATAGAAATGATCCTCCTGTCAGGCTCTCTCCTGTGCCTTCTAGATGTGGATGTAGCCTTTGTGTTTGATTCATCTCCCCTGCCTCCTTCCCTATTAAGAATTTATCTATGGGTAAAATTAAGAAGAAAATCAAAGTAAGTATAAGAATCATGACTCACAGGCACCAGGATCGTTCATAATCCCCACAACTATTTGTGGTGCCACTGTCAGGGGTAACTGCCACCAACTGAGACCGACGTAAGTTGTGGGTCATGTGAAATTTGGGGAGCTCACTGTACCAGCCATGAGAAGGTGCATCGTAATTCAAGGGAAGCAGAGTGCGTCATTACACTTAAATGCACTCTGAGATTTTTTTTTTTTCTTTTGGTACGCGGGCCTCTCACTGTTGTGGCCTCTCCCGTTGCGGAGCACAGGCTCCGGACGCGCAGGCTCAGCAGCCATGGCTCACAGGCCCAGCCGCTCCACGGCATGTGGGATCTTCCCAGACCGGGGCATGAACCCATGTCCCCTGCATCGGCAGGCGGACTCTCAACCACTGCGCCACCAGGGAAGCCCCACTTTGAGTTTTCAGTTAACTAATTAATTAGTTTCAAATTAGGAAATGTTTCAAGCAATCAGAACAGTACACTCTCCACCTAGCTTAAGAGATAAAACATTAGAGAGACAGTGAAAGCTCCTTCTGATTTAAAACAAAACAAAACATCTCTTAAAAAAAAAAAATCAGCCTTCCTCTCCTCTTAAAAAAAACAAAAAACCAAACCAAAACAAAAACCCAAACCAAACCCCTCCACTTTTATGAAGTATCACATCCATCTACTAATTTATTTTTACGAATAAATAATTTTCAAAATTGAGTCTTGAACCACCCCTTGTGATTAGTTTCTTGAGACAACTTTGCCTCTGATGATATCATAACACGGTGTTACAATAATACAACTGCTGGACATTGAATTTCTTGAGCCATCAAATTCATGAATGAAGCTGTTTCTTTTGACTTTCTTCACCGTAAGATGTTACTGCAACACTTTTTCGTGGAATATCTAAATGCCAACAATTCAGTGTTCAAAAATATAAGACTAAATGAAAAGTAAGTCTCTCGTCCATCCCTGTCCTCCAGTCACTCATGACTTCTCCCAGGAGAGGTAGCTATGGCTACAGTTTCTTGTGTATCACTCCAGAAATATTCTATGTACTCAATGAATTTTCAGGCTCTATATATCGGTTAGGCTGGATGAAACAGAAAGGCCACTATCCCAGCTTAACCCAGGAGGAGCTTCTGTTTCTCATTAATGAGAAGTCTGCAGGCAGGCAGTTAAGGGTGGGCAGCATCCTCATGATATCATCAATGTCCTGCTATTTTCTATCTTTCTGCTCAGTCAGCCTTAATGTGTGGTTTTTCCTTTCTTGTTCATTGTCTCATGGTAACAAGTTGATTGTTCCACTTTCACTCTCGCATCTCTATTTCACTGATCAAGAAGTAGGAAGAAAGAGGGAAAAGTGTGTTAAAAGCAGAAACATTCTCAGAGGTCTTCAGCTGCCTTCCATTTATATCCCATTGGCCACAGGGATGTCACATGGCCACTTGGAGGGAGCCTGGGAAGTGGAATAATTGCATCCTATGTCCATGAATCCTACTTTGTTTTTTTCACTTAACTATGTAATTCAATATGCTTTACCTTTTCAGGATACACATGTTCAATGTCAGTTAGATTCATTTATTTAGTTATTCATTTAACAAATGAGACTGTGTTGGTCACTTATGTGGCAGAGACTTCTTCCAATATCCATTTCTGCTGTTCTTAGAACCACTAATTTTTAGATGGACACGAGACTGCCTAGCATCCTTGTAGTGAGGTGTGGCCATGTGACAAAGTCCTGGCCTATGGGGTGAGAGCCCAAATGATGCGTCCAATTTCTAGGTCCTGCCTTTGAAGAGGACACGTTTGACTACCCCCTCCTCTGTTTCCCTTCCTGCTGGCTACATTTTGGCCTTTGTGGTGTTCCGTCATGCAGAGGATATTCTGTGTGTAACAGCAACCAGATTTACATCCTAACAAATACGTCTGTGAACGAGGCAGACATTGGCTCCAACGAGGCTAGGGGCCCACGATACAAAAAAATGATAAAATTAACTTCATGCCTTTGAGGGGGGAAGACCAATATCTTTGAAGGCATTGGTCAGTGCTGGAGTAGATCAGGGACTTTGGAGCCCAGCAAATCCAATTACCTATCTTCCCCTATCTATCCATTTGTGCAGCTCCCTTAGCCATTCACCCATTTATTCATTTACCTACTTATCCGTAGGTCAGTTCATTTACCGTCCACCCATTCATCCTCCATTCAGTCATCACTTCCTTCCTCATAGCTCATGAGGACCCTGCAGGTGTTCTTTGTAGCGAGTTATGCAGGACCCATTCTGATGTATGTTTCTCAGCTTCAAGTCAATCCGAATGGCCCCTTTTACCACAGTCTTAACAGATGCCAGGTATGGAGATCATCATACACTTACAATAGGATGATGAACCTTCATATTCAGATCACACGATAAATGCTTACTGGTGCACATTTTTAGATTTTTGTAGATAATAAAAATTATATATTCACTAGATAGTCTTTTTCAAGCAGTCCCTCCCACTTCCCCTGACCTCTCACTTCCCCTGAGTCAGATGTGACACCACCTCAGATCACAGCCAAGGCTGGGGCAATGTAGGAAGAGAAGAAGGACAAATTCGGTGTTTGCTGTAATCATCTGTGATGCTATAAAACTAAAGGCTATCCCTAGCTGTGCATTCCCTATTTTTGAGGTCTAGGGTGAGGTGGCTGACTGCCAAGGGAGACAGCAGGCTTCATTCACCTCCGGGGAATGCAACTCATTGTCTCCCTCTCTTTCTCACTTAGGTCATTTAAACAAATTTTTAAAAATTCCCTTTAACAATAAAGAGGAAACCAAGGATGCAGATTATGGCAAGAACATAGTCAAGGTATGAAATTTTGTGTTTCATTTAGTGTCTGAGAAAACAGAGCTGTTGTTAAGAAATAAGATAGTTCACATATTGACCCCTATTAACAAATATTAAATGTTACTTGTCAAAGACGCTATAAACTTATTTGGTTAAAAACATTAAATATCAAACTTCAGACAAATCAAACTTCAGCAGTTAAGTCTGATAATAATGGAGCTGAACTGGGGGTGTGGGGAGGAGAACAAGGTCGGGGAAGGAAGGGAGGGAGGGGTGACATTTTTCTTTCTGAAATCAAAAGAGCTCTGGAACCTGTAGAACTTCTACCCTGTTCTTGGTATTGGGGGTATACAAAGATTCAGATCCCTTTTTCCTCCGTTCCTCGGTAGGAAATTTACTGTCTGCTCAGGTACATGAGACACACGACTGTGAAGTCAAAGAGCAGAATGGGACGATGCTACAAGCAGTGTCACCAAAGGGATATGATGTGCCACATGTCAAGTAAATAGCAGGAATAAGCAATGTGTGTTCCTCCAAAGGCTGGCAGTCACAAAGGGTTGGAAGGGCCAGAGAAGCTACTTTTCCCTCCTCTTCCTTTCCTTCCTCCCAGTTCCAGGCACTGGGGGATACAGGGAGGAAGAAAACAGAGAGAGATCTCTACCCTCCAGGAACTTGCATTCTAGTGGGGGAAGACAGACAATAAATAAAATAAATAAAAATAATCGAGTGTATAGGACAGTGACAAGTACTATGGAAAGAATAAAACAGGGAAAAGGAATCAGGATGGTTGTCAGGGTGTAATTGAAATTTGGTGGTCAGGGAAGGCCCCACAAGGAAGGTGTCTTGAGGAAAAACTGAAGGAGGTGAGGGAGGGAGCCATGCAGGTAACTGGAGGAAGAGCCTTCCAGGCTGAGGGAGTAGTTATTCAGTGCCTACTGTGTGCCCCGCGTGACAAGATAGCAATATGTGGCTCTTTGCGAAACCATCTTCGACAAACCTTTAACACCTACTACAAAGAATGAGAGTCTTTCTTCCTTTCCCAGGAGATGGTAGGTTGAAGGTACACGGCGGAAGGTTGCATAGAAGCAACAGCAACATTTGCATTTTTGAAAGAAGCAGTCTCTTAACCCAAATGGGGCGGATGGGAGCCTAGTAATGACTTTCCAGTCAGTGTGATGGAGGAGTTGTAGAGGGAGGGGAACATAATGAAAACGGGACAGGGAGATTTTGTTACCAAGCACTCCTTCGTTCACAACCTAGGGCAGCCGACCTGCCCTCTGCAAAGATTCTGGGTGGAGATGCTTCCACGGGTACTAGGCCAGCTGCGCTCCTGGAAGGTGTACACCAGGAGCAGCTCCCCAGAAGGTGTTAGATACCATTTGAGACTCATTACACTGTCCAGAGTGCCTTAGATTACCAGGCAAAGTTGCCTCTGGCAAGGTTTAGAGAAGGAAGGACTGTCCTTCCAGGCTGGCCTCTGTAATCAGACTCTGGAGGAGTCTGCCTCCCTATAAAATACTACAAAAGGAGGCTACAGCTAAGGGGTTATTGGGCTCTTGGCTTCACTGTGAATGAGTTCCATCTCCTAGCACCAGAGAGACCTCCCGGTGCCTCAATTCTTTCATGCCTAAAATAGGAATAATAATAGTAGTACTTACCTCATAGGGTGTTCTGAGACTCACAGCCCTCAATTGGTGATAGCTATCGTTACTTAGAGTTAATTATTATTAGTAGCAATACTTCCTCAGAATTGTTGCATGGATTGCAATATGTCCAAATAAACAGATTTTAAGGGTTCCCTGAAGACTGGCAGTAGGGTTGCAGTATCTGTAGAGGTTAAGAGTGGAGGGTCTCGGCCTGAATGCCTGAGTTTGCAACCAGGATGGCCACTTAGGGGCTGTGTGCCCTTGGACAAGTTACTTAACCTCTCTGAGCTTCTCTTTCCTCATCTTTCAAGTGAAAATAATAATTGTGCACATTTCACTACCTGGAAGGAGGCTGGGCCAGGCTTTCTACAGCCAGAGCATCTGTGCTGTCCAAAGGGCCTGGCAGTGAGGGAATATTCTTCTACTAATAGAATACTTATGAATACTGATACTTTAGAATACTAATAGGATAATTACGTTATTATAGTAACAGCACCTACCTCAAAGGGTTATTATGAGGAAAAAGCGCTTGCAGAGGGCTTTACCACAGTGGCAATAACTATATGCCATTATCATTTTTCTTATCCCTATTCTGTAGATGAGGAAATTGAGGCCCAGAGAGGTGAAGAGACAGGATGCCAGGAGCATGCAGCTAGTCGTGGCAGGGCTGGCACTGGAACCCAGGGGTTCCGCCCGGTGCCCCGCAGCTGCCCAGCCTGGGAACTAGACAACTCCTCTCCCTGCCCTCCCCACTCCACCCCGGAAGGCACCCTGGGAACGGAAAGCTGGCCGCCCTCCCAGTCCCAGGAGCTCCAGAGTCCTGGAGCCCTGACCCCGCTCCACCCTCCCCCATCCCTAGAACAAAGTACACTCGGCCGCGGGAACATTCCAGCCCCCAGAAGGCCAGGCGGGGTGGCGGCCGGGCTCCCGGAGCTGTGCCGGGCGTCTGCGGCCCCGGTCCAGCCCCGCGGTGCCCCTGCCCGACGCCCTCCCGGCTTCTGCGCCAGCCGAGTGTGCAGACGCAATTGCACCGGAGGAATTCTGTCTTCTCTTCCCTCACCGCCGGGACACAAAACTGAAAAGGCACTGGACGCGGTGGGCGGAGCAGATGCCGAGCAGGGCGCTGGTCCCCGCGGGCGCCGAGCGGGAGCTGAGTTCTCGGCGGCGCCAGCGCTGGGCAGAGCTGGCTCCAGGGCGCACTGGGCCCCCCCTGCCTCACTTTACTTCTTTATAAGAAATTAACGCACCCTTTTGTTTAAAAAAAAAAAAAAAAGGACAAGTAGAACTAGGAGAAAGCTCTCCATTCATCCTACCACTCTGAGACAACTGCGATTAATTTTGGTTATGTCCTTGCAGACAGTTCTATGCACAAAAGCACACGGTTGTATATTGACATAAAAGGGATCGTGCTGCTATAGTTTGTTTTTAAAGTAACAGACTTTAGGTTTGGGAGCAGTTTTAGGTTTACAGCAAATTGAGGACAGAGTGCAGGGTCCCTCTATCCCCTTGTTCCCACCCTCACAGTTTTCCACTATTAGTAACATCTTGCTTTGGGGTGGTACTTTTGTTACAATTGATGGACCTACACTGATACACTATTATTAACTAAAGCCCGTAGCTTAATTAAGGTTCACTCTTTGTGCTGTAAAGTTCAAAGTTTTGATAAATGCATAACGCGTCCTGTGTCCACCACTACAGTAGCATACAGAATAGTTTTACTACCCTAAAAATCCCCTGTGCTCTGCCAATTCATCCCTCCCCCTGAGACCCCTTGCGGCCACTGATCTTTTTACGGTTTCTCTAGTTTTGCATTTTCCAGAACGCCTCATGGCTGGAGTCACACAGTAAGTAGCCTTTCCAGGCTGGCTTCTTTCACTTAACAATATTCTTTTAAGCTTCCTCCGTGTCTTTTCGTAGATTAATAACTCATTTCTTTTTATCGCTGAATAATACTCCATTGTATGAACGTACCACTGTTTATCCATTCACCTCTGGAAGGACATCTTGGTTGCCTCCAGTCTTTTGGCAGTTATAAACAGGCTGCTGTAAATATTCATGTGCGGGTTTATTGTACTGTTTTCTAGCTTGCTTTTCTAAGTTATGTTCTGAATGGCTTTTGGTGTTATAAGTATAGATGTCTGTCAGCATTTTAATGGCTACATACAATCCTAGCACAGTTTATTTAACCAGCTCCTTTGTTAAACATCTAGATTGTTGCCTCTAGTCTCCTAAATCTGTTCTAACTAGTTGGTCTACACCATATCTTGTGGTTAAGGCTTGGCTGACTGAGGCCTGTGTTCAAATCCTAGATACCCCACTTACTGAGTGAACCTGGGCCAAGTTTTTAATTCCCTAGGACTTGGTGAAATCGAAATAGAAGTTGTACTTATGGTGAGGCTTAAATGAGCTGATACATGCAAAGTATTTAGAATAGTTTAGAACCCAGTACATATAAACTCATAAGAAAATTCAGCTCTTATAATTTATTATCTGTTGCGCACCTACCACGTGTCCTGAGCTAGCGATTGTGGAAGTTTTCAAAGACTAAATCATATGTGTGATCTTACCTTCAGGGAACTTTGAATCAGCTCCTGATGCGGGATAATGCAAAGCAGAGCAATACTGATTCCTTATGTTGTTTTCTCTGTGCCAGGTACTGTTCTGGGGCTGGGAGAAAGCAGGGCTGGCATTTGAACAGAGGTCTGGTCTAACGACCACACTACTCTGCCTCTCTGTACATGTAGTTCCAATACAAAAGACGAAGCAAGATGTGTCCTAAGAAAGTGGAGATGAAGTGTGAGAATTCAAGGGACCCAGTGATGGCTTCCACCTGGGCATACCAGGGAAGGCTTTATGTTAAAATCCATTCCCTTAACACCAGAAGACTTTATCTGTACCAGGCACAGCCCCAAGCACTGGATAAATAAAGAGGCAAATAAGGGACTTCCCTGGTGGTCCAGTGGTTAAGACTCCATGCTCCCAGTGCAGGGGGCCGGGGTTTGATCCCTGGTCAGGGAACTAGATCCTGCATGCCGCAACTAAAGATCCCTCATACTGCAGCTAAGACCCGGCACAGCCAAATAAAAAATAAAAAAGAGGCAAATAAAACCAGTGGGGAGTTCTGGTGGGAGAGATCAATGACAGGTTGTGATACAAGCCACAAAGGAAATACAGGCTGCCATGTTGGGTACAGGAGGGTGTAGTGGAGGCTACGCCTTAGGGTGGGCGGGGAAGGCACCTGGAAGGAGGTGACTTTGAAACACTGAAAACTGTGGGGTGAGGAACCAGCCACATGAGGAGTTGTGTGGGATATTATAGCAGCAAGAAGGAGCAAAGGTGTGGAGGTAGAAGGGGGTTTTGGGTGGGGTCTGATTCTGTCAGAAGCCAGTGTGTGAGGAGCTCAGGGAGCAAGGGGAAAATGACTAAAGACGAAGCTGCAGAGTAGAAATGGACCTGTTTCTAAGAACTTTCCAACTTAAAAGAACTCCTGAGAGTGACTGGGCGGCCTGGGACAAGAGCATCTACTCTGTGTGTACCTGCTAGGGACCAGGCTCCATACTGGGCTGTTCAGGGAGTACTGTGTTCGACCTTTCTAAGAATTTACTCTACAGGTGAGGAGACTTAGGCTTGAGTTTTATTCCAGGTGCAATGGGAAGCCATTGAAGGGTTTTAAGCAAGGAAGTAGCATGGCTGGGTTGATATGGCAACAAGATCCAGCTGGCTGCTCTGTGGGACATGGCGTGCAGGTTTGCAAGGAACAGGGGGACGAGTGAAGGGACTCTGCAGTCAGCCAGGTGAGGGGAGAGAGAGAGAGAGAGAGAGAGAGAGAGGGAGGGAGGGAGGGAGGAAGAGACAGAGAGAGAGAGAGAGAGAGGGGGGGAGAGAGAGAGAGAGAGAGAGAGAGAGAGAGAGAGAGGGAGAGAGGGAGGGAGGGAGGGAGAGAGAGAGAATGGAGATTTGGCTAGTGTGGATAATGGAGAGCGAGCTGGATCAATTTGAGCCATTTGAGATTGAGAGGAGATGTTGATGAATTGGACTGGTAAGGAGAGGAAGGAAGCTGGTATGTGCTTATTTAATTTATTTATTTATGGCTGTGTTGGGTCTTCGTTGCTGTGCGCGGGCTTTCTCTAGTTGTGGCGAGCTGGGGCTACTCTTTGTTGCAGTGCGCGGGCTTCTCATTGCGGTGGCTTCTCTTGTTGCGGAGCACGGGCTCTAGGCACATGGGCTTCGGTAGTTGTGGCACACGGGCTCAGTATTTGTGGCTTACGGGCTCTAGAGCATGGGCTCAGCAGCTGTGGTGCGCGGGCTTAGTTGCTCCGCGGCATGTGGGATCTTCCCGGACCAGCACTCGAACCCGTGTCCCCTGCATTGGCAGGCGGATTCTTTTTTTTTTTTGCGGTACGCGGGACTCTCACAGCTGTGGCCTCTCCTGTTGCGGAGCACAGGCTCCGAATGCGCAGGCTCAGCGGCCATGGCTCACGGGCCTAGCCGCTCCGCGGCATATGGGATCTTCCCGGACCGGCGCACAAACCCGTGTCCCCTGAATCGGCAGGCAGACTCTCAACCACTGCGCCACCAGGGAAGTCCTATGCTAATTTGAAATGATTCAAATAATTCAAGAAAGTATAAGAAGAAACAATTTAAAATTCTCTGAAATCCAACTTCCCAGAGAGAGAACTACTGTTAACTTTTATTGGAATACCCTTCTGGACATCTTTCTATATCCAAATAGGATAAATAAATGGGCTCTTTTAGTTGTAAAAACAAGGATCCACTCAAGCTAACTTATGTAACAAGTATTTTGCTGTGAGGACTCAGGGGTATCTCCCAGAATTGTAGCCAGTCAGGCTTCACGAGACGTGGAAAGAGTGCAGAAAGCCAGGAACTCAGGTTGTTCTCTTTCCTCTGCTTCTCTCTGCCTGCCTGCTCTGGTCTTCGCAGCGTTTTGGTTGACTAAAAAGCACACACCTGCCATAAGTTCCTTCCCTGACTTTGTATCTCTGCCCCCGAGTCAAGAACCTAACGAGGGTGAGCTGACATCACTCTGCTAGAGATCCCATTTTCTGGAAGAGGGAATGGGATCCAGTGCACTAGTGATGGGATGGTCCATCCTTTATACCATGGAGAGAGGACATAGGTACAGAGGCAGGGAGGCTGTTTGGTGGCAGGAAGATGAGATATTTCCCTAGGTTGCTTCTTTTATCTCAAGGAAATGAGTGAGGTTGTCAGCTGAGAAGCTGAGAGTAGAGTGGGGACAGGTATGGGGGGTTTATTAAAAGGTGAGAAGAAATGAAGTAGTTATCTCTGAAAGCGGAGATGTGAATTTATGAGGATTAGTGCGGATGACCCACTTGAAGTTTGTGGTCATGAATTTAAAGAGAGATTAGTGGGTGCAACTGTGTTTTCCTCCAGCCACATCTGGGTGCTCAGGCGTGAGTGTGAGGTGCAGGGAATTAGGTTTTACCATTTTTCAGGACAATAAGATGAGGAAGAGAGGGGCAAGGAGTAAAGTGATGTGGAACAGTGACAGTCACAACAGTGATACTATTTAGAGAAACAGGGATGGGGGGTGTGGGACGGAGCCTGTGGGTGGTGTGAAAAACAATGATCTTACAGATGAGTTCAAGGAAATTCAAAAGGTCTCTACAGCTGAAGTAAGATACAGATGAAGAAACTGGAAGATGAATCTGAAATGAGGTGTTGATAAACCTTGTATGCAATATTAAAGGACTATTGAAATTTTGTCTATAGGAATGGGGGATTCTCATGATTTTAAACAGAGGTTCCACAAATATACTGTTTGTCTTCAGTTTAAAAACCATCTTACTCATACCTCCATACCTCCTCTCATTAATTACTACTCTCCTTACTGCCCTCTCTACACACAGGGGCATTCTATATCTGAGCCCTTATTCCAATGAGCTTTTTCTGAAATTCCCACCCCACTCTTCTCTTCCAATCCAAGTCATGTATTTATTTTCAAATCTAACTCAATGGCATAACTTAAATGTCATGATCTTAGCTTACTATCTTTCTTCATGCCCCCCTCATATCTGTTTTATTTTAAGTAATTAATGCATACATACATGAGCACAGTATTGATAATTGTGCCTTGTAATGCTGGTTGTTTATTATAATTATATGCAGTGTACCTGTTTATTTGTTTAATTTTCATATGTGTCTGAAACATGTGTCTAGACTTTATAATCAGAATATTTGATGGAATAACTACAGTACGTTTTGTTTTGTTTTATTGGGGGGTTGTGTTGTTTTGCTTTATAATAAAAGAATCACTATTGATTCTGTTGAAAAATATCAGATTGAGAAGCCATTATGTAAATATTTCCCTCTATATAAACTTACACATCAAAAGCAAAAATCTTTTCTTAAAGACTCTATAGTCTAATTTTCAAGTTTTATACATCTTCTCAGCCTCCTCAGTAAATAGATTATAAACTGCCAAGAATGGAGATCAATTTTCTATATTTCTATAACCCCTACTGAATATTAGATATATCTTAATTTGTCTTAACTTATACTTCTTCATTTTACTTTTTCATGCTGAATAATTACTTCCCTCTATTCGTGCAGCACTCATCAAGTCTTCTGAGGCAGTATTATCTTTAAGGCTGGAAGATTCCTTTGCTAGAGTCTATCCATGTGGGAATTAGGACTAAAAAGAATTCATGTTATAAATGTTTGGGTCTTCCCTGGTGGCGCAGTGGTTGAGAGTCCGCCTGCCGATGCAGGGGACGTGGGTTCGTGCTCCGGTCCGCGAAGATCCCACATGCCGCGGAGCGGCGAGAGGCTCGCGTACCGCAAAAAAAAAAAAGAAAGTAACAGTTTTGTATAAAAACCCATAAAAGTTTTCTTAGTAACTGATATACTTTTTTATTTTAAAGTATCTTTAAAAATCACAATAGCGTATCACTTGAATAAATTTAAAGTTTCTATTTCATGTCTTAGCTAAAATTAAAATTTATAAAATGGTACTTAATGGTAATTAAACCTTCCCTATTAATTTGTTTGCCTACTCCACTGCAAGTAAGGACAAGAGATACCTTCCAGGAAAGTATGAATAGAAAAAGGAAAATTAGTTTTGCTGCAATATCTACCATTATTGAATCACTCACATTATTGAGTTGAGTTGGCAGATGAAGCTGCAAGAAAGTGAGGTTAGAAGCATTCAAAGATTTATTAAAATCTTTTCATTTATAGCAGGGAGCTTATAAAAATTCAGGAGTCTGGGTCTGAACAGCAGAAATTCTGATCTGAATTTTATCAAACCGCTTGCGACAAATGCTATAGTTACACAGTCAGCCTCTCCCATTACAAAGTACTATTCCACATAGTATCACTGTGGAATCGAAAAGGATAATGAAGAAAATGAGATGAGCAAAGTGATGGGCAATGAAAGTGTTGGGGAGTCTCCCTGGGGTTGGAGAATTTGAGTCAGGATACAAGAATAAGCAAGCTGGAAAGATTGGAAGGAATGGCCAAAGAGTGGGATGCTGGAAACTAATTTAAAATGTAGTGAAAGTGTTGATGACAGTCAAGGGCATGACCATGGCAGTGGGAGGAGGAGGTTGCATGGAGGACAAGATAGTTGGAGGTGAAGAAATCAGGAAGCTGGATTACCCGACTCTCACCTGCTCCCTAGGGATTCTCACCTGGTGGTATTCACACCCCTTGTGTAGTCCCTCTCACATTCAAAAGAGCTGACCTGTGTAACTAATGACTGTGTATGACTTCCAAGGTTACCTTGTGAAAGACTTGTGGCTTCTGCTTTCCTCTCTCTTGGGAGAAGCCAGCCACCCATGGTACCCATGTGGTGTGGACCAACCCATGCTAACTTGCCAGGCACGTTTGTGAGCCACCTCGGGAGCCAGGTTTCCTGCTCCAGTTAAGCCTTCCGTTGACTGTGGCAGCTCCAGCAGACAGACTGCACATCCTCAGAGACTCTGAGCCAGAATCACTGGTCTAAGGTGCTTCTGAATTCTTGACCCAGAGAAACCGTCTGAGATAATAAATGCTCATTGTTTGAAGTTTTGTGGTCATTTTGTTACACGACAGTAAGTAAGTGATGTGGAACCCGAAAAGCTAAGATGTTGTATGGGTCTTTGATGGATGTTGGTTGAAGAGGCTGAGAGCCAGGCCCTAAATCTTCAAGGAGTGAGGCAGAGTAGCCAGGAGGCTGGGAAAGACTTCAATAGGAACAGTGGTGGTGTAGTCTAAGGACAGAAACTTCAAGGGAAAAGGGGTTTGTAGAAAAAAGGAAGGATAATTAGTCTAGAAAAGGTAAAGAAGAGCAGGGAAGACCCCCACCCTACCTCTGGGCCTGTGTAGGGGAATAATCAGCTGCTACATGAGAGGGTTGCAAGAAAAGCCATGTCCCCAGGCAGAACCAGATTTTAGTGCAAGCAGGAAGGGGAAATGAATGTTTGGAGAAGAAGTCCAGGATTTAGGGCATTTTGCTGAGGGTGAGCCACGAGTTCCAGCGTCAGAGTGGAAGAATGGAGGAAGTAGGAAGGGTGGGAAATTGGATTAGATAAGGGATGTGCATCAGAGTCTGAGCAGTGATGGATGGCCATCAATAGATTTTGAGTTTTATTGCTTTTTACATTGAAAATCTATCATATGGTTATATGACTCTTCTTTATCCTGTCCACATGGTAAGTTTTAATCATTAATTTTCAAATTTATACCAACCTTGCATTCTTGGAATAACACAGACTTTCAGGATATATTATCTTCCATATATACTGTTGAATTCATTTTGCTGTTATTTTGTTTAAGGTGTGTTCATTAGTGAGATTGACTTATACCTTTCCTTTCATTTATTATCCTTGTTAGATTTTAGTAACAAGGTTATGCTGGCCTCAGAATTTGAGTTTGGGTATGTTTCCTCTTTTCTATTCTCAGAAGTGTATGTGTAATTGTGGTATTTTTCTTTCTTAAATATTTATTAGAATTTGCCAGTGAAGCCATCTGGGAATGGAGTTTTCTTTGTTGGAAGATTTAAATTGTAAATTAAATTTCTTTAATATATATAGTATTATTCAGATTTTCTGTTCCTTCTTTTGTTGGTTCTTGTAAGTTGTAGTTTTCTGAGAACTTTCTCAACTCCCTTAAAATTTTAATTTATTTGAAGACATCAAGTTGTAACTTTATAATGTCTATAGGATCTGTAACAATGTCCTTTTTCGTTACTAATATTGGTAATTCATGCCTTCTTTTTTTTGTTTATCAATTTTCCTAGTGACTTTTATATTTTACTAATATTTTCACAGAATGGTCTTTTGACTTTGATCAATCATTTATTGTAAGTTTGTTTTTTGTTGCATTAATTTCTGCTCTTTATGGATTCCTTTATACTTTAAAAAATATAATTCGTTGAAACTTAGAGTTACCATATGACCCAGCACTCCACTTCTAAATGTACCCAAGAGAAATGGAAACATATGTTCACACAAAAACTTGTACACGAATGTTCATAGCAGCATTAGTCATAATTGCCCCCAAATGGAAATAACCCAAATGCCACCAACTGATAAATGGCAAAACAAAATGTGGTATATTCATACTGTATTAGTCTGCTAGGGCTGCCAGATTGGGTGGCTTAAACAACAGAAATTTATTGTCTCACAGTTCTGGAATCTGGAAGTCCAAGATCAAGGTTTGGCAGTTTTGATTTCTCCTGATGCTTCTCTCTTTGTCTTGTAGATGAATGCTTTCTCCCTGTGTCCTCATGGGGCCTTTTCTCAGTTCATGTGCATCCTTGGAGTTTCTTTCTCTTATAAGGACACAAGTCCTATTGGATTAGGGCCCCACCTTTCTGACCTCATTTAACCTTAATTACCTCCTTAAAGTCCCTGTGTCCAAATAAGTTACTTTGAAGGTTAGGGTTTCAAAATATGAATTTGAGAGGAACACAATTTAGTCCATAATAATATTATTACATGTTTGTTAATTTTTATTGCTGTATGGAAATTCTTTGTGTGAATATACTATGTTCTATTCATCTATACTACTGTTAATGGGCTTTTGGCTAGTTTCTAATTTGAGGTTATTATGAATATGTTTCTAGGAACATTCTGTCTTTTGGATGAACATTAAAATCTCTGTTGGATATACACCTAAGAATTGCTGGGTTCATTAAGTATTCTTATTTTCAGCTTTACTAGATACTGCCAAACACTTTTCCCATACATTAATTTACACTCTTACCAGTGGTTACTGAGAGTTCTGTTTGTTCTACATCTTTGTCAACACTTGATATTACCTGGGGGGTTTTTTCCCATTTTTTTTTAGTCAATTCTGGAGGTAGTGTGGAATATCTGATGATTTTAATTTATATTTCTGTCGTGACTAATGAAGTTGAATAGCTTTTCTGTGTTTATTGGCTGTTGGAATGTAATTTATTGTGAAGTGCCATTTTCTTATCGATTTGTATGGATTTTAAATATATTCTGGCCATATGAATACATCCTCTGTTATTGAAAATATCTTCTTGCACACTGTAGTTTGCCATTTTATTCTCTTTCAACTAGCAAATACTTTTACTCTTAATACAGTCCAATTTATCATTTTCCTTATATAGTTAGCCTAGTATTTTGGTCCTATTTAACAAATCTTTGCATACTCAAGGTTGTGAAGATGTTCTTTTATGTTTTCTTCTAAAAGCTCTTTTGTTTTTAAAAGTTCATATTTGGATCTGCAGTCTGTTGGAATTATTTTTCATGTGTAATGTAAGATAGGGACCAAAATTCTTTCTTTCATATGGACATCCAATAGCCCAAGACCATATATTAAAATAGTTTCCTTTCCCCAATGTACTGCAGTGTTACTTTTTCTATAAATTATGTGAGTGAATAAGTATGAATTGGATTCTGTTTATTGGTTTATTTGTCTATGTTAGGATTGATATGCTTTTATCATTCTATTTCCATCTTCTATTAACTTGAAAATTATATATTTTTAAATTATTCTATTAGTGGTTGCCCCAATGATTATAAATAAACCTCTGATTTATCAAAGTCTAATATTACTAGGTAGTTTTACCTTCTTCCCAGATAATGTAGGAAATTTAGAACACTTTAACTCCATTTATCATCTTTCCCAACTTATATGTGATTTTTTTAAAAATGCATTTTAGTTCCATATGTACTTCAAACCTCATAAGACATTATTATTGCTTTTGGCAATTGGTAGTCAATTAGATTTTTCTATATATCTGTTTGTTTTGTTGTTCTTCATTTCTTCCTGCATCTCTGTACTTCCATCTGATACCTTTTCCATCTGCCTGATGAAAACACTTTAATGTTTACTTTGAATCAAATCTGTGATGAATTCTCTTGATTTTTATTTATCTGAAAATGTTTTTATTTCATCTTCAATCTTGAAGAGTGTTTCTGCTGGGTGTAATATTTTAGTACTCTGATGGTATTATCACATTGTATTTTAGACTTCATTGTTTTGTTAAGATCTTATATGTCATAATTTTTCCTTCTTTGAAGGAAAGCTGTCTGTTCTCTCTTCTAAGATTTTCTTTGTGCTTGAGTTTATGATTTTTCTAGGTGTGGTTTTCTTTTTTAAATCCTCTTTGGGAGTTGGTAGTAATTCTTGCATCTGTGACTTGATATCTTTAATCAGTTTTGGAAAATTCTCAGCCATTATCTCTTCCAATATTGTTTCTGCATCATTTCTCTCTCTTTTACATATGGGACTCCATTATACATATGTTAGGCCTTCTTAATGTATTGCTTGTTTCACTTCTATATTTTATTTATTTTTGACTCTTCATGCAATCTGGATATTTCTTCAGTTCTATTTTTGGGTACATTAATTCTCTCCTCAGGTTTGTCTAATCTGCCATTAATTCCACACATTAAGTGTTTATTTGCCAGTTATGGTATTTTTCATATCTAGAATTTTAATTTTGTCCTTTTTTATGGTTTAGTTCTTTGATGAAGTTTTGAGGGGATACAAAGAATTACTTAGTACATTCTCAAGCAGGTAGACTCTTGCCCCAGGACTGGCTTTGGAATCATCTGAGGATCTGTTGGAACATGGACAGTGCCCTGTGAACAGCTCTCTATTGACCAACAAATAGCTTCTTGGTTTATGAATGGAAGTTTCAAGATGAGTAGACAGCATCTTGTTTGGAAGCCTGCTACTCTGATTGAAAAGGGTAAAAACAAATTGGCTCAGTGGTCTGAATTGCATGTTGTTTGCCTCCATGTTTGGGCTTTTACTGACTTGTAGGCAGTGGTCAATGGCCCAGCCTTGTGGTTAGGCAGAAGGACAAAGGAAAACAGGCCTGTGAAAGACATACCCATATGGAAGTCATCTTGGGAATTTGCATTAAAATAGGACATACTGATGCCCATCTTATTTGTGCCTGGGTTGTCATTTATAAAGGTGACCGAGTGATGACACTTAGAGATCAATGCCATTGAAAGGAGATTTTTATCACTTACAGTTCCTGAGAGGAGGGGGCTTGTTATGCCATGCACTAGTGTTGATCAGGAGACAGAAAGGAGCAAAGGGAAGGCATAGGTCACAACTTTTATTGGGGTTTCTGTGGGAAATGCAAGGCAGGCCAACATAAATAGCTTAGGACTGGCGAGTTTGAAAAGTTCCAATAAGCTTTGGAGCATGGGGGCTGTCTCTAGTAGTCTGGTATCTGACCCTGGGATGGTTTAGGGCAGGGGAAATATTGGTTTGGTGTGTGAGAGTGAGATAAAGAGGTGATTCAGGGTATGGACTCTGGATCACAGGGGAGATTTAAACCACTTTGGCTGTTAGTTTGGCCCTGTGACTAATGGATGCCAAACAGACAAATACAGAATCTAAGAACACACAGTTTCATGATCAGAAGGTCATTGGAGCTAGCACGTAGATATCCTGGTGTGCTCACTTGAGGTGGCCACCTAGGTCCATGAAATAAATGGATATGGGAGCTGCAAAAATGCAGATATGGGCTGAATTTAGGTATATTCCTCTTGTATCCTCTGAGGCACGAGATGCCTGTAAGAACTGTTCTATCTACCAAAAAGAGAGGCAGAGACTGCAGATACCTATGTGATGCCGAAAACTTGGCCTCTGTGCACCAGTGCCGAGTTAAATCTTGGAGACAGAGTTTTAGGTGAAGTAGAAAAGGATAGCTTTATTGCTTTGCCAGGCAAAGGGGGCCACAGCAAGCTCCCGCCTTTCAAAACTGTGTGTCCCAACCCTGGAGGTTTTGGTGAGGAGTTTTATAGCAGTAGTTCAAGGGTGGGGTTGTGGTAAGATCAGGGTGTGTGCAGGGCCTGCACTCCTTTAATCTCATCTCAGGTGGTCTCCTAATCTTGATGAGCTTCTCTGGTTCCTTTAATCTTCACTCAGGTCATTTCTTGACTGCTCCTCCCTTGTCTCTGCATCCCCTCCCTTCCCCGACTAGCAACTGTTCACATCTGCCCTTTGGAACCCAGGGAAGATCATGGAGTCTGGAGTCTAAAATCTGTTCCCTACAAACAAGAAATGGGAGACAGAAAGGTTCCCATGCCCAGGAGCCTCACAGGGTCCTTCTCGATTTCACATGGGGAAGATTCCTTGGGGGGAAGGCAAACGGGACTGATACTGGTAGCACTGGGAGTCTACAAACGGGTCCTGACAAGAACAAACACTTACTCTGGTTTGGGCTTTGCATACCCAGCTGTAGATGCAGATGTTCAGGGTACTGTAAAAGAACTGGAACAAAGACAATGTTATTGCACACAAGTTCATGTGCCCGATGCACAGTGAGGCCAAACGAACTGAAATGTTGGCGTTTGGAGCAGAGAAAGGTTTATTGCAGGGACAAGAAAGGACAATGGGTGGCTCATGCTCAAAAAACCCGAAATTCCTGAAGGTTTTGGGGGAGAAGTGTTACAAGCAAAATTTAGGATGAGGGCTACAGGGTGTGTGACTTTCTTCTGATTGGTTGGTTGTGAGGTAACAGGACGGTGTTCCAGGAATCTTGTGCCCAGCCTGAAGTTATTACGCTCCACCTGGGTGGGGGCCTTAGTTGCTGCAGAAGAACTCAAAGATATTTTTATGTATATTCCTTGAGAAGGAACTAGGACCCTGCCCCAAAGCTGCACTATTATTTCTTGACTACTTCTCCCTTGTTTCTGCATTCCCTCACTTCCTGATGAACAACTGTTTGAACCTGCCCTTTGGAACTCAGGGAAGGTCATGGAGGCTGAATGAAGCCTATTTCCTACAAACAAGAAATGGGGGACACAGAAAGGATTTGTACCCGGGAGGCCCACAGGGTCCTGCTTGGTTTCAATAACAAGAGATGATATTGTCTCTTAGCTTATACCAGATACCTGAAAGTGTGACGCCATGTATTTCTGGGGCCACTCCTGCTTTTGACATGATCATACAGAAACCTGCAAACCCGAGTGACTTGCCCTGGGACACATTTTGGTCATATGATATGATAATGAACTAGACTAATTGTTAGTAACTGAAGGGGACTCTAGTAATGTGCCAATATCTTTTTATTCTTATTTTTCAGGTTACATCTACTGTAGTGTGATAATAATGTAACATCGGTATTGTTTGTAAGAGTATAATAATGATATTGATGGCCAAGTGTGTTGGGAAATTGAGTTAAAAGCCTCCTATCCCTATCCTGCACTGGCTCTTCCTTACGTTAGGCATATTCATGTTGGAATGTTGCTGTATATGTTGTATAAATGTTACACCAAATGTAGATGCTTAGGTAGGGTTGATTGTTTTGTTATATGGGAACCATAACCAAAGATGGGGCAGAGTGGGGTGAAGGGGTGGGGGGTGGCCTGTGTTTATAAGAAAGAATTTGTCTGGTCTTTGTCCAGCATTCCTGGCACAGAGCTTCTAAAACCCTTGGAATTTCCCAAGGGATCAGAATGTCTTTGTAATTCATGAGCTGTTGGATCACAACTGAGTTTATGCTAATGAGATGACTCAGGGTGAGCCTGTAGATAGCCTCATGTCAGGGACTGATTGAGACTGTGATATTAGCCTGACCTCTCAACCTCCAGGGAGGGGATGGGGCCTGGAGATTGAGTTCAGTCACGTGGCCAGTGGTTTAATCAAGCTTGCCTGTGTAATGACACCCCAACAAAAACTGAGACACTGAGCTC
Organism: Stenella coeruleoalba; assembly: GCF_951394435.1. Taxonomy (NCBI): domain Eukaryota; kingdom Metazoa; phylum Chordata; class Mammalia; order Artiodactyla; family Delphinidae; genus Stenella; species Stenella coeruleoalba. The sequence goes on along the minus strand of NC_137147.1, from coordinate 139,614,920 downwards.
CATGGAGCTTCCTGGTGGTTGAGCACATCCGCGCACCCGGAGAGTGATATGCCCTGATTCTAGGGGCAGAGTGCATAGAGCATTATGTTCGGGGACTTCCCAAACCTCACCCTATGTCTCTCTCTTCATTTGGCAGCTCCTTTATAATAAAACTGCCGTCATAAGTATTGTGCCTTCCTGAGTTCTGTGAGTCATTCTAGTGAAATATTGGACCTGAGGGAATCATGGGAACCCTCAAATTTGTAGCCAGTTGGTCAGAAGTGCAGGTGGCCTGGGGACAACCCCACAACAGGTGTGGCTTGTGTCTGAAGTGAAGCACAGTCTTTGTGGGAACTGGCCATTCCCTTACACCTGTAGAGTTCGCTGCCAACTCCGGGGGGTCATTATCAGAGTTGCATCTCGGGGCACCAGTTGGTGTCAGAAGAGACTCTGATATTATCCCTTGCCCCAAAGGCTGACAAATACTCTGCTCGCTTCTCAACCTCTCAAATGCCTTTTCTGGACTCATCTGATGCCCACTGGGGAAAGGCAACGCTAAACCCTGAGCTTACCTCTAGGTTTTCTTTTTCTGGATATTGACCCTCTAAGTTTTCATTGCCTTATTAGATCTTCAATCCTCCAATCAGATGTTTTTCATATTCTGCCCAGATTTTCTGATTGTCCTCAGTTTGGTCTGTGAATCCAGTCTATTCATTAATGGAAACATAAATCTCTCTTTTCATAGATTTTTTTTCATTGTGATTAAATACATATTAACTTAAAATGTATCACTTAAACCATTTTTAATGTGTATAATTCAGTGGCATTTAGTGCATTTTCAGCGTTGTTTAATCATCACCACTACCTCGTTCCAGAACATTTTCATCACCTCAGAAGGAAACCCCACATCTCATACCAGGTACTCACCACCCCCTCTCCACCCAGCACATGGCAACCACTCATCTGCTTTCTGTCTCTATGGATTTGTCTGTTCTGGGCACTTCATGTAAATGGAATCATACAACATGGAGGCCTTTTGTGTCTGGCTTCTGTCACTTAGCATGTTTTCAAGGTCATGGATTTTTTTACATGTGTTTTCTTTGTTTTCAGAATTTTCTGCAGTTACTGTTTTTGATTTCCTTTTTGACTCAGAAGGCATTTAGAAGACTGTTTTCTAATTTTTATTCTATTTTTTATTATTCATTGGTCAGTTTTGATGCACTATAGTCAGAAAATATGACTGATTCTATTTGTTTTCTTTGTTTTTTTGTAAATCATTTTCTTTATGGCCTGTTGTACTATCAGATTTTGTGTAAGTCTCATGAGGGCTTGAAAATAAGATATGGTCTCTATATTCAGGATATATACATACATATATATATTTAGCTGTCTAACCTGCTAGTTAACTATCTCTCATCAATCTTATTAAAAATATTATTCAAAATCTCTGAATCACAACTCATTTTTTGTCTGTCTGATTTGTCAATATCTGACAGAGGGGAGTTAAAACACCTTATTACACTTTTATTTCTGTACTTATTTCAGTATTATACTCTGTAAATTAATCCTTATAATTGTTATGTTTTTACTTTACGTTTTTCAATGCTGTTGTTATAGCATTGCTTAGCTTGAATTCAGCCTGTTACTCTTAACAGAATTCTTGCCTACTTTTTGTTTGTATTTACATACAATATGTTTGTTTCTCCATTAATACCAACCTTCCTGGGTTTTTTTGTTTTAGGTGTATCTCTCGTTGATAACATACAACTGTCTTTCATTTTTTTTTAAACAGTGAGCTTATATTAGTTTTATTCATCCCTGCAACAGATCAGTTTCGTCTACTTCTGTCATATTTTGTGTTCTCTGCTTTTATGGTTCTGTGTGGTCTGTTTTTTGTTTGTTGCTTTCTGACAATCTGGAAGGTATTCAGACTGTTTTCTGTTCTACTGGTGGTTACCTTTGTAATTTTAAATACTGTGTTTAACCAATATTTTTCAATTTATTGTCTTCAGAGAAGAAACCATATCGTTTATTCTCTCCTAAGAAAAATAAGAACATTGGTGATTTAAAGACTATTCCTTGCAGCTGCTTTGGAAAGCTGTATGGCAGTTCCTCAAAAAATTAAACAAAGAATTACCATACGACCCAGCAATCTCACTTCTGAGTATAGAAGTGAAAGCAGAAACTCTAACACACTCATACACCCATGTTCATAGCAGCATTATTCACGATAGCCAAAAAGTGGAAGCAGCCTGTGTGTCCATCAACAGGTGAATGGACATAAAAATGTGGGATTCGAATATTATTCAGCCTTAAAAATGAAGGCAATTCTGACACATGGTACAACATGGACAAACCTAGAAGACATTTTGCTAAATGAAAGAAACCAGTCACAAAAGGACACATACTGTATGTTTCCTCTTATACAAGATTCCTAAAACAGTCAAGTACATAGAGACAGAAAGCAGGTGGGTGATTGCCAGGGGCTGGAGGAAGAGGGATGGGGAGTTAGTGTTTATTCGGTACAAAGTTACAGCTGGGCAGATGAAAAAGCTGTGGAGATGGATGGTGGTGACGGTTGCACGACAATGCGAATGTACTTAATGGCCCAGAATGGTACATTTTAAAATGGTTAAAATGGTAAATTTTATTTATGTCTATTTCACCAAAATACAAACAAACAAACACCAATCTTTTTTCCTTCTATTCTCTCCCATCTTCTTTTTAAATGACAATTTTGAGATTCTTTCCCCCCATAACTTATCATCAACAACAACAATATTTTGTAGGCCTTTTTTTGTTGTTCACAATAACTATACCCATAGTATGATTTTCCTGGTAAATACAATCATTCCAGCTATAAAAGCTTACTTATATCTTTATTTTTTTTTTATTTTATTTTTTTATTTTTTGTGGTACGCAGGCCTCTCACTGCCACGGCCTCTCCCATTGCAAAGCACAGGCTCCGGACGCGCAGGCTCAGCGGCCATGACTCACGGGCCCAGCCGCTCCGCGGCATGCGGGATCCTCCTGGACGGGGGCACGAACCCGTGTCCCCCGCATCGGCAGGCGGACCCCCAACCACTGCGCCACCAGGGAAGCCCTATATCTTTAAATAGATGTAATGGCCACCACCAGTCTTTTTATACCTCATTTCCTTCTACGTAAGTTGTTTTTTCTTTTTTTGCATTTAAAAAAACATTTTTATTGAAGTACGGTTGATTTACAATGTTGTGTTAGTTTCAGATGTACAGCAAAATGATGCAGTTTGTAAGATCTTAATTTGAATTCATCTTTTGATTGTTTTTATCATGTCTTCAAATAGAGAGATTTCCTGACGATAGAATGAATGATAATGTTACTGCGATGTCTTTGGAGGAGACCTTTCCAGCCGGGGCCTGGGAACAGCTTCCCTGCTGTTGCAGACTCTGGGGTGCAGCACATTCCCCTTTGGTTTCCCTCAATTCTTGCATACACTTTGTCCATCATTCCTTCATTAAACTCTCCTTCCTCATCCAGCTTGAGGGCTCTTTTTCCACCATGCCTGAGAGCCGTTGCCCCCTCTTCCTTTCATGAGCCCAGCCTCATGTCCCCTTTCTCTCTCTCTCCTTCTCTTTTGCCATCCCTCACTCCTGCCCCTCACTCTTCTGTTTCTTCCTCCTTTCTTCTTCTCCTTTTGGAGCTGGGTGACAGGCGAGTATGTAGGTTAGCCTATCAGGCTCCTCATCTGGTCTGTGGTTGCCCTCGTCCCTGGGTGGTCAAGAATACAGTATTCCTTTCTGTACTGCTCCGTATTCTGGCTGGTTTTCAGAGTGTGCAGCCCATTGCCCAGCCTCTCAGCTACCCGACAGAGCTCACAGCTCTGTCCTATGCTTTCTTCCTGTAGGCAACCCATTTATTTCCTAGTCGGACATCTCGGAAGGGTGGGTGAGACCAAATCTCTTACATCAGTGTCTAGATGGAGCCTTTGCTTGTTCAGGCCAAGACATTATGAATTTAATTTTTACGGCTTTCCCAATCCTTGTGTTCAGATTTTATTGTACTAGGAGTTTAAAATGTAATAAACAAGGAGAAAAAAAATTTTTTAAGTCACTCTGGCTAAAGACTCCAGGCTAACAGAATCTTTAACAGACCCTTGTGAGTCCTGTTGTTGGGGAGTATTTGTCCAACAGACCTGGAACAGTTTAAAAAAGGAGTGGAGGTTTGGTTAACATTAAAGAAACACAAAGATTTTTCATCTGGCTCTGGGGGAGACCAGAGCCACAGAGGGAACAAGAAAAGAAAGAGGGGATTGAGCATTTTTGCAAACAAATGATAAAACTGCCTTTTAAAGAAGGAAGGGGGGGGACCCCTTGTCCAAACAAGACTTTTGCCAGGGTAGGAAATCATTTCTGCATTTGTTTACAATGCTCAGGCAGCCCGTCCAAAGTCAACATGGCCTGGGAGCGTTGCCCTGGAGCCTCCTGCTCTCTGCCAGCTGCCTGCCAGCTCGGGCTCAGCTATTTCTGGGACTTGGTTCCCTCCCTTGAAAAACAAACTGTGGCCCTCACTGTCATCCCCAATAAAAGCCCCAGTTTCTGCAGCCTTAATCACGTTTTCCAGAAGAGTTGTCCAACTGGGTGCCTAGATGCTAAGTGCTGGGTGTCAGAGAGCCAGTGGTGGGGGTGGGGAGAAGCCTTTCATTTGCAAGGTGCCAAGGTGGAAATTTCCATTGCACTCCAAGATGGCTTCCCCTGTGGCCAAGGAAACCTGTTCTGTCCAAAGAGGAGACCCTGGCTAATGGACACCCTGAAATGTATGCCCTTTCCTACAGTTCATTCTACAAATCCACAGCAAGGTTTGCCTTTACTAAAAAGCGCTGTGATTACTAGTAAGAGCCCTATACATCTGGCTCTCATTTTCGTGTAGGAAAGACTTCTGCTTCTGTTATCTTATTTGATCTCCACCATGAGAAAGGTATTATTAAGCTCATTTATTTAATTAATCCATCTGTTTCCTAGTTTTGTGTTAATAATACAGTCACATGGTTTGAAGATTTTCAAGTGAAAATAAAGTCTCCCTTCCACTCTGTCCTCCATCCTCCCAGTCTCCACCTGCCCATGGGTAACCACGGTTGTTCATTTCTTGTGTATCTTTCCAGAAATGCTTTCTGTCTATGTAAGCAACTTAGAGTGGTACAAGGAGAGAGTGTTGCACTGAGACAAGAGTCCCAAGCACTAGTCTTAGCTCTGCCTCTGATCTGCTGTGTGACATTGTGCGTGCCACTCTCCCTCTCTGGACTTCACTTATGTCACTTGGGAAAATGGGAATACTAATGGCCGGTATTCATTAGGCTTATACGTATTACACGTGAAACCGAGCAGGACCCTGTGGGGCTCCTGGGCATGGAAGCTTTTCCATGTCCCCCATTTCTTGTTTGTAGGGAACAGCCTCCAACCTCCATGACCTTCCCTGAGCTCTAAAGGGCAGATTCAAACAGTTGCTAATCTGGGAAGGGAGGGGATGCAGAGACAAGGAAGGAGCACCCAAGAAACAATAGTGCAGCCTTGGGACAGGGCTCAGGGGATACACATAACAATACCTTTGAGCTCTTTATAGAACTAAAACCCCCAACAAATGGAAGATGTCAGCATTCTTCATTCCAGATTAAAGGAACAAGAGAAGCTCTTCAAGAAGACCACCTGAGGCCAGGTTAAAGGAACCAAAGAAACTCATCAGATTACCTGAGACCAGATTAAAGGAGTGCAGGCTAATCTTATCAGCAACCCCACCCTTGAATTGTTTGCTATAAAACTCCTCATCAAATCCCACCCCCCACCCCGTGTTGAAACACATAGTTTTTAAGGGACACGAGCCAACTGTGTCCCCCTTTGCCTGGCAAAGCAATAAAGCTATTCTTTTTTTTTTTTAGTATTTATTTATTTATTTGGCTACGCCAGGTATCAGTTGCGGCATGCAGCATCTTTTAGTTGTGGCATGCGGGATCCAGTTCCCTGACGAGGGATTGAACCTGGGCCCCCTGCATTGGAAACGTGGAGTCTTAACCACTGGACCACCAGGGAAGTCCCTATTCTTTTCTACTTTACCCAAAAGTCTGTCTCTGAGATTTGATTTGGCATGACTGTAGAGACACCGAGCTTTCGGCATAACATGTATTAGTTGAACTAAGTTCACCACAACACTATAAGGAGGCATTATTAGCCCCATTAATCAATGACAAAACTGAGGCATAGGGAAATTAAATGACTTACCCCGTCATAGCTAATTAGAGGAGAGCCTGCGTTTTATGACGCTAGGCAGTCTAACAGTAGAGCTCTTAGCTGCTTAGACCACTGTGCCACTACACTGCCACTCACTGATTATATCGACAATGCTCATAATGGCTTGAGGCAGGAGGCTGACCCAAAGTGGTTCTTCCCAAGTCTGATATCTATGGTCCTGTGTCCAGTTCCTGTGACACTCTGGCCAGGCAGCTCTGACTCACTCAACCCCATTTAGATGGACAGCGGGCAAAGAACAGCAGACAGCAGGGCAAGGCTCAGGCGTGAACACTGATGTCAGCCCAGTGTCTCCCTCTCTGTCCCTCCAGGGGCATCAGGACAACTCTTTAAAAACAATTTTTAAAAATAAAACAAAAACAAAAACAATTTTTTTATTTTTATCAAAAGCAGTAATGTACATAATTTTAAAAGTCAACTAGTCAACTAGTATTTGGAGACATCGCAAGAAGACCGCATCCCAGGACAACCCCTTAACCCCTTTGGCTACTTCTTTATGTATTTATCTCCGTTATTCGAAATCAGCAGTTTACTTTTCTGTAAAAGGGCAAAGCTTTTCTGTAAAGGGCTACGTAGTAAATGTTTTCACCTTTGTGGACCATACAGTCTTTGTTGCAGCTACTCCACTCTCCTTGTAGCTAGAAAGCAGCGTAGGAAATATAGGTAAATGAGTGGGTAGAGATATGTCCCAATACGACTATATTTACAAAAACAGATTTATTTACAAAAACAGATTTAGTCTGTGCGCTGTAGCTTGTTCTAATTGCTTAAACTTCTATTTCTTAATTTTCTTAATTTGTCATTTTAAGCATTGCCCATTAATTTTTTGTTAGAGCAGATAAGACCGTACCTTTCTTATTTACCCTCTCTGCAGTTATTTATTCTCCCCAAGCCATCCTAATAGAGTTATAGCATAATTATCAGTTAAATCAATATTCAATGTCTGCATTATTGTGACTGAGTAAATACTATTCTCTGCTGAGTCAAGTAGTATGCTATGTGACAGTTCCTATTTCCTTTCTCAGGCAGCTTTTGTTTTTACCTGGACTTAACTATTTCATTCTTTTTTTCATTTGCATAATTTCTTTGACCTTCAACAGCCTTTCTCAGATAATTTTCTACATAGTTAAACAGAGAGTGTATCAGTGTCTCTCCCCACCACCCCCCCGCCCACACGTGCCATTGTTGTACCGGAGCCCCTCCCAGAGCCCTTCAGCCTCCTGCTCCAATGTGGTCTGGGTATTCCCTCTGGGCTTGGGCTCAGCTCTTATCCTAGGATGTCCTTTCTCCTAGGAAAAAGGAGAAATCCACTTAACTTCTTTTCTGTGTTGGATCTCTTTTTCCCAGATCCCATGTCTACTTCTCTGGCTTACTTCCTCATTTTGCTGGAGCACATGCTCTAGTAGCTTCCTGAGAAAGGGTACATGGGAGGTAAAATTTTGAAATTTGGTATATCTGAAAATGTCTTTAATCTATCACCACTCTTGAATGATAGTTTTGCAAGGTGTAGAATTCTAGACTGGAAATCATTTTTTTCCTCAATATTTTAAAGCATACAGATTGTTAGAGGTCTGATACCTTTTGGATACTCAGTTCTTTGTATGCACTCTAGTTTTTCTTCTCTAGAAGTATTTATGTTCTTCTCTTTGTTCCTAGTGTTCTGCAATTTCCATATGATGTACCTTGGTGAGGCCTAATTTCTAGTCATTATGCCAGGCACTCAGTGGACCTTTTGAATTTGAACATTCATGTCCTTTAGTTCTGAGAAATTTCTTTGTGATATTTCTTTCATAATTTCCTTTCTCCACTTTCTCTGTTCTTTCTTTCTGAAGCTCCAGTTCATTGGTTTTTAGACCTCTTGGACTGATCCCTTAATCGGATTTTTTTCTATTTTCTGCCTTTTTCTTTTTAATTTACTTTTGGAGGAATTTCCTAGACTATAACTTCCAGTCCTTCTATTTAAATTGTTTTTATTCTAGCTACCATAGTTTTGATTTCTCAATGCTCTGTCTTGTTCTTTGTTGTCTTTATAGCGTCATGTTCTTTTTATACATTCACAGGATCTTCTCTTACTCTTCTGAAGGTATTAAGTATGGAGGGGACTTTTCGTTTCATTCTGCTCTCTGCATTGTCCTTGTTTCCTCCAAGCTCTTATTTTCTGTTTGTTTTATTCTGTCTTTAATGTTGGCGGCTTTCTTCAACTTACTGGAAATCTTTGTCTATCTTTGTTAAAGAGTGAGTCACTTAAAAGTTTTATGGAAGTTCTGTATTCATAGAGAGGGTTATCAACTGGTGGGCCACACTGAAGGGAATAGAGCAGGGAGAGTATTTTTTGGAGGAAACCCTTAAGTGTCATTATCCACTGAGCCTCTTGCTTTAGCCTTCTGCATTACCTGGTGCCCCCAGTTACTGAGCCTTTCTGGGTTTCTACAGGGTGAATGGGCTTGCTTCTCATGGTATCATCAATCTCTTAAGAGTTGGCTTCTGCTACCCTGATAAGACAGACTGGATCCCTCTATCAGCTTTTCACCCTCCTAACATATTGACAACTCTTTCCCCCAATTGCTTCCATTCTTGTACTGTTATCCTTCTGAGCCTAGAGTTTGTTCTTACTGCAGTGACATCCCCCAACTGGTCTCTTGGCTTCCACCCTTGTCCCTTTATAGTCTGTTATTGACACAGAAGCAAGAGGGGGCCTTTAAACATGTAAGTCACAATATCAGAATGTGGACATTCCATAGGGCACTGCCCTAACCTCCTTGATAGTCAAAGCATGATAAAAAGGGGAATGGGGTGAGAGACTGTCCTAGTTTTAAAAATTTTAGGAAACACACTAGCAAATGCAATGTCTGATCTCGAGTTAAACCAACTTGGGGACAATTGGTGAGATTTGAATACAGATATGAAAGAATCATTAATTTTGTTAGGAACAGACTTACGGTTATGTAGGAAATGTCTTCATTTTCTAGAGATGCATATTTAATTAGGATGAAATGTCACAATGTCTGAAAATTTGCTTTCAAAAACTCAGCAAAAGAAAAAAAAGGATGAAGCAAACATGGCAAAATGTTAATAATTATTAAATCCAGGTGGTAGTGATACCAAAAACTCTACCTCTGTGATTTGATTCACCCGTGCCGGCCGAATCAAATCTTGGAGACAGAGTTTTGGGTGGAGTAGAAAAGAATGGCTCTATTGCTTTGCCAGGCAAAAGGGGACACAGCAGTCTCATGCCCTGGAAAATCTGTGTGTCCCAACCCGGGATGCTTTGGTGAGGAGTTTAATAGCTCTAGTTCAAGGGCGGGGTTGCTGATAAGATTACGGTGTGTGCAGGGCCTGCGCTCCTTTAATCTGGCCTCAGGTGGTCTTCCCTGGAATGAAGAATGCTAACACCTTCCATTTGTTGAGGGTTTTAGTTCTGTAAAGAGCTCAAAAGATATTGTTATGTGTATCCCTTGAAGTGAACCAGGACCCTGTCCCAAGGCTACACTATTATTTCTCCGCTGCTCCCCCCTTGTCTCTGCATCCCCTCCCTTCCCTGATTAGCAACTGTTTGAATCTGCCCTTTGGGACTCAGTGAAGGTCATGGAGTCTGGAATCTGTTCCCAACAAATAAGAAACAGGGGACAGAAATGTTTCCGTGCCCAGGAGCCCCACAGGGTCCTGCTCGATTTCACTAGTATATATTATCCTACTTCCCCTACTTTTACATATGTTTGAAATTTTTTTCAAAAGGGGAGAGGGTAGTAATATTATGCTATTCTTTCTATGGCTTCCCAGCTCCTTAAAGTAAAACCCAAAGCTCTTATTGTGGCCATTAAGGCCCTGTGAGATCTGGCCCCAGATACCCCTGGATCTCAGCCCTGGCTATTCTCCCCTGTTCTCAGGGTCGCAGCTGCAGTCGCCACCTCACTATTCTTACCAAGCCCATAACTTCTGCCTCAGGGCCATTGCACATTCTCCTCTGACCCCCCATCCCGCATAGTCAGTGGGCCACCCCCTGCCTCATTCAGGACTCTACTTCAATGTCCAGCCCATCAGAAAGAGCTTTCCTGACCCTTCATATAAAATAACATTTTCTTCTCCAGAGCATTTCCTATTTCCCTTTTCTTAACAATTTTAAAGTGTACAGTTCGGTGGCAATAAGTACATTCACTTTGCTGTCAAACCATCACCACCGTCCCTCTCCAGAACTTTTTCATCTTCCCCATCTGGAACTCTGTACCCATTAGACACTAACTCCCCATTCACCCCTCCCCCAACCCCTGCTACCCACCATTCTCCTTTCTGTTTCTATGAATTTGACTGCTCTAGTGACCACATATAAGTAGAATCACACAGTGTTTGTTCTTTTGTGTCTGGCTTATTTCACTTGGCGTAATTTCTTCAAGGTTCATGTATGTTGTAGCATGTGTCAGAATTTCATATCACCTGCATTTTGTCTATTTGTTTGTGCATTTGCTTATGATCATTATTGCCTCCCATTCCACCCCCCACTGGAAGGTAAGGTCCTTGGGGGCAAGAGCTCTGTCTGTTTTGCTTGTTCATCTAGAGCAGTCCCTGGGCACAGAGTAAGTATCAATAAATATTTGTTGAGTAACTTGCCTCCTGCTGGGGCAATTTCCTTTTTTTGCAAAGAGCTGGCCTTCTTCTCTGAGCGTGATTTGTACATTCAGCAAGCAATTTTTAGCTCCCACTGTGCTGAACACTCTGGAGGATGGAAAGATAAGATAGTGAAATCCATGTAGCTGAGAGGGTAAAAATGATGGAGTGGATATCTGTTTTCACTGGTATTTTTGTACCCATCATTTACTCCCCTTTTTCTTTCCTTTTTTTTTTTCGAAGTATAGTTGATTTACAATGTTGTGCTAATTTCTGCTGTACAGCAAAGACTCAGTTATACACATATATACATTGTTTTTATATTCTTTTCCATTATGGTTTGGTTTATCCCAGGAAATTGGATATAGTTCCCTGTGCTATACAGTAGAACCTTGTTGTTTATCCATTCTAAATGTAGTAGTTTGCATCTACTAACCCCAAACTCCCAGTCCATCCCTCTCCCTTCCCCTGCCCCGCTTGGCAACCACAAGTCTGTTCTCTATGTCTGTGAGTCTGTTTCTGTTTTGTAGATAGGTTCATTTTCCCATATTTTAGATTCCACATATAAGTGATATCATATGGTATTTGTCTTTCTCTGTCTGACTTACTTCACTTAGTATGATAATCTCTAGGTCCACCCATGTTGTTGCAAATGGCATTATTTAGTTCTTTTTTTATGGCTGAGTAGTATTCCATTGTATATATATATACCACATCTTATTTATCCATTCTTCTGTCAATGGACATTTAGGTTGTTTCCATGTCTTGGCTATTGTGAATAGTGCTGCTATGACCATAGGGGTGCATGTATCTTTTTGAATTATAGTTTTGTCTGGACATATGCCCCGAAGTGGGATTGCTGGATCATATGGTAATTCTATTTTTAGTTTTCTGAGGGACTTCCATACTGTTTTCCATGGTGGCTGCACCAACTTACATTCCCACCAACTGGGTAGGAGGGTTCCCTTTTCTCCACACCCTCTCTAGCATTTGTTATTTGTAGACTCTTTAATGTTGGCCATTCTGACTGGTGTGAAGTGGTACCTCATTGTAGTTTTGACTTGCATTTCTCTAACAATTAGCAATGTCGAGCATCTTTTCATGTACCTACTGGCCATCTGTATGTCTTCTTTGGAGAAATGTCTATTAAGGTCTTCTATCCATTTTTTGATTGGGTTGTTTTTGTTGTTGTTGTTGAATTGTAAGAGCTGTTTGTCTGTTTTGGAGATTAAGCCCTTTTCAGGTGCATCATTTGCAAATATTTTCTCCCAGTCTGTAGTTGTCTTTTCATTTTTTTAAAAAAATGATTTCCTCTGCTATGCAAAAGCTTGTAAGTTTGATTAGGTTCCATTTGTTTATTTTTGTTTTTATTTCTATTGCCTTGGGAGGCTGACCTAAGAAAACATTGGTACAATTTATGTCAGAGAATGTTTTGCCTATGCTCTCTTCTTTATTCTGCTTTTTCTGATAATAGCAATGAGATTTTCCTTTGGGGAGTCTCCCTTCCCCACTCTCAGTCTGTGTGGTTCTGAGGGATCCATCTTATCCTCTGGCTTCTAGGAAACACAAGCAGCCAATAAGACCCAGGGCTAGGACTTTTGTTGCAATCATGGGGAGAAATGCAGCCACTCCACTGAGGGTGTAGAACTGGGAGAATGTTAGCCTTGAGTCATTATGACCTACTGCATTGAAAGTTTGTGTTTGAGAATGAAGGCAACACAGAAGAAAACAGAATTAAGAGATGAGCAAAATGACACTGAGTCCTGATAACATTGATTCCCTGGATCCAGCCATGCCTGAAGGCAAAGATCTAGTTCCTGGAATTGTCAGCTTTGTGAGTCAATAAATTGTCAACCCCTTTCCCTTATTTGTTATTAGTCTTACTTTGATTTGAATTGGATTTCTATTCCTGACCAATATAAGGGAGATGGACAAAATGGTAAATGGGTTGCCTCCTAGGCAACATAAAAGGAAATCCCTTCTGCAGAGGGAGGACCAGGCTGCTTGTGGGATTAGGAAACTAAGAGCTATTATCCAGGAAAAAGTTAAAGGAGCTGGGATGTTCACTCAAGGAAGAGAAACTTCTGGGAGACAGGGCTATATCTTTAGATATGTAAAGAGTTGTCACATGGGAGGGGAATTAGATTTGCTTTAGATGATACAAGAGGGGACACCAGGGCCAACAGATGAAGGTTTTCAAGAAAAAGATGTCGGTTGAGTTGAAAGAAAAATGTTGAGGTTTCAGGAGCAGCCCAGAAGTACAGTGGTGACTTGGGAGTGAATGGGTCCAAGGATGGGATGGATACAGTAAGAAAAAAGGGCAGCCCTGTATGGGCCTCATTCTAGATAACCCTTAAGTTCCATCTAGTTTGGAATTAGGGACTCTGCCTATGCTGACTGATCAGATAGAGAATAAGTTTGTCACACAAAGACATTAAACACACGGTCCCTCCTCCTTGCCATTGGGTCTAGTATCAACATCCTAGAAGTTAATTACAAGATTGTCTAAAACCACAATGGACATGGGCTGAAAGTCATGTTGGTCCATGGGTTATAAGAGAAGTGGGCTTTTCCAAGATTTTGAAAAAAGTTTTTCTTATTCGATTAGTCTTTTCTGTAAAACAATATCTGGAACCAAAACACGTGCTTTGGTTTTGGTAGTCCAGTGGCTAAGACTCCACGCTCCCAATGCAGGGGGCCCGGATTCGATGGGAACTAGATCCCACACGCTGCAACCCAGAGTTCTCATGCCAGCAACTAAAAGATCCTGCGTGCCGCAACTAAAAGATCCTGCGTGCCGCAACTAAAAAAAAAAAAGATCCCGCACGTGGCAGTGAAGATCCCGCGGACGCAGCAATGAAGATCCCACGTGCCGCAATTAAGACCCGGTGCAGCCAAATAAATAAATATTTTGTTTAAAAAAAGAACTGTTTTTAATGTGAAGAGTCTGGGTCACAGCCCTGGAGAGTTTCTGGGTGGCAACTGCAGCACAGGCCTGAAAAAAAAGATGCTCCATTATGCTACTATCCTGGGGCCCCACGCTGTTCCCATGGCAATGCAGGGGGTCTAAAAAGAGGCCACAAATCCTCATCAGCCTGTCTCTTGTGGTCCCTCAGACCTTGCTTTTGGACCAGTACCCAGTCTTCAGAAGGTGTTTCTTCTTATCCAGAAACACCTTCTGAAGACCAGTACCCAGTTTCTGGATAAGAAGAAAAGCTATAGTGACAAAGAAAATACATCAATCTGGGATTATTATGATGTAGCAGAAACAGTTTGGGCTTTGGAGTCAGACAGAACCGAGTTCGAATTCTGACTCTACCTCGGATCAGCCACTCAATTTTCCAGAGTCTCAATTACCTCACTTATAAAAAGGAGGACAAGGACACTCTCTTAATGGGGTATTTTGAGGATTAAAGACGATACTATTAGGTGCTCATTATAGAGGATGGATGGTAATTGAAAGAATGAAAAAATATTGAAATAATCATTGCTACTGGTCCAGGAAGCAGAGAAGTACAAAGCTGAAGATGAGCTTCAGCGGGACAAGGTGTCTTCCAAGAATTCGCTGGAATCCTCTGCTTTCAACATGAAAGCTACTGTTGAAGATGAAAAACTCCAAAGCAAGATCAATGATGAGGACAAACAGAAGATTTTTGATAAGTGTAATGAAATAATTAACTGGCTTGATAAGAACCAGAATGCAGAGAAGGAAGAATTTGAACAGTAGAAGAAGCCGGAAAGAGTCTGCAACCCCATCATTACCAAGCTATACCAGAGTGCAGGAGGCATGCATGGGGGCTTCCCTGGTGGCAGAGCTCCTCCATCTGGTGGTGCCTCTCCTGGGCCCACCATTGAAGAGGTTGATTAAGCCAACCTAGCATGCAGATTTAGCATTGTTCCCCACAAAACATTGAAGGACCCCAAATTCCATGGCACTTTTAAAGTTGAGCTGCTATGGTAAATAACTGGTCATTCTTGATACTTGAATGTGGATATGTGCACAGGGAGAGGAAATAACACTGCACTTTATAAGCACTGTACTATAAGCGGAAAATGCAATGTCTTAAATAAAACTGTATTTAAAATTGGCACCAAGAAAAAAAGTGATTGCTAGAAGACCAAAGGGCCTTCAAAATGCAGAGGTGGCCCTTAAGTGGTTGGTTGTTAGATACAAGGAGGTGAGTGAGAGAGAGTTATTATTATTATTATTATTATTATTTTGCGGTACGCAGGCCTCTCACTGTTGTGGCCTCTCCCATTGCGGAGCACAGGCTCTGGACGCGCAGGCCCAGCGACCATGGCTCACGAGCCCAGCCGCTCCGCGGCATGTGGGATCTTCCCAGACTGGGGCACGAACCCATGTCCCCTGCATCGGCAGGCGGACTCTCAACCACTGCGCCACCAGGGAAGCCCCAAGAGAGAGTTATTTTCTTGGGAGGAGGTCAAGGAAAGTACGAAGAATAGTTGGAGCCTTTCAGTGCTTTGTGTGGGAGATTCTGCTAGTCACCCCACCAAACCCATCTCCCTTCTTTCCTGGGCACATAGCTAGATCATATTTTCCTTCCCCCCTTGTAGTTAAGGGTAGCCATGTGACTACTGGAATGTGAGTGGTAATGATATGTAGCTTTTGGGGGCTCAGGCCTTAAAATTATGGATGTGTTTCCTCCTCTTTTCCCTTCCCACCCCCTGTAGCCCAGATGTGGCTGCAAAACCAGGTTCAGTCTTGCAAATAGTTCATAAATGGGCTCCAGACATGGCAGAGCAAGAACTTGGGAGGAAGCTGGGTCTTGACAAACTGTGTGCTGCTGAGCTGCCAGCCATCATGGACTATTACATGAGAGAAAAATAGACTCTTTTGCCCCCTAACCCGTGGTTTTATCAGATCTCTTTATGATAGTAGCTGAGCCTTGTCCTAACATCTGGTATGGACCATCTTGGGTAGGGCATCCATTTCTCAAAGTTGGCTTCCTTTCAATAAACAATAGACATTTGTGGTATAGTGGGAAGAGCCCTAGACTCAAAGTTAAGAAATTTGCCTGCTTAATGAAAATCATTAACATTTTGTGCTTTGCATTATAATTGACAAAGATTTCCTTTGCAAGACCTTGTTTCCTCATCTGTAAAGTAGCAACCACGGAAGTACGAGGAGTCAGTGAAAGTTTCGTACATTCTCAAATGTCATACAAGTGTAAGGGCCTCTCAGCATCCTGGGCAGTGGAGGGCACTAGACCTGCTCTATCTCAGCCGAGAGGCAAGGTGGGGTCATCTGAAAAGGAGCTGGGGAACAAAAGTGATTGGAATCTGATGCCTTGTCTCCTGGACCAATTCATATGCCAGAGGCCAACGGTGGAATGTATGTACTCCTAGTCAGCTAATCATAAAAATACGCAGAATTATAGATATAGTGAGAGCTTGTGTAGCACCTTACATTACAATGAACAGTCTGCAGAGGAGTGCTGTACTGAAAGAATAACCATGGCTGTCATGAGGCCGCCTTCGAGATAAATGTCGGCGTTTGGCTCTAAATGCCAACATCCTTAGCTAATCTAAGTAATGCATGAGCAGGAAGAATTTGGTGGCTGGCAGCCCAAGTGGAGTTGTATAAAGAACTCTTAAGAGCAGCTAGTACCCTTGCAGCAGAAGGCCCAAGTGCATGATGGGAACTGTAAAATTTAATCAAATCTGGAGGGACAGGGGTTGCCAAGAGGGCTGGGGCTGGGGGTCTTGGCGAGAGGCAGGCTGCTAAGAGGCCTCTGGCAGGGTCTCCACCACACCACAGATGGTTTTTGTCTCTGTGGTTCATTTGTTCTGAGTGAGATTGGCCCCTTCCGAGTCAGAAGTCCCAGATTAGAGGGTCCACCATCCTCTTGTTAAAGAGGGGCTCAGCCAAAAGTTAGGGGGAAAGACGTCTCTCCTGTTGAGAAGGAGGGCAGCCACTTACCTCTGATGTGATGGCCCGTGACTTTTTGAACTGGAAAGTCCTTCTAGAGATTGTGTCACCCATTCCCCACTTTCACCCCCACTGCCATCTCCAACTCTCGTTTTATAGTTGAGGAAACTGAGGCCCAGAGTGGGGAAACGCAGTTCCCAAGGTCACACAGAAGAGTTAGGGTCCTTGGAGATCATCCCCTCCAATCTGAAGCACTCTGCTGGTCCCCACCCTGTTACTTTACATACACGGTACCAAAGTGCAGAGAAAGTGACAAACTCGACTTCAGGGCAGAAGGCGAAGTAGTAGCCAGGTTCCCTGGTCCAAATCCAGGGAATTTTGACTACCACAGTTCAACATCTTCTCAGTTGAGGGTGATGGGCATCAAAGGCTCCTCTCTGATCTGGATTACTGGGTCTTTCTGCAGTTGTTAGCAGCTGGAGAAGGGATCCCTGTAGGACAGGGAGTGCTCTGCTGCCCAGACTGGGTCAGATACCTGCTCTTGAACTAATCAGCTGTGTCCTGGAGGCAGGATAATTGCAGATGATGGCAGCTCCTACAATAGGAAAAGATCATTCCCAGGAGAAGGGGGTGCTGAGCAGACAATCCCCGTGGACACATACTGCAGCCTCCTTGACCTCAACTCTCTTCATCCGTAAAATGGGGACAGTAATTATGCCCTCACCATAGGACTGTTATGAAGAGTAAACAGCATAATATATGTAAAGTCTGCTTTACATAAGCACCTAGTACATAAAAGTTCCTTTCTCTCTTTGTTTTTGAAAGAGTATTTCTATAATTGGTAGCTATCACCTATACCAAAATTCACTTTAAAAGAGAAAGTGAAAATTTGGCTTGAAAATTCCAGTATGAAGAAGGGGAGCAATGTGATCAAGAAAGGAGGTGGAGAAGGAAGCAGGGAGAATGGTTAGGAAGCTATTGCAATAGGCCAGGGAAAAGATGCTTGTGGCTTGGTCCAGGGTAGTTCGTCGGAGTGAAGATGGAAAGAGAGAAGTGGGACAGAATTAAAAACACAATGAGGGCTTCCCTGGTGGCGCAGTGGTTGACAGTCCGCCTGCAGGGGACACGGGTTCGTGCCCCGGTCCAGGAGGATCCCATATGCCGTGGAGCGGCTGGGCCCGTGAGCCATGGCCGCTAAGCCTGCGCATCCGGAGCCTGTGCTCCGCAACAGGAGAGACCACAACAGTGAGAGGCCCGCGTGCAGCAAAAAAAAAAACAACAAAAAAAACCCACAATGAGATATCACTGTGCACCTCTCAGAATGGCTGTCATCAAAAAGAACACAAATAACAAACGTTGGGAGGGTGTGGAGAAAAAGGAACTCTAATATATTGTTGGTGGGAATGTTGGTGGGAATGTTTTGCCACTATGGCAAAACAGTATGGAGGTTTCTCAAAAAGCTAAAAATAGAACTACCATATGATCCAGCAATCCCACTCCTGTGTATGTGTCTGAAAAAAATATACTAATTTGAAAAGATACATGCACCCCAGTGTTCACAGCAGCATTGTTTACAATAGGCAAGATATGGAAGCAGTCTAAGTGTCCATTAACAGATGAATGGATAAAGAAGATGTGGCACATGTATACAATGGAATACTACTCAGCCATAAAAAGAATGAAATTTTGCCATTTGCAGCAACGTGGATGGACTTGGAGGGCATTAGGCTAAGTGAAACAAGTCAGACAGAAAGAGACAAATACTGTATGATATCATTTATATGTGGAATCTAAAAAGTACAACAAACTAATGAATATAAGAAAAAAGAAACAGACTGAGAGATATAGAGAACAAACTAGTGGTTACCAGTGGGGAGAGGGGAGGGAGGGGCAACACAGGGATGAGGGATTAAGAGGTACAAACTATTGGGTGTAAGATAGGCTACAAGGATGTATTGCACAACATGGGGAATATGTCCGGTATTTTGTAATAACTGTAAATGGAGTGTGACATTTAAAAATTGTATTAAAAGTAAAATAATAAGTTAAAAAAAGGAAGTGGGACAGATTTGAGATATTCTGAAAGGAGAGTTGACAGCACTTGGTTATGGGGGATAAGAGGCAGGTACAAAATCGGTAATAGCTCCTCAGTTTGAAGTTTGATTAATTGCTTTTTGAAAAACTTTATCTTCATTTTGTTTTTCCTGGGTGGTTTATTGACTGATTCTTTTCAAAAAAATATTGTGCTTACTTTTTGAAGAGTCAACAGTTTCACATGATACAAGATCTAAAAGGTATGCAGTGAAAATTCTCCCTCCCCCAAACATTAGGTCTTCTCCCTAGAAGCAACCCAAATTCTGAATTTAATGTATATCATTCCAGGGATATTTTATGCATATAGAAGCGAATATATATGTGGATATACATATATATGGATCACACACACACATACACATAATGGAAATATTTCTCCCTTTTATACAAATAATAACATGTAACGCACCTTTTCAGCACCTTGAATTTTCTACTTAAGAACACATCTTGAAGATTATTCCCATCCTAATTATCTTGCTACATAACAAACTACTTCCAAACTTAGTGGCTTGTGACAACAACATTTACATCTCAGTTTCTGTAGGTCGCAGCCGCATACTTGGGTCTTCAGCTCAAGGCCGCTCCCAGGCTGCCATCAAGGTGTCGAATGGAATCAGATGCCGAGTTCACTCATGGGGCTGCTGGTAGGATTCAGTTCCTCGGGAGCTGCTGGACCCTTGGCTTAGCCCCTCTCAGGTCCTGGCCACATGGCCTCTCCGACGCGGCAGCTTACATCATCAAGTGCCCTGAGAAGGAAGAGAGTGAGCAAGTTAGAGGCCCCAGGCTTTCAGAGCCCAGTTTCCGAGTGACCTCCTTTGCCTTTGCTGTATTCTAGTTGTTGGAAGAAGGCGTTAGGTCTGGCTGTTCTCCACCAGCCCTCCAACCACCACACCCCTCCGCACACGCAAGGAGGGGATCACACAAGGGTGTAAATCCCGGGAGGCTGGGATCACTGGGAGCTATTTCAGAAGCTGACAACCACGTTTCTCTCGCAGCACACAACAAAAAGCATGCTCAGGGGGGACTTTCCTGGTGGCGCAGTGGTTGAGAGTTCGCCTGCCGA
The DNA here is from genome assembly GCF_951394435.1 of Stenella coeruleoalba. Lineage (NCBI taxonomy): Eukaryota > Metazoa > Chordata > Mammalia > Artiodactyla > Delphinidae > Stenella > Stenella coeruleoalba. Next base: position 139,595,014 of record NC_137147.1, on the reverse strand, counting down.
TGCAGGGGACGCGGGTTCGTGCCCCGGTCCGGGAGGATCCCACGTGCTGTGGAGCGGCTGGGCCCGTGAGCCATGCCCGCTGAGCCTGTGCGTCCAGAGCCTGGGCTCCGCAACGGGAGAGGCCACAACAGTGAGAGGCCCACGTACCACACACACACAAAAAAAAGCATGCTCGGGCTGTCCCAGCCTTCCGTCATATGGATGGGCCCTTGTCCCGTTAACCGGGGCTCTGAGGATAGGCTGACGAGTTAATGTCTTTTACCTCTGCTGGTGGGGAAGCTACTGCGAGCAGGGGTCTTTTGTGTGGGGGGGGCATGCACCTGGCACTCGGCTGTTACTGTGCTCTTTGGGGCGCGTGGAGGGTGGAGAAAGGTTTCTTGGTTCTGTCTTGATCAAGAGGGCACTGGGCCATCAACTGTTGCTTGTTCTTTATGGAACTGTGGGTGCTTTGAATGGATGTTTTGGAAGATTGGGGGAACTCCAATCCAGAGGACCGCAGAAAGCACATTTGAACCTGATTGTCACCTGGAACAGAAACTGTGAAAAGGGCCTGGACCAGGCTGGGCTGGACACACGTGATATATACACAATATCCTGAACCGTACTGATCTTGGACTTTCTGTATTCCTGTAACCATCCTGCTGTTTGCAAAGAGCAAGGCCACGGCCTTAGGAGGGGGGTAAATGCCATTAAAGGAAAATACCCACTGCCAGTCATCCTGAGAGGAAGACTGTCCTGGGGCAGAAATTGAGGACTCGAGACAGGGCCCTGGGAATGACGTGGAGGTTTCTCTCTATCTCTCTCTCTGTCTCTGTTTCTGTCTCTGTCTCTCTCCTCCTCCTCTCCCTGTTTTAAGAAAGTTGCGTCTGCCCTATGATGGAAGACACGGTCCAAGCAAACCTTGGAGGTGGTGCTGGGCTGGGCCCTGCCATGTGGAGCAAGCCAGGGCTGGCCAGGTAGGTGGCCCTGTGAGATTATCTGGGTACCAGCCTGGGATCTGTGGGCTCTGAGAGAAACCATATCGGTCAAGGTTGTGAGTATTTCTTTGTTTTGCTCTTCTTGCATGGTCCCCTAAATTTTGTTAGCTCCTTCTAGAGGCTGTGCCTGGTTTCTGTTAAGTATGATGCATTGAGAAAAGAGCCCCGGCCATGCTTGGGGCTGAGTGGCTATGAGGAGGCCAGTGGCGGGCTCAGTGGTGGCAGCCACCCACAGAGGATGGCCAGGCCCAGCTGGGTGGGAGGTCACAGAGGGTGTGGGGCCCACTGGCGAAGCTGGAGGAGAGGAAAAGAAAGGGTGAGCTCTGGGGCTGGTGTAACCCAGCACTGAGGGGCTCTCCAAGACAGCTTGGAACACTCTGCAGGGGCTGGGTTCCCATGAGGGACAGTAGGGTTCAAAGTAAATTGTAATTTGAGTATTTAAAGGAGATAAGATAGCTTATTATCATTGGCTGGGGAAGCCTGAACAGAGCCATTCTCTTAGATGTTGTAGTAGTAAAAGTTGATAATATAAACTAGTGTGTCAACATTTTATTAGAACTTTTTTTTTTTCCACATGCACAGCTTGCGGGATCTTAGTTCCCTGGAACCCAGGGATTGAACCCAGGCCCACAGCAGTGAAAGCGTGGAGTCCTAACCACTGGACCACCAGGGAATTCCTGGGGATTTTCACTTTACAAAGCATTTTTGCATATGCCCATTTCTAGGTGATCTTCAAATAATCCTATAAGATAGGTAGGACAGATATTAGATTAATTGTTCTTATTAATTAACAGGATGAGCCATATGAAATCTCTATATTTAAAGGTCAAATGTGGTTAAATGTCGACAACTTACATGGTTCAGCTGAATATTATTGTATAAACTATAATTATTATTATGCATAAAAACAATAATAGTTACCTTTAAAAAAATTATGTGCCTGGCATATCGCTAAGATCTTATCACATTTTCTCTCATTCAGTTCTCACAAGAACTTGCTGAGATAGTACGATAGGTTGTAGCAGTGTTCCTCCTGGGCCCCCCTTCAGGGCCCGCAAACCCATTCCCAGCTGCTGGGAATACTGGCTACTGGTGTCTCACTGCTCCTTCCCTCCCTGGGGCTTGTCCTGGCTACAAATTGTTGCCTCCACCAAGGCGAGGCCCAGTCCCCATATGGGGCAGTCCGCAGCCAATAACTGGTTGATGTGGGAATGTCATGCCCCGGCGTCCTTGCCTCATTCTGAGACCCTCTGAAGGGCCATCCCGGCTCAGAGCTCCCTGCAGGGTCAGCTGAGGCCCCGGTTGCAACCACATTGGGATCGGCTTCTCCCTCTTTTCAATCCTCTTCTCTCACTTACAGGTGTATCTCCCAAGAGCACTGGCTGATAAACCTTCTGCAGACAATACTCCATCTCAGAGTCTGCTTTCAGGGAACCCAAACCAAGACAGTTTGGGCCAGAAATGGTCCTGGGAAGCAGAAATGGGAGTTTGGAGAGGGACCATTTGCCAGCCAGATATCAGTGAAGACCCCATAACTGGTATAGAAGTAAGGTTAGCCGTAACCTCGTGATTGTTAAAACTCACTCACTGTTGTGAACTGGGCTGGGATATGGGTGGAAGAGATCACACTGGCTGGTGCAATGTCTTCAGTGATCGAGGGAAGTAGTGAGTGTAAGGACTATAGAAATGAATGCCTTTGCTGAGCCCATTGATTTGCTCACAAGGGGTAATGACACTCTCAGTGAAAAATCACCTAGGCAAAAGGCAAAAGCCAGAGGACCTCCTGGGCAACATTTGAGGAAATCCTGCCTGCAGAGGGAGGACCAGGCTTAAGGCTTACTGGGAAGAGTAGCAGAGCTCCAGAGAAGATGGAATCTTCCTGTGTGCTCAGGCCTTGTGTGCCAAGGTCAGAGCCCTGTTAGGAAAGGGATGGGAACCTGAGACCAGGGTTGGGCATAAAAGAATAAATGCAGTTGAGAACCTTGACCTCTCAGATTCTTCTGAACCCACTGGGCCTGGAGAAGTAACTCACTTCTTTTTTTTTTTTTTTTTTTTGATGTGGACCATTTTTAAAGTCTTTAGTGAATTTATTACACTAAAGACTTTATGGTTTTTGTTTGATGTTTGATGTTTTGGTTTTTTGGCCACGAGGCATGTGGGATCTTAGCTCCCTGACCAGGGATCGAACCCACACACCCTGCCTTGGAAGGCAAAGTCTTAACCACTGGACCACCAGGGAAGTCCCAGTGACCCACTTCTTCTTGGCAAATAGCGGTCCCCCTTCTAGGAAGATCGCACTCCGTTTCAAATGGGGCAGGTGCCCTACAAGATAAAGCTTGTCTTTCTCGTAGCCTACCTCCTCCTCTTTATCTATCTGATGGACAACAAGAGTCAGATGCCAGCTGTGGCCGGGCCTGCTAGGGAGGAGAGTGATTATATGCTGAATCCGGCTCACACACTCAGGCAGGAAGTGTGCACAGAACTGAATCCCGAGGGGGCCGGATCAAGAGGGGAGGAAGGTGAAGTTGGATAAGAGCAGATGTTGATATGGAAGTACTTTGCCGTGGTACAGGATTTAACAGCCTGGCCGGGAACCCAGGAGGTCGTGCTAATACACTTTAAAGATGGATTTTAGAAGCATAGGAAAAGCCATGGTCCACACAAGTGAAATAGAAATGTCAGAGGTGCCATGGCAGATGGTGGAGGAGCAGAACAAAAGACGCAGAGGAGTGGGCACGTCAGAGTGTTTGTGGTACATGAGGCCAGAAAACCCACCAGCCAACTCTGTTCTGTGGGAGGCAGTAAGGAAGGAGCTGGTGGGGGGGAGAGCACAGTAGGAGACACTATTACAGAACTGGGCTCTCTGATACCCATGGGGATTAGAGGATGCCAGCATAACAGAGATCAGGTGGCAGTGCTTAGCCTTGAGAACCCAGGTGGGTGCAATGATTGTAGTGAGCAGCAAAATTTGAGTGGCACAAGCCCTGAAATTGAAACTGTGACTAAAAACCTTCCAACAAACAAAAGCCCAGGACCGGATGGCTTCACAGGTTAATTCCATCAAACATTTAGAGAAGAGCTAACACCCATCCTTCTCAAACTCTTGCAAAATATAACAGAGGGAGGAACACTCCCAAACTCATTTTACGAGGCCACCATCACCCTGATACCAAAACTAGACAAAGATGTGCCAAAAAAAGAAAACTACAGGCCAACATCACTGTTGAACATAGATGCAAAAATCCTCAACAAAATACTAGCAAACAGAATCCAGCAGCACATTAAAAGGATCCTACAACATGATCAAGTGGGGTATATCCCAGGAATGCAAGGATTCTTCAATATACTCAAATCAATCAATGTGATACACCATATTAACAAACTGAGGATAAAAACCATATGATCATCTCAATAGATGCAGAAAAAGCTTTTGACAAAATTCAACAACGATTTATGATAAAATCTCTCCAGAAAGTAGGCATAGAGGGAACTTACCTCAACATAATAAAGGCCATATATGACAAACCCACAGCCAACATCATTCTCAATGGTGAAAAACTGAAACCATTTCCACTAAGATCAGGAACAAGACAAGGTTGCCCACTCTCACCACTATTACTCAACATAGTTTTGGTCACAGCAATCAGAGAAGAAAAAGAAATAAAAGGAATCCAAATCAGAAAAGAAGAAGTAAAACTGTCACTGTTTGCAGATGACATGATACTATACACAGAGGATCCTAAAGATGCTACCAGAAAACTACTAGAATGTAGGGATGGTGGTCTCTGTCACATTCCCATTCAACTCACCTGTCAGGCCCCTACAAAAACTGGATAAAATGGCTGATGAGGAGTAAACTCCCACAACCCTAACCAAGCAGGAGCCCCATTTGTTGCTGTTTTGCCAAGTAGGGTATCTTTGCTGGAGCCGCCAATACATGGTGCATGCCCATCGGCCTGTTTCTTGCTTTCTTTTCTATCCCTATCAGAAAGGAGAATCAAAGCAATACACACGGAGCAGAGGACAGGATGCATTTGTGTCTTGCATGAGGGCTATGTTAACTCCCCCACCTTCTAGCATAATGGAGACTGAAGGGACCTGGACCATCTGGACACTCCACAGAGCAGCACATGAATGCACCGTGTCAATGACCTCACGTTAATGTGACCGGATAAGCAGGAAGTGACAAGTATGATGCATTTAATCTAGAGATTAAATAAAATAGATAAATAGATAAAATAGATATAAATCCTACCGAGATTTAGGGTCCGACATATCAGTGAAGCGTATAGAGGTCGAGTGGCCTGGGGACATCCCCTCCAAAGTAGAGGATGTAAAGAACAAATGGTGGGGACTTCCCTGGTGGTCCAGTGGTAAAGAATCCGCCTTCCAATACAGGGGATGCGGGTTCGATCCCTGGTCGGGGAACTAAGATCCCACATGCTGCGGGGCAACTAAGCCTGTGCACCACAACTATTCAGCTTGTGTGCCTCAACTAGAGAGCCCCTGCACTCTGGAGCCTGAGTGCCACAAGTAGAGAGAGAAAACCCGCACACCACAACTAGAGAGAAGCCTGAGCGCCGCAACTAAGAGGCTGCGCATCATAACAAAAAGATCCCACATGGCTCAACAAAGATCCCGTGTGCCGCAACTAAGACCCGACGCAGCCAAAAAAAAAAAAAGAAAGAAAATAAATAAATATTAAATTTAAAAAAAAAGAACAAATGGTGGAACACTGCCAGCACAGGTGAGCCTGAGCTTCCATGTAGCTGTATCACAGGTAAGTTGAGGGGATATGATATAGGCCACTAGAGGTGTAAGTATCAGAAAGGTTAAATAAGCCGACCGTTAACACAGAGCTGACAATTGGTGGGTTTGGATTAAAATCTACATCTGTCTGACGTCAAAGCCTGTCTTCTCTAATACCTGTGTTGCGTAGCTAAGGAGCCTGGGAACAGAGAAATTAAGTGGCCTCTTGCTGCATTTTGGGTTCCCTGGGAAGCAGGCTCTGTGGCAGAGTGACGTGCAGGGAGGTGATTGGGAAGTGCTCTCAGGACGGGCACCCCACAGGGAGTGAAGAAGGCAGGACTGGGCAGAGAGAAGGGTTGGGCTGTGATGCATCACGGAGGCCTTGGACAGCCCTGCACATTGCTCTGGAGCTGGGGTGTCTCTTCAGGAATTTCTCTGCTGCCAAGAGGGGGCCGAGCCTTTGTACTCCTGTATGGAGGCAGTCCTTGGGCTTGAGACAGGTGGTCCTTTTCAGCCAAGGGCAATTCCCCCACAGGACTCAGCTGAGAGCAATTGACTTTCAGCACTACCAGCTGCTGGGGGAAGCACAGCTTGAGCCCCGCAGAGAGCTCTGGGTGATTCACCACGATATCTACCACTTCTCTCCAGCCCACAGCTAGTGGCTGAGCAGGAAATCACACATAGGTTCTCTGTCTCCAAACCTAACGAGGTTAGCCTTGTTTTTCTAGCTCCACCACGTGCTCCCCTATCTCAGAGTTCACGAGCAAGACCATAGGCTCCAGCTGGGGATCATTGAGTGGCAAGAAAGGAATCTCCATCTGAGGAGAGACAAGAAATTTCATTCACTCAAAAATATTTACTGAGCGCTTACAATATTCCAAGCTCTAAGTGTGGGAGAAATGAGAAGGAAGTAAACAGAGGGCTTCCCTGGTGGCCCAGTGGTTAAGAATCCACCTGCCAATGCAGAGGGCACAGATTCGATCCCTGGTCCGGGAAGATCCCACATGCCGCGGAGCAACCAAGCCCGTGCGCCACGACTACTGAGCCTGCGCTCTAGAGCCCGTGAGCCACAAACTACTGAAGCCGGCGCACCTGGAGCCCGTGCTCTGCAACAAGAGAAGCCACTGCAATAAGAAGCCGACGCACCACAACAAAGAGTAGCCCCCGCTCCAAGCAACTAGAGAAAGCCCACGTGCAGCAACGAAGACCCAACGCAGCCAAAAATAAATATTTTTTTTTTTAAAAAAAGGAAAAAAAGTAAACAGAGCTCCTGCCCTGTAGAGCAGGGTCCTGGTTGGGTCCTGCCCTTTCTACAGAGAAGCACAACGGGGAAGTAAGCCCTGGTCCTCCAGGGCTCCAAGCAGATTTGCCTACTTGAGAGGACGAGGAGCAAACTAGGTCTCTTGTGTTTTCATAAGATGCCTGCAGGAAAATGACGTCCAATTTCTCATCTGATTATCTGCCACTTCGAGTGAGTAAGAAAATGTGGTAACAGTTGCTACCTCTGGGAGGAAGTAAGACGGGTGGAATGGAGGAGTACAGGGGACTTTAATTTTCTCTCTCTCTCTCCCCTGACCCCCACCTCCCCTGCTTTTCACCACCTCCCTATTGCCCGGGTGCCCGGGTGCAGCATGAGGCAGCCCTGCTTTCCCCTCTGCTCTGTTTCAGCTGGAACAGCACTTGGAGTTCCCCTACTCTGTCCCCTCTGTCCTTTCACTCTAGGGACTCCTCTTGGGGTCCACTGAGAAGGGGGAAGCAGGTACTTGGAGATTCCTTAAAATGGAGCTTATGTTTGGGGAGTTTGGGGGAATGAAAGAGTCATTCTACAGACTTTAATATTTTCCTCTACATAGCTCTGCGCTACTTGAATGTGGTTTGTTTTTTTTTTTTTTTTTTTTTTTTTTTTTTTTTTGCGGTACGCGGGCCTCTCCCCGTTGTGGCCTCTCCCGTTGCGGAGCACAGGCTCCGGACGCGCAGGCTCAGCGGCCATGGCTCACGGGCTCAGCCGCTCCGCGGCCTGTGGGATCTTCCCAGACCGGGGCACGAACCCATGTCCCCTGCATCGGCAGGCGGACTCTCAACCACTGCGCCACCAGGGAAGCCCTACTTGAATGTTTTATAATGCGTGCTGTGTGTATTGCAATGTCTAGTGTTGCTGTTGTGAGTTTCTTTGCTTGCTTATATCTCTTTTGGGGCATTGCAGGAAGAAGACTCTGGCTGACAAACCAGGCCTGGCTCCAGACTTCTCAGAGTGAAGACCTCTAGACTAGCACCTATCTTTGGCCAAATTATGAAGGTAGTCGGGCTGCCTACAGGAGCCCAGGCCTCTCTGTCTGGGTTCTCCCTTTGTGGGCATGTCCCCTTTCCTGTCTCCCTGAAACCCATTCCCCTGAATGATTCTGATTGTGGGTTATCCCCCTGAGGACGGGGTTCTCTCCAGATGGGCTTCCTCTCCCATGGGGCCTTTATACTTTATGCTGGACCTTCTTGCTTGGGGTGAAAGGCTCTGTGTTCTGAGAAAGGAACACTCAGCAGCAGCTGGTGATCTGGTGATGGCAGACTCTCCCTAGAGAGGACCTGTGAGTCCCTTGGGGAGAGCCAGGCTGGCTTCGAAGACAAGTTGTAGGATCCATTGTGGATAACTTTCATTTGTTCGTTTGTTTGAAGCGTAGTTGGTTTACAGTATTGTGTTAGTTTCAGGTGTACAGCATAGTGATTCAGTATTTTTTTTCATTTTAACATCTTCATTGGAGTATAATTGCTTTACAATGGTATGTTAGTTTCAGCTTCACAACAAAATGAGTGATGCAGTATTTTTGCAGATTATATTCCATTACAGGTTATTACAAGAGAATGGGTATAATTCCCTGTGCTATACAGTAAATCCTTTTTGCTTAGCTATTTCATATATAGTAGTTTGTTCATCCCATACCCCTAATTTGTCCCTCCCCCGTTCCCTCTCCCCGTTGGTAAGCACAAGTTTGTTTTCTATGTGAATCTGTTTCTGGTTTGTACATAGATTCATTTGTATTCTTTCTTAGATTGCACGTATGAGTGATATCATTTAGTATTTGTCTTTCTCTGTCTGACGTCACCAAGCGCAATATTGTTGTGGATAGCTGTGAACTGCTTCTGCCCAGCATTCGATGCCCACCTTTCTGGCGATAGCACCACAATTTTGCCTTAGTAATTGACCTGTCTTTCATTTGATACAGTTTTGGTGGGACTGGCCATCAAGGGACCTCATCGTCCCTGGCCAGGGGATGGGCCGTGCCACCCAAGTTAGGCCAATCAGATACTCTCTCCCAGGAGAAGAGAGCAGATGATACAAAAACAGGAAATATTTGGGGCCAATTCATGCTAGCTCTGATGACTACCCACTGGTGCCTGCTTCCCAGCTTCCTGGAACTGCCCTCCTGCCTATCCTCCCGGCTTCAGCTTTTCCTTGAGTTCTCCGTTGCCTCACAGCTTCCAATAAAATTCTTTCTGGGTAAGTTACCCAGAGTCAATTTCTGTTGCTTACCACCGAAGACCCCAGGTTAATACGGCACCCATGCCACCTAGGTCTTTCAAGCCCCATTTCCTCCGCCGCCAGTGGTTCAGCTTCTCAGTTTGTGTGCATATGTGTGGTCCTGCTGCGTTTTATTTATGCTGTGGATGGGGTGTGGGCAGTGGCTCAGCGGGCCAGCTCGAGTATTAGGAGCTAAGGGAGATGGTGGGGTTAGCTGGCTTCATACCTTAGGTCCTGAGCCACACTGTCAAATGGGGATTGCACAGCCATGGAAGGGGGCCTGTGGCAGATACAGGCAGAGCATGAATCCACAGGCTGAACACACTGTGTCTCCTCCAAGTGCCAGTTTGAAGATTTTATGGGGATAAGGAGACATGGTTGTCATTTTTTGGTTTGGGTGTTTTTTTTTTTTTTAAATTAAGTACATATATATTTTGGCATAGAATAGAAGAATCTGCAGGCATTTTTATGCGAACAGAAGTGTATTCTAAGAAATTTCCTACGGGCAGAGAGCCAATTCCATATGCATATCTAAACCTCTTGGCAGTATACATTCTTTTCTGCAGCTATAAATGGTTCTTCGGTGGAAATTTCGAGAAACACAGCCCAATGGTGTTGGGAGCTTTGATTAAACGACACAGACTGTTCTAATCCAGGTCCCCTCCTCTGTCTACCTTCAGATTCCTTTTTGGGTTAAGCTAGAAGTAGGAGCCTCGCAGAGTCTTGCTGTCCCTGACATCTTTTCCAGGCCCTAATTACTGTTACCTTGTTAAAAATGGGCAAACTTGTTAAAATAGTATTCAGAGGAAAGAGAGCCCCTTCTTCCATGGGTAAATGCAGAGAGCTTAAAATCAGTGTGGTGGGTCTTATGATGGAGAAGGAAATCAGTGAAGAAGGCCCGAATCTCTCTCTTGTTGTGTCTAAGATGCTACATATATGGATTCCTATTCTGTTCTGGGCATTTTCCACATTTAATCATTACATCCATAAGGCAAAAATAGTGTTATTCCCATGGTATAGATGAAGATACTGGGGCTCAGTGAGGTTGGGTAAATAACCCAAGGCCACATAGCTAATTAGACCATTTTTCTTAAATATCGTTCTTGTTCATCTCCCCTTTTGAAATTGTATTCATTAAATCCACAAAACTTCAGCCCAAATGAGTTTATTGTCTGCTGCCTTCCTCCTAAGGGGGGGCCTCTCCTTCCCCAGAGGACCCTGGCCACCTGGGGCTGGGGCTGCTGGAAAGAGGCCCAGAGAGGAGGAGGGGTCTTGAAGACAATTTGCCCCCCGTAACCCTATACTGTAGAGGGAGAGACTGTGGGCTTTGAGAAAAAACAGAGATGGATCTGAGCCTCCACTCTCCTACTCATCATATAGACAAGAGGGATGGGGCAGGGGGCAGAGAAACCCACCACCACCAGTACCCCACAGGCCACGGCTGGGTTCAAAACCAACTCTGTTGCTAGTGTCTTTACGAAGAGGAACAGCGGCTGCTACAGCTCCCGCGACATCTGATCAAGGGTACTACAGAATGTTACCAGTTACAGAGAAGCGGATGGCACAGTGGCTGTGCCTGGGCGCCACAGCCGGGCCCTGGCCAAACCCGCCCTCATGACCTCATCCTGACCCAAACTGTCCACCTTGCGCGTACTCCTGCCTTTACCCTGACACTGCTGGCCAGGGATCCAGGACCAGCACAGGGTGGGACCTCAGGACACCCTGCCTTGACTCCTGGGCTGGAGTCTGAGGTGGTGACTGCTCCTTGCCGAGGTCCCTTTGGTGGCAAGATAGTTGTCTCCTGCCCCCAGCTTCCCCGGGACGTCCTGTGCAACAGGGGCTGATAACACTGTGCTCAGGGTCTCAGGCAGACGTCCCTTGTAGCCAGGCCTTGAACTCTCTGCCCGAGCATGGGACTCTGGCAGCTGGGGATCCATGATCATGGTACCCTCTGCACAGAAGAGCAAGAGTCTGCTACTTTATTGCCAAGTTAAAAAAAATTTTTAACTGCTTTTCCATTATATATTTCTCTTAAGGGAAGAAATTCCATTGTGCATTGTAACACTGACCACTTTTATGCCGTCCAGTGTCCCACGGGGACAATTCAGGCCGTTGAGGAACCACTAGAGTTTCTGCTGCTGGAGGGCAGGGGCCTGTCCTAGAGGCACGGATGCTCAGCCTGGAAAGGCATTAGGGATGGTCTAGTTCAGCCCAGAAAGCGGAGAGAGCTTGTTCAAAGGCCAGAGCTGATGAAACGCCCCACAGGGGGAGGAGCCGCATCTGTTTCTCACCGCTGCATGTGCGCCCCCAGCCCAAGGTCTTGCCCATAGTTGGCTCTCAAAAAATGTATGATGCAGGAAGGAACAAACAGACCAAAGATCAAGCGGACCTGGAGGTTGTTCTCCTGTTCTGCAGTTAGGCGGTCTTGCACAAAGGAGGTTTGCCCAGTGAATGGATTTGTCGGCTGGGTGTGTGGATAGGATGCTCTGCCCTCCCAGCTAGTTGGAAAGCTTGGAGGAGGTTGATCTCCCTAAAGCAGACCCTGAGGCAAGTTTGGTGGTAATTGCTTATTTAGGAGATGATCCCAGGAAATCAAGGTGACGGAGTGGGGACGTGGGACAGGGAAAGTAGAAAAGTCACTGCTTTATTAAGAGGTATTGATGAGCAGGTTATTCCTCTGGGCGACTGGGGCTCAGTCCTCTAAGGGAAGCTGTTATCCATCAACAGCTGTTCCTCACTGGGTGAGGTTTACATCTTGGGCCATTGATTTTCTACACCTTTGGCCTTCCTTGTGCTCCTGCTGCTAGAGAGAGCCCTTCGGCAGAGAGAAGCAGGCTTTGACAAGGAACGCCTGTGAATGCAGGGACTGCCCACCACATCGGTAGGTGACCTCCAGCGTGGGCCGTGGGGATACAGGTGGGGCACCGACAGCATCTGCTGGAGGGACATCTACGCTGTCATCCCTACTCCCTCACTGCCAGCCCCGGCTGTCTGCAGGTGCAGCAGGCTCAGAGGGCAGCAAAACCGTCTGTTGGGCACAGCCTGAGTCTGTGACTCTGGCCTCCTCCCAGCCAGACAACCGTCTCCCTACAAACAGTTCCAGAGTACCCCGTTGAGTTGATGGTCCCAGCTGCTCTGAGGGGCTGGTGGGAGATGAAGATAAAGCACTCCCTTCTCTTATGTTGCTGTGCGTCTTCAAGGGGGTAAGGAAGTCAGGCACCAAGTGGAGAGCACAGTCTGGGAGTGTACTGTCAGCTAGCCTGGGTCTCACTGTCCCTAACTCGCTGGGTGGCCCTGACAAATCTTGTTCACTCATCTGGAGTCTCATATAGGCTTATATAGCCCCTCTAGGCTAGAGGCAGGTATTTTCAACCCTATTTTTGAGTTGAAAATGAGGTCTAGAGAAGGCGAGTGACTTTCTTAAGGTCACAAAGCTAGAAGTGCCAGCACAGGGTCCTTATTTTGCTCTCGCTTATTTACCACGAGCTCTCTCCCAGGGCCAGTCTTTTGTGAATTATGGTAAAGAAGATGGAGACAAGAAGACATGTTGAGTGACATGGTGACACTCGACGGGAATAGCCCATTACCTTTAAATGGACTTTTTTGAACCTTAGTGGAAACAGTCATTTCTCCATTCATTCATTCCTTCGTACATGGAACAAAACTGGGGGAGGCATCGAACATGTGCTAGGCATGATGAAAGGGGCGGGGGGGGGGATAAAGAGAGTGGTCGGCCTTGACCCTTGCCCTTGAGAATTCACCGCATTTTTAGGAAGACAGACATTGAGACATAACCGTATTAGAAAAGTCACATTTATTTATTTAAAAGTCGCTTTACTTTTGCACAGCAAAGGAAACCATAAACAAGATCAAAAGACAACCCTCAGAATGGGAGAAAATATTTGCAAATGAAACAACTGACAAAGGATTAATCTCCAAAATTTATAAGCAGCTCATGCAGCTCAATAACAAAAAAACAAACAACCCAATCCAAAAATGGGCAGAAGACCTAAATAGACATTTCTCCAAAGAAGATATACAGACTGCCAACAAACACATGAAAGAATGCTCAACATCAATAATCATTAGAGAAATGAAAATCAAAACTACAATGAGATATCATCTCACATCAGTCAGAATGGCCATCATCAAAAAATCTAGAAACAATAAATGCTGGAGAGGGTGTGGAGAAAAGAGAACCCTCTTGCACTGATGGTGGGAATGTGAATTGGTACAGCCACTATGGAGAACAGTATGGAGGTTCCTTAAAAAACTAGAAATAACTACCATATGACCCAGCAATCCCACTACTGGGCATATACCCTGAGAAAACGATAATTCAAAATGAGTCATGTACCAAAATGTTCATTGCAGCTCTATGTACAATAGCCCGGAGATGGAAACAACCTAAGTGTCCATTATCGGATGAATGGATAAAGAAGATGTGGCACATATATACAATGGAATATTACTCAGCCATAAAAAGAAACGAAATTGAACTATTTGTAATGAGGTGGATGGACCTAGAGTCTGTCATACAGAGTGAAGTAAGTCAGAAAGAGAAAGACAAATACCGTATGCTAACACATATATATGGAAGTTAAGAAAAAAAAATGTCATGAAGAGCCTAGGGGTAAGACAGGAATAAAGACACAGACCTACTAGAGAATGGACTTGAGGATATGGGGAGGGGGAATGGTAAGCTGTGACAAAGCGAGAGAGAGAGGCATGGACATATATACACTACCAAATGTAAAATAGCTAGCTAGTGGGAAGCAGCCGCATAGCACAGGGAGACCAGCTCGGTGCTTTGTGACCACCTAGAGGGGTGGGATAGGGAGGGTGGGAGGGAGGGAGACGCAAGAGGGAGGAGCTATGGGGACATATGTATATGTATAGCTGATTCACTTTGTTATAAAGCAGAAACTAACACACCATTGTAAAGCAATTATACTCCAATAAATATTTTAAAAAAATAAAATAAAAGTCGCTTTAATTTGTGAAAGTTGTTCGGTCTTCTGATCGCCCTTATGGAAGAAAACAAATACCCGGAACAAGACCTCTTAAGGAGGCGGTGGGCACACATGGGGTGGCGCCGGGGGTTTGAGCACAAACTTCAGCAACTCACAACTGTGTTGTGAGCCCTGTGCGCATGCGTGTGCAGGGTGTGTGTGGGGTGTGGCTGAGCGCAATCTCGGAGCTCAGAACCCCTCCCACCGCATTCCCCACCTCGTCTCCCCAGTCACAGGAACTTTGTAATCACATCCAGCCTGGGACTTAAGCAAACACAGCATTCCACCACCCTCTGCAACCTCTTTGTTTGATCTTCCCCCTGGAGACACAGGTCATGAGGAAGAGAAGGGGGAAGGGGGCAAACTGCAGGGAGCATGTGGGGAGCTTCCTCCAAATCTTCTTTTAATTCAGGAACTGAAAACAAGATGCCGTTTCCCAAGGCCTCCTGAGCTAACACTACCTTACATTGAAGGAGCTCAGTCACAGAAACCCAGAGCAGGGGCCACCTAGGAGGTCACTAGTCCAACCCACTTGGGTTACAGAGCCCAGAAAGGGGCAGTAACTTCTTTGATGTCACACAGCAGAAAGAAGCTTTGCTGAAGGTAGCTGTCCGTAGAGCATGATTTCAGAAGCCCCAGGATTTCAGAGACTTCCACTTCAGGAGCTTCCCCAGCAGTTACTGCTGATGCCTCAGCTGCTTTCTTTCAGCACCCAGCCTTCTAGTCCATCATCAGAGATCAGCCTAACAGGCAAATGCAGTGGGGGAGGGAACGTGGTAATGGAAACTCATTTATGCTAGGGTGTAGATGACTGATAGGCATGGATGACTGATATCATGGTTTTTGTCACCTAGAGGTTTAGGTGGGCGGGGTGGGAGGCAGAGGAGAGAAGCTTAGAAGAGCACCGGATCCTGCAAAGGCAAGAGGTGACAGGCTCAGTCTAGAGGGAGGAAGGCACAGAGCTAGGAGGCTTAAGGCACCAAAGAGAAACTTAATACCTGCTTTGTAAGCCGTGGGTCCTGTGCCTGATTTTCTCTTTCCTCTGGGAAGGAAGCTGGGAGCTTTCTAAAGTGTCAAATCACTCTTCGAGTCTAATCCTGTTGCCTTCTAGAGAGAATGTGTTTTAGATTTATTTTCAAACTGCATGTAAAGATATCAGCAGGGTCATTCATTTAAGCTACCTGGGTCTGGTGGATGCCTCAGCAGTAAGGCACTGTGACACTTCCTTCCTCCAGCCCTGTGGGAAATGAGGTATTTCTCAGGGTGAGGTTTTTGTTGTGTCTTGTTTTGTTTTTTTAATAATTTAAGCTCCTGGCTTTATGTATCTAATCTCTTCATATTTTCAATATGAAATTAGGTCCAAGGGGTATTTTACATTCTCTGAGTGTGTTGTAATTGGTGTTTATCATGTAAATTTAATCTTTTCCTTTCTTTAGTGTTTTTAATTACTTAAGAAATACATACTCATTGTAAAGGATGTAAAAAAGAGTAAAGTATGTGAAGTACCAAGTAAACATCACTTTATCACTTTCTACTGCTAGAGATAGCCACTGTTAGCACTTCGGTATGTAACTTTTTTGGTTTGTTTTTTGCCTCTTTTTTTTTTTAAACAAAAAAGGGATCATAGGCTACATCAGCAGTTCTCAAAGGGGGGTCTTATGAATTCCGGAAGGTCCCTGAGACCATTTCAGAGGGTTCACAAGGCCAAAGCTATTTTTATAATTATGCTGAGGCATTATTTGCTTTCTTCACAGTATTGACATTTGTACTGATGTTACAAAAAGCGAAAGAGGGTAAAACTGCTGGTGCCTTGGATCAAGGTGGTGGCACCAGAGTGTCCTAGTGGTCATTGTATCTTTCACCAGCACACTCTCAGAATAACAGAAGTGCTAGTTTCCTTAAGAATGCCCTTGATAAAGCTGTAAAGATGATTTATTTTATTAAATTTCAACCCTGGAGTGCTTGTCTTTTTAAGGTTCCATATAATGAGATGAAAAGAACACATCAAACACTTCAGATGCATTCCAAGGTACAGTGATGGTCTGGAGGAGCAGTACTTGCGCCATTGTTTGACTTGCAAACTGAATTCTATTGTTTTTTTTTTTGTTTTTCATGGAGAAATATTTTTACTTGAAATAATGACTAACAGGCAAACTATGGTGGGTCAGAATTGGGCATTTTTCAGACATTTTCTTAAAAATTAATGAGCCTGTCACTTCAAGGAAAACTGACAGTGTTTATTACTAATGATGGAATTCAAACTTTCAAGCAAAAATTAGGATTTTTTTTAACAGAAAAGGGATTATAAGCTACACAGCAGTTCTCAAAGGGCGCTCTATGACTTGTATTTGTCCTTGTGAGCTGACAGCTTGCCAACACTTAAAGACTTTAGTGATGAGATTGGTGGTGGTATTAAAAAACGTGATTTTTGATATTATTAATAAAATGTGTCAATATACAAAACATCTATATAACTCAGTGAACCAATATTTTTTAAATGACCAATTATGATGTTACAAAGTCATACCTGGGTAAAAGAATCATTCAAATTCAAAGTGGAAGATAGACCAATGGATTTTATTTTTTTTATGTGGACCATTTTTAAAGTCTTTATTGAATTTATTACAATATTGCTTCTGTTTTATGTTTTGGGGTTTTTTTGGCCGCGAGGCATGTGGAATCTTAGCTCCCCAACCAAGGATGGAACCCACACCCCCTGCAGTGGAAGACAAAGTCTTACCACTGGACTGCCAGGGAAGTCCCAGACTGGTGGATTTTAAAGTAACAGAGTAAGAAATGTTCACTGATATGATTTCAGAATCCACATTGCAACTAACCTTTGAGTAACCACCACTTGTTGAATTTTGGTAAACTCTCCAAGAAGAATATCCAAAATGATCTGAAAAGGCTATTAAATTATCCTCCCTTTTCCGACTACATATGAGTATGAGGCTGGGTTTTCTTCCTGTACTTCAACCAAAACACCATATCACAACAGATTGAATGCAGAAGCAGATATGAGAATCCAGCTGTCTTCTATTAAGCCAGAGATTAAATACACTTGCAGAAATGTGAGGCAATGTCAGCCTTCTCACTAAATTGTGTTTTGACATAGTTCATTTTTATAATGAGGATGTAACTTACGTAAACTTGTAATGAGTTTATTGTTGTTACTTTAAATAAATTAAGAAGTACATTTTTTAAATGTCTTAGTTTAAATTTCTAATATGGTAAATACCAACAGATATAACCTACATAAAAAAAGCTCTTTGGGATCCTAATTAATTGATAAGAGTATAAAGGAGTCCTGAGACCAAAAAATTTGAGAACTTCTGCTCTATGTATTGTTTCATACTTGAATATCATCACATGTCAGTAAACAGGTCTAGCGCACCCTTTTTCACTATTGCATGTTTTCTTTTTTTCTTTTATAAATTTATTTATTTATGGCTGTGTTAGGTCTTCGTTGATGCTCGCGGGCTTTCTCTAGTTGCAGCGAGCAGGGGCTACTCTTCGTTGCGGTGCGTGGGCTTTTCATTGTGGTGGTTTCTCTTGTTGCAAAGCACGGGCTCTAGGCATGCGGGCTTCAGTAGTTGCGGCGCGCAGGCTCAGTAGTTGTGGCACACGGGCTTAGTTGCTCCGCGGCATGTGGGATTTTCCCAGACCAGGGCTTGAACACGTGTCCCCTGCATTGGCAGGTGGATTCTTAACCACAGTGCCACCAGGGAAGTCCTACTGCATGTTTTCTTGTAATTTAGTTAACCAGTCCCCGATTGATGCACACTTAGATTGGTTATAATTTTTCATTATTATTTACAATGAACAATGAACGTCCTTTGTACTTATAACTTATGCACTTTTGTGAGTATTTTAGTAAGACAAACTCCTAGAAGGACTGTTGAATCCAATACCATGTACATTTAGGAAATAAATAGACACTTCTAAATTACATTCTTAAAAGATTGCATCATTTTAAACTCCTTTCAAAAATGTGCAAGAGCGCCCACTTTCTTATGTTCTTAAATCAAGTATTTTATGTTTATTCTTTCCCTTCTTGTTTGACCATTTTGTCTCAGAAAGAATTAGAAAGGGCTTACAATGAAAGTCAGAAAGAAGGATAAGGGACTTCCCTGGTGGCGCAGTGGATAAGACTCTGTGCTCCCAATGCAGGGGGCCCAGGTTCGATCCCTGGTCATGGAACTAGATCCCACATGCATGCGACAGCTAGGAGTTCTCATGCCGTAACTAAGGAGCCTGCATGCCACAACTAAGGAGCTGGCAAGCCGCAACTAAGAAGCCCTGGAGCCACAAGTAAAGAGCCCATGTGCTGCAACTAAGGAGCCTGCCTGCTGCAACTAAGACCCGGTGCAGCCAAATAAATTAAAAAAACAAAACAAACAAACAAAAACCAATAACTTAAAAAAAAAAAAAAGAAGGATAAATTTTAAAAAGCCAGGTAAGGGATAGGACTGTAGGGAGGTGATACGCTAGAAATCTAGATAAATGGAAGATACTGTAACTAAGCATTACATTTTGCTCTGCCCTACCAGGCAACTAAGGTAAAAAGAAACATGGTTATTTATATATCTTGCCTTATCTGATAGCAGGAAGTCAATGAGAACCCAAAGAGAGAAACATCTATTCCTAACATTCATATGCTGAGTATATCCTCACATGAATTTTTTTTCTTTATTATCTTTACATTTTTATTTTGGTTTATTCTATTTTATTGAGTAGACAATACATGTGTATGGTTAAAAAAATCTAATTAATATAAAAAGATACACACTAAGCAGTCTTTCATTCCGTCCCTATCCATCCTATTCCCCTTGTCCAAGAGGTAACCTTTTTCATTTATCCTTTCACTGGGTTTGTGCAAATTCATGCAAATATGTTTTTTACTTCTCTCCCTTTTCTTCACAAAAAGTAATATCCTATATACATTGGTCTACACTTCCTGCCTCTTGTTTTTTCACTTCACAATCTATCTTGGAGATCATATGATACCAATGTATTGAGGAGCAGGGTCCATTAAGATAGCCTACTGGCCACATATGGTTATTTAAAATAAAATTAATAAAATTAAATTTTAATTCCTTGGCTGAACTAGCCCCATTTCAAGTGCTAAGTAGCTACATGTGGCTAGAGGCTACCGTATTGGACAGAGTAGAATACTTTCATCATAGCAGGACAGAGTAGAATACTTTCATCACAGCAGAGTAGAATACTTTCATCAATACAGCTAATGTATTCAACTGTGTGGTTGTAACATAGTTAATGCTACCAGTCCCATATTGCTGGACATTTGGGTTTTTTGCACTATTTTTAGTGTTGTAAACAGTGCCCTATTATCACATGAATTTTTTTTAGTTTTTAAAAAATTTTTATTTTATATTATAGTTGATTTACAATGTTGTGTTAGTTTCAGATGTACAGCAAAGTGATTTAGTTATAAAGTCACATGAATTTGTTTTGAAGTTGTTTTAAAAAAATGTTTATGTACAAAGAGCTAGCGTTGTTTATTCACTGGATAGGTGTCTTGGATAATCCATTCAAGGAAAATCACTTAGCCTGACTTGATGAAGCCTGTATCCTCTGTGTACTGACAGAAACACTGGTGGCCCATATTGAGGCCGTAATTCCAGATCAGATTGTGTTGTTTTGAGCAGACACAGCAAGAGTGAGAACCCTGGCTGAGTTTTCCCAGGTGGCTCTAGGAACACTGCTAGTGACCCAGCTTGCTTTCAGGGGTGCAAGGAGGCAAAAGGCACATGAATTTTTACAGAAGGGGCTCTGCAATAACAAAAGGCATAGCAAGATAAGGACATCACTCAAGGCGGTGATTTCTCTGCAGGGTGGAACATCTATGTTCACAGGTCTATCCAGTCCTTAGCTTTTCAGGTCTACAAATGCTCAGGCCCAAGGCACATTAGCAACACTCATAAGACACTGCTGGGCATCCAACATTAGCAATTAATTGATATTAAGTGGAGGTGATTCTTTAGATTTACTGAAATCCTCATGCCTACTGCCTAGGACGCTACCTTGCCAGAAGGCATCTCCCACCCAGGGCAAATGGATAATCCTGACAGATATTTCATCCAAACATGATCCGTTCCTGTCCCCAAACCAAGTATGCCTCTCCTTTTATCAGATAACTTGTGTCCACTGGGTTCACAATTCTCTGCACAGTATTACCCCTCTGGGCCATCTTTTCGTAGATGCCTTGGGAATTAGCCCTCTTCTGTTAACCTGCTCTTCCTTCAGACAGAGCACAGTATGCTTGGGAGATTTCACCATGCTTGGTGATGCTCAAGTTTCAGTGGAAAGTCTTCCCTAAGTTCTTCAATCATGTAACCACATTATCTTTGATATTGTTATTGTGATATGCGGTTGTTTTAGAATATGTTCACAAAGGCTTTCCTAATCTCATTAAGAGGTGGCATTTAATCCCTGCCATGTACCTGCTCTCCCTCCACAAGAGTGGGTTGGGCTTTGTGACTTGCTTCTAATGAGTAGCATATGGCGGAAGTGATGATAGTGTATATCTTGTGAGACTAGGTCATAAAAGGCACCGTGGTTCCTCCCTGCTTTGCTCTCTTGGATCACTCACTTTGGGAGAAGCCAACTGCCATGTCCCAAGGACACTCTAGCAGTCCTGTGGAGAGGTCCACGTGGTGAAGAACTGAGGCCTCCTGCCAAAAGCCAACACTCACTTGCAAGGCCAGTGAATGAGCTGCATAGGAAATGAATCCTTCAGCCCAAATCAAGCCTTTAGAGGACTGCAGCCCTGGCCAACCTCTTGACAACCTCATGACAGACCCTGAGCTAGAACCACCCAGCCAAGCTGCTCCTGACCCACAGAGACTGTGTGAAATAATAAATGTTTGTTATTTTTTATTACTAAGTTTTGAGGTAATTTGTTAGCAGTGACAGATAACTAATATACCCTAGATGACTGAGATCATCGCTTTTTTTTAACTCTTATGAATTTCCTTCTCAGAAGGTAAACTCAACTGCTGTCCTACCAGTGACACTGAAGAGCACAGTAGGATGTGAACACAGAAGGATGTGAACCATCCTTCCCTTACCTGTAAAAAGCAAACTGGTTAAAGCAAGGGCTCATATGGAAAGTGTTATTAATATTGTTGTCCTTAATGGCAGAAGCACTGGACATCTTCTATTTACCCCTCTATATCCACCCCTCATCTTTTTCCACTCTATTCTGTGCCCTAGGAGACTGACCTCCGTGGACTATATCTCTTGCATTCAGCCTTCCAGTAGGGTTTGGCAAATGGGAAATACTGGAGATAGGAGGGCCAGAGGAAAGTGAGGAGAGAGATATATTTCCTTGGTTTCCTCTCTGCCAGGTCACCATGGTTTGGCTTTGTGCCTCTAGCTAGGGCTACAGCTCCTGTCAGGGGACCCTCTCCATCCATATCCCCTGTCCTGGTCCTGTTCACCACCTTCCTATGCTCTCTCCCCTCTAAGCCTAGGGATGGTAACTGCTCCCCATGGGTGCTAGCCCCAGGGTGCTGCACTGTCCCGTGGTAGTTTCCCTAAACTCTGCCCTCAAACTTTTGTAAATAGTCCCTTTATAAACTCTCCTCAAATCACACAGATCCCCTGTAGGGATCCTGAGTGACACATATAGCTTAGAAATGATGTAGAAGTGTTAGTTATGGCTGTTTTTAATAATAATTCTGGATTTTTTAAAAAAATGGTATAATCTGAAAGATTGCTATGAGTCCAAATAGATATAAGAGGGAGTTTAGAAGTATCTCAAGAAATGGTCGTTCAGAACATCCCAAGTTGAGGGCTCTGGCAAATGTGTGTATTCTGCCTGGTGTCTGCACTACGATTCCGCAAGGTGCCCTACAGATGACTGTTGTCAGTGGAATGAAGGGGTGATGACACATCAGTAATCACAAACTTAAGTTGTTCTTAACCACTGAGTAGAGAGAGTCTTTAGAACCCAGCTTAGCAATTCCATGGTTCAAGTATTATTCTGCATCTCAAGTATTATTCAGTGCTATAAAATAGGGGTAGACTGGCATCACAGAAGGAGGCAAAGCTTGCCGTGACACTACATGGCCCCTTTTGGTAGCTTCTTGAGTTCTTATGTGTCAATTATACTTTTTTATATTATACTTTATGGCCTATTTCCTCACTGTAGGCCTTAAGAAACCATATCTTATTCCTTAGAAAGTGATAAATGTTGAAATGCTAACAAATGGTGGTTAATGAATCATATTTGACTATGATGGTAAATGCTTTCTCATCTTCCATTTCCCCTCTTTAACATTCTAGTCTACTATAAACTGGGTAGCCAGATGTCACACCTTGTTGCAGTGGGCATGATGCTGGAAGGAGTGAGTATTGGAAAGCAGCTTATTTCACTATTGAGGCCTTAATGCCCATCCGGAGCTCCTTTGGAGGAAAGCTGGCCACGTGACCCTGCCACCATGGAGCAGGGGTGGGCAACAAACCCAAGAAGGGTTGGCTGTAGATTGGCCAGCTGCCGATGAGACAACCCCAAAAGGACACTAGTAACTAGAACCAGTCGGACCCTGTCTTTTGGAGAGTTTGAATATGAGTCTCAAGAGGGCATCCCATGTGAAGGAGGCCTGGAAGGAGGCAGAAGTCAGTGGTGCAGAGAGAAGGCAGTCAGCAGAAGCCCCAGGGCTGTAGGGGCCATAACTGCAGAGGCAGAGAGTAACTGTGTTGCCTAATTCTGGAGCCAGAGTCAGGGGCAATGGATGCCAGGGACCATTAGACAATGCTCCAGCCATCAGTGCTGCAGTGTTCTCAGATGACCCTACACCATGTCCTGTTTACCTCCAGGGCTGTTTTCATGAGAGGTAGTCGGTGCAGGGTAGGTGCTCCCGCGTATGTGGTGACCTGAGCTGTTTTCGTCTGTTCATTTAGGAAGGTGAACTGTGGAGAGGTAAGGAACTCAGACTCACTCTAACCAAAGTACCATTACTTTCTTGATTTTTTTTTCTTAATTTAATCATTTAATCTATGGAGCCTGGAATGTCTATTAAAATTTACTCAAGAAGAGACATACTTTTGAGCTAAGATCCTATTTTCCAATTTCTTTTTCTTTCACTTTGAGTCTGGCAGGAGGTTTTTATATTACCTCCCAGGTGTGGGGACCAGCCACTATATAGTGCTTGTAAAGAATGAAATGAGTTGGAAAAAAGTTGAACGAAGTTCCTTTCCAAGATGCCGTTGGCTTTAAAATTCCTACTCGGAGTATCAGCTAGGGTGACTTTTAGATGCTCCATTCAAGGTCATGAAATTCTTCTCCCTCCTCCTCTCTGCTTTCTCAACCTTTCAGCTATACCAACTGCCACTCCACTTCTTTCACTGCCTTCTCTGACTGTCTTGGCTCCTTCACCCTTGCCTCTCTCTGTGTTCTCTGACACAATGTAATACTTGCCAACACCAGACAATGATTACACCGTGTTGATAGATAAGGAGCCCAAGGTGCTGGCATGAGGGACAGAGCAGGACTCAGTGAGGACATTCATTGCCGGCTGTCACCCAGGAGTGGATGGAGAACATAGCAATGGGTCCAGGAAAGCCAGAAAAGAAAGGCTTGCTAAACAACCCAAAAAGAAATCCAGATGCCATAAAGGAAAAATAAACACATTTGACTACATAAAATACTTAAAATTTCTGAATAACAGAAGATACCATAAATGAAGTCAGAAGGCAAAGGACAGAATGGAAGAAAAATATTTGCAACACATGTAACAGACAAAAGGTAAATGTCTTTCCTATACAAAGAGTGCTGTACAGTTTAACAAGAAAAATAGAAAAGGCCCAATAGAAAAGTGGGTTAGGGTTTGAACTGACAATTCATAGAGGAGAAAATGCAAACCTCCAGAAGACATAAAATGATGCTTGATCAGAGAATTGCAACCTGAAACAACGAGGCGCTATTTTTTCCCCATCAGATTGGAAAAAAACTAAAAAGACAGTTAATACCCAGTAAGGAATGGCTGCACTCATACATTGTTCATGATACATTAAGTGAAAAAAGCAAGTTAAAACATTAGTTAGATAGACTGTGTGATTCAATTTCCATCGTTTAAAAAAGCCTGGAGAGAGAGGAAGTGACCAATAAGTAGGTCCAGTTAAACCTGAAGAAAAAATATAAAGAAAGAGACACAGCAAATTATTAATCTGGGAAGTGGAAAGCGGGGTCTTGAGAGGTCTTTGTACAGTTCTTTCTTTTTAAGCATAAAAGATGGCTTGTGGGTGGTTTTTGTTTTATGTGTTTTCACTAATTTTCAACCAAATTATAAAATGTGATATCAATGATAAAATGTGATATTGCAAGGATGCTTGTGATAACTGATTGATCTGTGATGCGTCTATCTTGCTTTAGGAACTGTACTAGGATATTTTCACATGTTAGTTTCTTTTATCCTTACAAAGCAAAGGTGTGGTCAATATAGGTGATACCCAGGTTGTCATAAGGACTAGATTTAAAGACTTCAATGTGATTAACCCTCTTTAAAGGACATGAATAGTCCTTAAAAACTGGGTCTCAATGTATACTTCCCCAGCTGAGATTGTCCCCCTCCTTTTGGCTTTTGATGTCCCAGCTTCAGAGAATTGCCGTACTCCCAGGAGACCTGGTGAGGGTGAGTGAGGGTAGGGGTTTGAAGTCCCAAACACTAGAAAGCAGTTTTACTTCCCAGCCACTTGATCGTGGATAAGTAATACCAAACAGTAGTCCAGCTTGTCCACTGGCCACATTTTCAACAATACTTCCGACTCCTGCCTCTTCTTTTTCTGGATAAGTCCCCAGCTGGGAAATCCCCAGAAGCCCCCTTCCACAAAGCTGACAGCCCTTGCCCAGGCCTTGGCAATGACTCCAGACCTCCGGTGAGTCTAAGTTTGTATATAGGGGCGGGGGTGCTAGTCTTCCTTGCTGGGGTGGAGGGAGGAGGAGTCTGTGTTGGGCCAAAGCTACCAGAAGAAATTGAACCCAGGGAAGCCAGTGACATCTGAGAAGGCAGGGGCTAAGGGGAGCAGGAAAGCTAGTAGTTTTTTGTTTGTTTGTTTGTTTAATTAATTTATTTTTGACTGTGTTGGGTCTTCATTTCTGTGTGAGGGCTTTCTCTAGTTGCGTCAAGTGGGGGCCACTCTTCATCGCAGTGCGCGGTCCTCTCACTATCGCGGCCTCTCTTGTTGCGGAGCACACGCTCCAGACACACAGGCTCAGTAATTGTGGCTCACGGGCCCAGCCGCTCCGCAGTATGTGGGATCTTCCCAGATCAGGGCACGAACCCGTGTCCCCTGCATTGGCAGGCAGACTCTCAACCACTGCGCCACCAGGGAAGCGCCCCTAGTAGTTTTGAAATGAGTCTGCATGGGTCATCTAAAAGGCAGGGGAAGGTGGGGACTTCTGGAACCACAACACAAACCTGGGGAATAAGGTAGCCTGGAAAATACAAAATACTATGAAAGAGACAGCCAAACACCTGAGACAGGCCCTTGGTTTTTGCCTAAGTGATCCTAGTGTGTATTTATGTGTATGGGGAGGGGGAGAGTCTTCCAAGTTCTATTGACTTGATTCAAGTATCAGGGCACCTGTCCCACCCTTTGAATCTCCCCACCTCCCAGCTGAAGATTCTTCCCTCCTCCCAGCCTCCAGTCCCCAGTGCAAGCCACCGTCCTAGCTTTGCTGGTGGATGGGCAAATTACCTGAGTCCATTCAGTCAGTCCTGCCCCCCAAATCACATCTGCTTTCCTAGGGCAGACAGCCCTCCTCAGCTCAGCTCAGGGAGCTTTGGGAAGCCCCTGGGGGTTACCAGATCATGGTCTTCAAACTTCTTTTACTGCAACCCTCAGCAAGAAATACACGTTATATCACAAGCCATTACATATGTGCTCACTAGCGTGTGCGCGCAGGCACACACACACACAAACTGAAACAGGAGCTTCAACAAACAATACTGAATATTTACCCTAATTACCTACGCTGCACTCTGTTTACCATTCTATTCTTTTCTCTTCCATGTTTTGAAGTGTTTGTAACTGCTCACAACCTACTCAGTTGATTTCAGTACCAATGGGTTAAGACCAGCGGTTTGAAAGACAACCAAATTATGCAGACATTTTGGAGAGGAAACCTCAGTTTGCCACCGCCTTGTGTACTATAGGAGAAACAAGGATGAAGGGCAAGTTGGGGCCCAAGGTCATCTCTCGGACCCTCCTCAGAGAGAGATTCTCAGTCACCATAGGATTGACTGTATTGAGTCATATGATGAAAGGGACCCCTGTAATTCTAGAATAAAAATAAGATTAATTATTGAGGGCTTTCTATATGCCAGGTATTGTTCTAAGCTCTTTACTGCAGTTAATGCATTTAATCCCCATGACACCATCATGCCATACACAGTATTATTAACCCCTGGCGAACAGACGGTTTGAGAGCTTAACTCCAGGAAAAAGCTAGTAAGTATGGATGCGGGAATCAAAGCCAGGCAGACTGGGTCCAGAGCTCCCAACTCCTAAGCGCCACACCTACCTCCTCCCTACCCCAGACATTCTCAGGCCCTTCGCTATAGTTCATTCTGTCATCTTTCAGAGAATGCCATCCAGCGCTGAGCTCGGCAGGCTCTGGCCGGAATTCCACAGTGGACACATGGACTAGAGCTGGAGCTCCGGCCTGGTCACCAATCCAGGACCCTTTAATTCTGGTGGCCTCAGCTGAGCAATCCTTCAACACAAATTTACTATGCACCTCAAACCCAGGAGATCAGGGCTAGAAGGCATCTCAAAATCTATTCAGTTGCTCAGGGCTTTTCATATGAGGTGAAATGGTCATAGACTCCCCCTGTCCCAGGACCTCCACTTTTATCTGTTTCAGATATGGACTTTCTGTATAAGCTCATGCTTAAACAAAATAGTTTTTCTGTTAAAACAAGTTTGTTTGTTTGTTTATGGAGAGGTGAGCAAAAATTTTAGGGAGTTCGCTTTTTTTTGGAAAAAAATTCATTGAACATTTTATTATTGTGATAAAATACAGATAATGTAAAATTTACCATTAGCAGCAGTTAGAACCTTCACAGTGTTGTACAATATTCACCACTACCTAGTCCCAGGACATTTTCATCACGCCAACAGGAGACCTCATACCTATGAAGTAATCACTCTCCATTAACCTCTCTCCCTAGCCCATGGCAACCACTATTCTACTTTCTGCATCTATAGATTTGCCTATTTGGGATATTTCATATAAATGAAATCATACAATGCATGGGCTTTTGTGCCTGGCTTCTTTCACATACCACAATGTTTTCAAGGTTCATCCATGATGTAGCATGTATCAGTACTTCATTCCTTTTTTTTTTTAAAACTTATTTATTTAGTTTTGGCTGCATTGGGTCTTCTTTGCCGTGCGCGAGCATTCTCTAAGTGCGGAGAGCTGGGGCTACTCTTCGTTGTGGTGCATGAGCTTCTCATTGTGGTGGCTTCTCTTGTTGCGGAGCACGGGCTCTAGGTGCGTGGGCTTCAGTAGTTGTGGCACAAGGGCTCAGTAGTTGTGGCCCATGGGCTCAGTAGTTGTGGCTCGCGGGCTCTAGAGTGCAGGCTCAGTAGTTGTGGCGCACGGGCTTAGTTGCTCCGTGACATGTGGTATCTTCCCGGACCAGAGCTCGAACCCATGTCCCCTGCATTGGCAGGTGGATTCTTAACCACTGTGCCAGCAGGGAAGCCCTTCATTCCTTTGTATGACTGAATAATATTCCATTGTATGTATATACCACATTTTGTTTATCCATTTATCAGTTGAGGGACATTTGAATTGTTTTCACATTTTGTCTATTGTGAATAATACTGCTATGATCAGTTTTGTACAAGTTTTTGTTTGAACACCTGTTTTCAATTCTCTTGGGCATATACCCAGGAAAGGAATATCTGGGTCATATGTTTAAGTTACTAAGGAACGGCCAAAGGGTTTTCTGTAGTGCCTGTGCCATTTTGCATTCGTACCAGCAATGTGTGAGTGTTCTGATTTTCTTACATCCTTGCCAATACTTGTTATAGCTGTTCTGGTGGGTGTGAAATGGTGTCTTATTGTGGTTTTGATTTGCATTTCCCTAGTGACTAATGATACTGAGCATCTTTTCATATTCTTAGTGGCCATTGAATATTTTCTTTGGAGAAATATCTATTCAAGCCCTTTGCTCATTTTGCAATCCAGTTGTCTTTTGTTGATGAGTTGTAGGAGTTTTTAATATATTCTGATAAGGGAATAAGTCTCTTGTCAGGTATATGATTTGCAAATATTTTGTCTCATTCTGTGGGTTGTCATTGCACTATCTTCATAGTGTTTTTTTTTGTTTTTTTTTTTTTGCGGTACTCGGACCTCTCACTGTTGTGGCCTCTCCCGCCGCGGGGCAACAGGCTCCGGACGCGCAGGCTCAGCGGCCATAGCTCATGGGCGCAACCACTCCGCGGCATGTGGGATCCTCCTGGACCGGGGCACGAACCCGCGTCCCCTGCAGCAGCAGGCGGACTCTCAACCACTGCGCCACCAGGGAAGCCCCATAGTGTTTTTTGATGCACAGTAGTTTTCAATGTTGATAAAGTCCAATTCATCCATTTTTTTTCTTTTATTCCTTGTGTTTTGGGCCAAAAATTGCCAAATCTGAGGTCCTGGAGATTTCCCCCTATGTGTTCTCCTAAGAGTTTTATGGTTTTAGATCTTACATTTAAGTCTTTGGTTCATTTTGAGTTAATTTTTAAATATGGGGTGAGGTAGGATTCAAACTTCATTTTTTGCATGGAAGTATTCAGTTTCCCCACCACAATTTGTTGAAGAGACTCTTTCCCCATTGAATGGTCATCACACCCTTCGAAAATCAATTGACTATAGATGTACAGGTTTATTCCTGGACTCTCAATTCTATTCCATTGATCTGTATTTCTATTCATACACCAGTTCCATACTGTTTTGATTAGTGTAGCTTCACAGTGAACTTTGAAATCAGGAAGAATGAGTCACCCAACTTAATTCTTTTTCTAGATTGTTTTGGCTATTTGAAGTCCCTTGTAATTCCATATGAATTTTAGGATCATCTTGTCCATTTGTGCAAAAAGGCCTTTCAGATTTTGACAGAGATGGCATTGAATCTGTAGATCGCTTTGCACAGTACTACCATTTTAACAATATTGTCTTTGAATCCATGAACCCAGAATGTTTTTCCATTTATTTAGATCTTCCTTATTTTCTTTCAGCAATATTTTCAATGTAAGTCTTGCATCTCCTTGGTTAAATTTATTCCTAAGTATTTTATTATTTTTAAAAAACTAATGGACTTTTGGGGGACATTTAGTTTTACAGAAAAAATGAGCAGGAAGTTAGGAGAGTTCTGATAGACCCTCATATTTTATTCTTTTTGATTCTATTATAAATGGAATTGTTTTCTTCATTTCCTTTTCTGGTTGTTAATTGTTAGTGTATGGTTGGTTTTTCATATTGGTCTTGTACCCTGCAACTTTGCTGAATTTGTTTATTAGCTCTAGTTGCTGTTGATATGTGACCCTTGCTCTAGTTCACACACCTTCTTTCATCCCCATTTAATTGTTGAAGAAGCCAAGTAGCTGGGACTCGCCCACGGTTCTACTGCCTCTTATGGCCCGACGTCCACCACCCAGCTTAGCACTCCAGCTCACCCCCTGAACTGAACCCGGAATTTTTCAGTGTAATATGCAGACACAAATTCCAGCAAGTTCCCTCTACAAAGCCCCCGTCCATCCCTTCCAGCTCCCCAGTCTCTGCCTCCTGTTTGCCTCCGTTTAACTACTATCACGAGCCTATCTGGATTCCCACCCTGACCCTGGCCCTCAGCTCTGGCCACTTGGTAGCGGAGATAACTCTCAAAACATGAAAGCCCAGGACACTTTACCCCCAACTTCCTACCTGCAGCAGAGAACTGCTGGTGGCATCCACCGCCTCTGTCCACCCCGTCTCCGCCCTCCAGACCCCCCTACCCCCAGCCGATGGCAACCCTGGTCTCCAGTGAGAGAGCCCTGGCCTTAGGCCTCGCAGAGGTCTGCACTCACTGCAGTGGCAAGGTCAGACCCTTTGCTTGCAGCACGCCTTCCAGGAAAACAGGCAAATTCGCATGCAAGCCAGAATTATTTTAGGACTTAGGGGCCCCCGCTTGGAATCTGGATTTCATGTTCACAAAAAGACAGCCCTAAAGGTAGGATTTGCATCTCTCCCCGCAGAGAAGCTGTGGACAGACAGAGGGGTGGGAATGCGGCCTGGAGTTTGAGTGGGTGGGGAGGGAGGGGGAAGGAGGGACCACAGGCCCAGTGTCCCGCCTGGTTGCCTAGGTGACGGGGAAGGGTAGGGGAATGAAGGAGAAGTGGCTGAGTGGGCTGAGTTGATCTGAGCGTCTCAGATCTTAGCACCACCTAGTAGCACCCATCTCCACTTCTTCTCCCAATAGCTTAGCCCCTACAGGGAAGCAGAGTCTACCCTGTTCTTTCACCCTGGTACCCAGTGTTCTGCAACTGGTAGAGAAATAGAATGTCAGCCCTGGAAAAAAGGTTTGCGGAGTCTCCTGGCTCAATAGTTTTCAAGCAGTTTTGTAGCAACAGATCCTTTTTTCAAAGGAAATCTTACCCAGAACCACAATGTGCAAACCAAACACAGAGGGTGCTGCTCACTCCGTCCACCGTCCCCAGGACTCTAGAGTTGCAACACCCAGAATGTGAAAATCTCTGGTCCGGGCCCAAACCCTCACAGTACAGATGGGAAAACTGAGGTCCCCAGATGGTCACTGACTTGATCAACGATACCCAGTCAATGAGTTGGTGGCAGAACTAGGATGGGACATGGCCTCCCCAGGACCATGACAGAGCCAGCAGAAAAAAGCAGAACCCTTGAGGTAACAGGGAGAAAAAAAAGGGCACAAGTTGTCTTGAAGCCTGGAATTTCCAGATCTGCCAGGACAACACAAGTCCCTCATTTTACAGAGGAAGAAACTGAGGTCCAGCAAGGGGGCAATGGCTTGTTAGTGGAATGATCCTAAGAGGGAGTAATATTCCCTTAGAAAGAAGAAAAATTTGAACATTTGGCTCTCTGGCTAGCTCAAGCAGTCTTTGATGAAATTCCACGGTGCCAGATGGTGCAGGGGGAGGAGTACTGGCCTGGGAGTTTCAACCCCCTCTGTTACAGACAAGCCCGGTGACCTTGGGAGATTTATTTTAAAGAGCCAAAAGGATCATCCCCTGGTTTATAAGAGGTCCAGAAGAGTAATAGGATTAAATGATGCTTCAGAGTGTTTTATATTGTCTCTAAATGTCAGGGCCTCCTTTAGGGGGAAGGGGAGTAAACACACTACTCTGTAAAGATGAATCTGACAGTGGGTTTTTAAAAGGCTCTTTATTTTTATTTTACATTTTTCATGACTAATTATAAACTGACACATGGTATTCCAGAAAATGTGTAATGTACAGGAAAAAAAAAGCAGAAAACAAAATCACCCATAAACACATTGCCCAGTACAGCCATTGTTCAACACTGTTGTACATTTCCTTTCAGTCTTTTTTCTATACTTTTTTCCTTGTACAGAGTATATGATATTGTAATTTAAAAACTTTTATTTAATGATTAACAAAGCGATTCCTTTTACCTGGTACATCATGTCTGACTATTAAGAAAAAATTACAAGTCATACAAAAAGGCAAAAAACGAAAACAACAACAACAACAAAAAATTGAAGAGACAAAGCAAGCATCAGAACCAGACATGGCAGGGATTTTGGAATGATCAGACTGGGAATTTAAAATAAGTCTGATTAATATGCTAAGGGCTCTAATGGATAAAAGTAGACAGCATGTAAGGACAGATGGGCAATGTAAGCAGAGAGATAGAAATCCTAAGAACGATCGAAAAAGAAGGGCAAGAGATTAAAAAAAACCACTGTAACAGAAAGGAAGAATGCCTTTGATGGGTTCATTAGTAGAGTGGACACAGCTGAGGAAAGAATTTTTGAGCCTGAGGATGTCTCAATAGAATCCTCAAAATGCAAAAAACAAAGAGAACAAAGGTTGAAAAAAATATAACAGAATATCTGAGGTCTGTGGGGCAACTACGTAAGGTATAACATATGTGTAATGGGAATACCTCAAGAAAGAGAGAAGGAGCAGAAGAAATATTTATAATAATAATGACAGAATTTTCTCAATTTAATGTCAGATTCAGGAAACTCAGAGAACACCAAGCAAGATAAATATTTAAAAAACAATATCTTATCATATTATTTTTAAATTATGGAAAATTAAAGATAAAGAAAAAAATGAAAGAAACCAGAGGAAAAATACACCTTATCTATAGAGGAAAAAAAAGATAAGAATTACATCCAACTTCTCCTCAGAAACCAAGCAAGAAGGAAGACAGTAAAGCAAAATATTTAAAGTATTGAGAGGAAAAAATCCAGCCACGTAGAATTCTGTACACTGCAAAATTATCCTTCAAAAGTGAAGAAGAGGGCTTCCCTGGTGGCGCAGTGGTTGAGAGTCCGCCTGCCGATGCAGGGGACACGGGTTCGTGCCCCAGTCCGGGAAGATCCCACATGCAGCGGAGCAGCTGGGCCCGTGAGCCATGGCCACTGAGCCTGCATGTCCAGAGCCTGTGCTCCACAACGGGAGAGGCCACAAGAGTGAGAGGCCCGTGTAAAAAAAGTGAAGGAGAACTAAAAATTTTTTCTCAGATAAACAAAAATTGAGGGAATTTGTTGCCAGTAGACCTGCCTTGTAAGAAGTTTTAAAAGAAGTTCTTTAGAGAGAAGGAAAATAATATACAGTTGTCCCTTGATATCTGCAGGGGACTGGTTCCAGGACCTCCCATGGATACCAAACTCCAAGGACATTCAAGACCCTTATGTAAAATGGAGCAGTATTTGCATATAACTTATGCACATCCTTCCATATACTTTAAATCAGGGGTCTCCAACCCCTCCGCAGCCTGTTAGGAACTGGGCTGCACAGCAGGAGGTGAGCAGCAGGCAAGCGAGTGAAGCTTCATCTGCGGCTCCCCATTGCTCTCATTACCGCCTGAACCATTCCCTGCTTCCGTGGAAAAAGTGTCTGCCACGAAACTGGTCCCTGGTGCCGAAAAGTTTGGGGACCACTGCTTTAAATCATCTCTAGATTACATATAATGCCTAATACAGTGTAAATGCTGTGTAGATAGCTGTAAATACAATATACATGCTATGTAAACAGTTGCCAGGGTATGGCAAATTCAAGTATTGCTTTTTGAAACTTTCTAGATTTTTTCCAAATAAATTCAATCCAAGGTTAATTGACTCCACGGATGTGGAACTCAAGGATATGGAGGGGCAACTATAGGTCAAAAACTCAGAACTACGTTTAAAAAAAAAAAAAGCATTGAAGAAGGAATAAGTGAAGGTAAAATAAAACTTATTTTTCTTATTCTTAATTGATTTAATAGATAACAGTTTGCTCAAAATAATAATAGCAACAATGTGTTCAATTATTTTGCTTATGTGTATGTAGATATATATATATATATGCTTATAGTAAGTGAAATGATAACAGCAATGATACAAGGGACAGGATGAAGGAATTAGGATGTTTTGTTACTATAAGGTACTCACACTACCTGTGAAGTGGTATAGGATTATTTGAAAGTGTATTTAGATTAGTTGCAAATGTATATTGCAACTTTAGGGAAACCACTAAAAGAAGTATAACTGGTTTGTTAAGAAAGGAGAGAAAATGAAATCATGTAAAATGCTTAATTAAAACCACAGGGCTTCCCTGGTGGCGCAGTGGTTGAGAGTCTGCCTGCCGCTGCAGGGGACACGGGTTCGTGCCCCGCTCAGGGAAGATCCCACATGCCATGGAACGGCTGGGCCCGTGAGCCATGGCCGCTGAGCCTGCACATCCGGAGCCTGTGCTCCGCAACAGGAGAGGCCACAACAGTGAGAGGCCCGCGTACCGCAAAAAAAACCCAAAAAACTAAAACCACAACCGGCGGAAAGAGTGGAAGACAAAAAGATGGACAAAGAACAAAGGCAACAAGTAGAAAACCAGTAACAAATATGGTAGATATTAATCCAACTATATCAACAATCACTTTGAATGTCATTGGTCTAAATGCACCAATTAAAAGACAAATATAGGGCTTCCCAGGTGGCGCAATGGTTGGGAGTCCGCCTGCCGATGCAGGGGACACGGGTTCGTGCCCCGGTCCGGGAAGATCCCACATGCCGTGGAGCGGCTGGGCCCGTGAACCATGGCCGCTGAGCCTGCGCGTCTGGAGCCTGTGCTCTGCGACAGGAGAGGCCACAACAGTGAGAGGCCCGCATACCGCAAAAAAAAATAAAATAAAATAAAAGACAGATATTGTCCAGGTAGATGAAGAAATATGATTCAACTATGTGTTGTTTACAAGAAACCCACTTTAAATATAAAGGGCACATATAGATTAAAAGTAAATGGAGAAAAATGTTCTATGCTGACATTAACCAAAAGAAAGCAGGAATAGCTATATAAATTTCAGACAGAGCTAACTTCAAAATAAGAGCATTATCAGAGATAAAGAACGGCAATACATAATAATAAAGGAGTCAGTTCTCCACAAAGACATAACAATTCTTGACATGTATGTGCCTAGCAACAAAGTGTCAAACTACGTGAGGCAAAAACTGACAGAACTGCAAGGAGAAATCGATAAATCCACTCTCACAGTTAGAGATTTCAACACTGCTCTGTCAGAAATGGATTCATCAGGCAGAACATCAGTGAGGACATAGCTGAACTCAGCAGCACCACCCATCAACTGGGTATGATTGACATCTATAGACCACTTCATCCAACAACAGCAGAATAAGCATTTTTCTCAGGCTCCCATGGAATATTCATCTAGAAAATAAGATGAGTAGGTTTCCCTCTTTTTCTCTTCTCTGAAAGAGTTAATATAAGAAAGGAATTATTGGTCCCCTTAATGTTTGGTAAAACTCTCCTGTAGAACCACATGGACCAGTATCTTTTTAGTGGATAGATCTTTGACCATAATTTCAGTTTCTTTTGTGGTTGATAATTTAATTTTTCCTGTTTCCATTTCATCTGGGTTTCATTTTTTTTTGCATAATGTTGGTTTATTTATTTATTTAGGCTGCTTTGGGTCTTTGTTGCTGTGCGCGGGCTTTCTCTAGTAGTGGCTAGTGGGGGCTACTCTTCATTGTGATGCACGGGCTTCTCATTGTGGTGGTTTCTCTTGTTGTGGAGTACGGGCTCTAGGTGTATGGGCTTCACTAGTTGTGGCACACGGGCTCAGTAGTTGTGGCTTGCGGGTTCTATAGCGCAGGCTCAGTAGTTGTGGCTCACGGGCTTAGTTGCTCTGCAGCATGTGGGATCTTCGTGGACCAGGGCTTGAACCTGTGTCCCCTGCATTGGCAGGCAGATTCTTAACTACTGCGCCACCAGGGAAGTCCCCATAATGTTGTTTAGTAGTCTTTTATTACTTTAAAATCTCTTCTGAGTCAGTAGTTGGTAGTTTGACCATTTTGTCAGTCTATATAATGTTAATTTGCCCTCCCTTTGTTTCAATTGATCAAGTTCTTTAAGACTTTTCAAAGAATCACTATTTATTTATTAACTTTTTTTCCTATTTTATTGCTTTCTACTGCAGTCTTTGCTATTTTTCTTTATTCTAAATACTTTATGTTTCATAGGGGTTTTTTTCTATTTATTTTTTTATTTGAAGCTCTACTGGGTTGAATGGTGTCTCCCAAAATTGATGTCCATCCAGAACATGTAAATGTGACCTTGTTTGGAAATAGGGTCTTAGCACATGTACCCAAGTTAAGATGAGGTCTTACTGGGTTAGGATGAGCCCTAAATCCAATATGACTGGTGTCCCTGTAAGAAAAGAGAAATCTTTCTCTGGAACCAAAGACAGGCACACAGGGAGAACACCATGTGATGACAGAGGGAGAGAGTTGAGGGATGTGTCTAAAGCCAGAGAGTGCCAAGGATTGCGTACAATCAACAAAAGCTAGCAAGAAACAAGGAAGTATCTTTCCCTCGAGCCTTCAGAGGGAGCATAGCCCTGCCAATACATTTATTTCAGTCTTGTAGCTTCTAGAACTATGAAACAATAAACTGTTGTTTTAAGCCACTTAGTTTGTGATGATTTGTTATGGCATCTCTAATATGAAAGCTAAGTTCATCCATCATTCATCTTTCTTGTTTTATAAGTGCCAGTAAGTCTATATATTTCCCTGAAAACTACTTTGCATTCCAAAGTAGTACTTCATTCAATCCTAATTCTCTTATGATTTTTCTTCATCCCATTAATTATTTAGAACTGTGTTTTTAAGTTTCCAGATGTATACAAGTTTCTAGTCATCTTTATACTGTTGTTGACGTCTAATTTTATTTCTGTGTTGGCAATAAATGTTTTATATTACATCAATTAACAAATTTTGGAGGCTTACTGTGCAGCGTAATAGTCAATTTTTGTAAACGTTCCATTTGTCTTTGAAAAGAATGTACATATATTCTCTGTTGGGTTCAGAGTTCTATACATATCCATTAGGTTCATAGGCTTTTCTGTTTTTTTTTTTAATCAGTTTTTGTTTTATTTATTTATTTATTGGCTGCATCAGGTCTTAACTGCTGCACTCGGGATCTTTCATTGCGGCGTGTGGCCTTCTCTCTAGTGGTGGCACCCGGGTTCCAGAGTGCATGGGCTCTGTAGTTGTGGTGCACCAGCTTAGTTGCACCAAGGCATGTGGGATCTTAGTCCCCCAACCGGGGATCAAACCGGCGTCCCCTGCATTGTAAGATGGATTCTTAACCACTGGACCACTGGGGGAGTCCTTCATAGGTTGTTAATTACTGTGTTAAAGACTGGCTAACTGACAAACAAACCTGTTTCCACCTTCTTCCTGGGCATACAACAAGGCGTATTTCATGGCCTCTCTAGCAATTAGATGTGGCCATATGATTGAGTTTAGGCCAATGGAACATGAATAAAATTTATAATGTGTCAGTTCCAGGACTGGCTCACATGTGAGTCTCCATTCTCTCTTTTACCATGACTGTCTGCTAGGATACAACACTTAGGTGACCGTGGAAGTCACGTTTTGAAGCTAGCAAAGTATCTATCAGCTTGAATCCCTGACTGACTCTGGAGCAGAGACCCTTCCTCTGTAGCGCATGACCTAAGATTGGATTTTACATGAAAGAGAAATAAACTTCTATTGTTTAAGGTTTAAGGTCCTGATATTTAAGGTTTGTTTTTTTTTGTTGTTGTTATAGATGCTAATGTGACCTAAACTGATAAACATTTTTGGCTCTCAGATACTACATACCTTTATAATTTTTGTCTTACATAGTAGTCAAATCTGAGGGACGTGTGTTAGTCTCTCAATATAAATATCAATTTATAAATTTCTCTTAGTAATTCTATAAAATCTTACTGTATATTTCATAGTATGCTGTTAGGTACACACAACTCATAAGGGTTATAACTTCTTAGCAAATTATTCCTTTTGTCACTATGAAAAATATTTTTGCTAATTATTTTCCAGGTGGTTTTTTTTTCAACTTTCCTCTGTAATTTTTAAAAGTATATTTTCTATCTGAACAATATATAACTATATTCTTGAAAAATCCCCAAAATGAAAACACTGTCTTTTAATGGGTCAGTTTAATTAACCACAATTTTTGGTAATTATTGATATTCTTGCACTTATTTTTTTAATAAAAAAAATAATTTTTAATAAACTTTTTATTTTGGAATACTTTTATATTTACAGAAAAGTTGCGATAATACAGAAGTTTCTAAATACTGCACACCCAGTTTCATTTCCTGTGATGTTATCCTCTTACATTATTGTGGTACACTTGTCAAAACTAAAAAACCCCATATTAGTAGGTTACTCTTAACTAAAGCCCGGACTTTTTTCAATTTCACCAGTTTTTCCACCAATGTCCATTTTCTGTTCCAGGACTGAATCTAGGACACCACATTTCTTGCACTTATTCTTGACCATCTTATTTGTGTTACCATTTCTATGCTTTCTTCAACTTCCTCCCCCTCCCCCACTCTCCTAGATTTTTTTGGAATCATTAAATTTTATTAATTCCATTTTTTCACCTACTGATTTGAAACTTGCATATTCTATTTGAGACTTCTAGTGGTTAACATTCATTTTTTTACTGTGGTAAAATGTACCTGAAATGAAGTTTACTATTTTAACCATTTTTAAATGTACAGTTCTAGGACATTAAGTACATTCACATTGTTGTACAACCATCTTCCCCATCCGGAACTCTGTACCCATTAGACACTAACTCCCCATTCACCCCTCCCCCAACTCCTGCTACCCACCATTCTCCTTTCTGTCTCTATGAATTTGACTACTCTAGGTATCACATACAAATGGAATCATATACTATTTATCCTTTTGTGGCTGGTTGATTTCACTTAGCATAATGCCTTCAAAGTTCATCCATGTTGTAACATTTTTCAGAATGTCCTTCCTACTTTTAGTCTGAATAATATTACATTCTGACACTAATTTTTTTAATAACAGCTTTATTGAGATATAATGCACGTACCATAAAATTTACCCTTGTCAAGTGTACAACTGAGTGTTTTGGGTATAGTTATAGAGTTGTCCAACCATCATCACTGTCTGATTTCAGAACATTTCCATCATCCCTGAAAAAACACCCCAAACCATTAGCCGCCACTCCCCATTCTCCCCTACCATTAGCCCCTAACAGCCATTAATCTACTTTCTCTCTCTGTGGTTTCGCCTCTTCTGGACATATCATATAAATGGAATCATACAATATTTGGCCTTTTGTGTGTGATTTCTTTCACTTACCATAATGTTTTCAAGGTTTATTCATGTTGTATCGTGTGTTAGTATTTCATTTCTTTTTATGGTTGAGTGATATTCCACTGTGTGAGCATACCACATTTTGTTTATCCATTCATCAATTGATGAATATTTGAGTTGTTTCCACTCTTTTGCTCTTATGAATAATGCTTCTCTGAACATTTGTTTACAGGTTTTTGTGTGGACATATGTTCTTAATTCTCTTGGGCATATACCAGGAGTAGAATTGGTGGATTATATAGTAAGTCTATATTTAACATTTTGAGGAACTGCCAAGCTGTTTGCCAAAGTGGCTGTACCATTTTAGAATCCCACCAGCAATGCATGAGGGTTCCAATTTCTCCACATCCTCACCAATACTTACTATTATCTATCTTTTTTATTATAGTTATCCTACTGGGTGTGAAGTGGTATCTCGTAATTTTGATTTGCATTTCCCTATTGACTAATGATGTTGAGTACATTTTCCTATGCTTATTAACATTCATTTTTTAAAAAATTTATTGAAGTATATTTGATTTACAATGTTGTATTAATTTCTGCTGTGCAGCAAAGTGACTTAGTTATACATATATATATTCTTTTTCAAATTCTTTTCCATTATGGTTATCACAGGATAATGAATACGGTTCCCTGTGCTGTACAGTAGTACCTTGTTGTTTGTTCATCCTATATATAACAGTTTGCATCTGCTAATCCCAAACTTCCAATCCTTCCCTCCCCCATCCCCCATCCCCCTTGGCAACCACAAATCTGTTCTCCATGTCTGTGAGTCTGTTTCTGTTTCATAGATATGTTCATTTGTGTTGTATTTTAGATTCCACATACAAGTGATATCACATGGTGTTTGTCTTTCTGTCTTACTTTGCTTAGTTTGATAATCTTTAGGTCCATCCATGTTACTGCAAATGGCATTATTTCATTCTTTTTTTTAATTGAAATATAGTTGATTTACAGTTTTGTGTTAATTACTGCCGTACAGCAAAGCAACTTCGTTATACATATATATACATTCTTTTTCATATTCTTTTCCATTATGGTTTATCACAGGATATTGAATATAGTTTGCTGTGCTATACAGTACGATCTTGTTGCTTATCCATTCTATATATGCCAGTTTACATCTGCTAATCCCAGACTCCCAATCCATCCCTCTCCCACCTCCCTCCCCCTTGGCAACCACCCGTTTATTCTCTATGTCCGTGATTCTGTTTCTGTTTCATAGATAGGTTCATTTCTGTCATATTTTAGATTCCACATTATAAGTGATATCATATGATATTTGTCTCTCTCTTTCTGACTTACTTCACTTAGTATGATAATCTCTAGTTGCATCCATGTTGCTGCAAATAGCATTATTTTGTTCTTTTTTATGGCTGAGTAGTATTCCATTGTATATATGTACCACATCTTCTTTATCCATTCATCTGTTTGTGGACATTTAGGTTGTTTCCATGTCTTGGCTATTGTGAATAGTGCTGCTATGAACATAGGGGTGCATGTATCTTTTTGAATTATAGTTTTGTCTGGATATATGCCCAGGAGTGGGATTGCTGAATCATATGGCAACTCTATTTTTAGTTTTCTGAGGAACCTTTATACTATTTTCCACAGTGGGTGCACTAATTTACATTTCCACCAACAGTGTAAGAGGGTTCCCTTTTTTCCACACCCTCTCCAGCATTTGTTATTTGTAGACGTTTTATTGATGGCCTTTCTGACCAGTATGAGGTGGTACCTCATTGTAGTTTTGGTTTGCATTTCTCTAATAATTGGCGATGCTGAGCATCTTTTCAGGTGCCTATTGGCCATCTGTATGTCTTCCTTGGAGAAATGTCTGTTTAGGTCTTCTGCCCTTTTTTTTTTTTTTTTTTTTTTGTGGTACGTGTGCCTCTCACTGCTGTGGCCTCTCCCGTTGCGGAGCACAGGCTCCGGACGCGCAGGCTCAGAGGCCATGGCTCACGGGCCCAGCCGCTCCGCGGCATGTGGGATCTTCCTGGACCGAGGCACGAACCCATGTCCCCTGCATCGGCAGGCGGACTCTCAACCACTGCGCCACCAGGGAAGCCCCTGCCCATTTTTTGACTGGGTTGCTTGTTTCTTTGTTACTGAGTTGTATGAGCTGTTTGTATATTTTGGAAATTAAACCCTTGTCGGTTGCATCATCTGCAAATATTTTCTCCCGGTCTGTAGGTTGTCTTTTTGTTTTGTTTATGGCTTCCTTTGCTGCACAATGGCTTATAAGTTTGATTCGGTCCCATTTGTTTATTTTTGCTTTTATTTCTAGTGCCTTGGGAGACTGACCTAAGAAAACATTTGTATGATTTATGTCAGAGTGTTTTGCCTATGTTCTCTTCTAGTTTTATCATGTCTTGTCTTATACTTAAGTCTTTAAGCCATTTTGAGTTTATTTTTGTGTATGGTGTGAGGGTGTGTTCTAACTTCATTGATTTACATGCAGCTGTCCAACTTTCCCAATACCACTTGCTGAATATACCACTTGTATATTCTTGCCTCCTTTGTTGAAGATTAATTGTCCATAGGTGTATGGGTTTTTTTCTGGGCTCTCTATTCTCTTGCATTGATCCATATGCCTTTTTGTGTCAGTACCATGCTGTTTTTATTTTTTTTTTGCGGTACTGGGGCCTCTCACTGTTGCGGCCTCTCCCGTTGCGGAGCACAGGCTCCGGACGCGCAGGCCCAGCGGCCATGGCTCACGGGCCCAGCCGCTCCGCGGCATGTGGGATCCTCCCGGACCGGGGCACGAACCCGCGCCCCCTGCATCGGCAGGCGGACCCCCAACCACTGCGCCACCAGGGAAGCCCACCATGCTGTTTTGATTTAGCTTTGTAGTATTGTCCGAAGTCTGGGATGGTTATGCCTCCTGCTTTGTTCTTTTTTCTCAGGATTACTTTGGCAATTCTGGGTCTTTTATAGTTCCATATAAATTTTAGGATTATTTGTTCTAGTTCTGTGAAAAATACCATTGGTAATTTGATAGGGATTGCATTAAATCTGTAGATTGGGGGCTTCCCTGGTGGCGCAGTGGTTAAGAATCCACCTGCCAATGCAGGGGACACGGGTTCAAGCCCTGGTCCAGGAAAATCCCACATGCCACAGAACAACTAAGTCCATGCACCACAACTACTGAGCCTGTGCTCTAGAGCCTGCAAACCACAACTACCAAGCCCATGTGCCACAACTACTGAAGCCCACATGCCTAGAGCCTATGCACCACAAGGAAGAGTAGGCCCCACCCGCTGCAACTAGAGAAAGCCCAAGCACAGCACCCAACACAGCCAAAAATAAAATAAATAAAATAAATTTATTAAAAAAAATCTATAGATTGCTTTGGGTAGTATGGCCATTTTAACAATATTAATTCTTCCAATCCAAGAGCATGCGATATCTTTCCATTTCTTTGAATCGCCTTCAGTTTCCTTTATTAATGTTTTGTAGTTCTCAGCATATAACTCCTCCACCTCCCTTGGTTAGGTTTATTCCTAAGTATTTAATTTATTTTTTGATGTGATTTTAAAAGTGATTGTTTACATTCCGTTTCTGATATTTCTTTGTTAGTATAAAGAAATGCAACCAACTTCTGTATTAGCATTCACTTTTAATGCACATATGCAAATATATTTTTTAAAGAATTCATTAGAATCTATGTCCTCACCCGGACAAGGCCAAAATTCTATTAAGAAACTTTTTTATTTTCCTTCACTTTTTGTGCGATATTTCTATATATGTTGACTTTGCTGATACCTAAAATTTTAGTTCCAGGTGGTTATTTTATAACTTTTCCAGGAAGTTCTTATTATGATTTCTTAAACTCTTTGTTTTCCTCTGGTCTTTGCATGACAGTTTCCTCTTGGATTTTTTTTCTTTAACTGGAG
Source organism: Stenella coeruleoalba (assembly GCF_951394435.1). Lineage (NCBI taxonomy): Eukaryota > Metazoa > Chordata > Mammalia > Artiodactyla > Delphinidae > Stenella > Stenella coeruleoalba. Next base: position 139,551,943 of record NC_137147.1, on the reverse strand, counting down.
CGCAGCATCTAATTGGTCTTTTGGTTTGTTTCGGTTTTTGTTTTGGCTGCATTGGGTCTTTTTTAATAAGTTTATTTATTTTTGGCTGCATTGGTCTTCACTGTGGGGAGCAGGGGCTATTCTTCCTTGCGGTGTGTGGGCTTCTCATTGCAGTGGCTTGTCTTGTCGTGGAGCACAGGCTCTAAGCGTACAGGCTTCGGTAGCTGTGGCTCATGGGCTCTAGAGCACAGGCTCAGTAGTGACACACAGGCTTAATTGCTCCACGGCATATGGGATCTTCCCAGACCAGGGCTCGAACCCGTGTCCTCTGCATTGGCAGGTGGATTCTTAACCATTGCGCCACCAGGGAAGCCCTGCATTGGGTCTTAATTGCAGCACATGGGAGCTTTGTTGAGGCATGCAGGATCTTTCAAGCCTGGGGTGTGCAGGCTTCTCCTTAGTTGTGGCATGAGGGTTTTTCTTTCTCTAGTTGTGGTGCTCGGGCTTCAGAGTGCGTGGGCTCTGTAGTTTGCAGCACTCAGGCTTCGTTGCCCCGCAGCATGTGGGATCTTATTTCCCCAACCAGGGATCGAACCCGTGTCCCTGCCTTGGAAAGCAGATTCTTTACCAGTGCACCACCGGGGAAGTCCCTCTAACTGGTTTTTGTTTTATTTTATTTCCTTTTCAGAAGGGATGTGGAGAGAAGAGCTGAGTAAATTTTCTGAGTACTTTATGTCTGAAAATGTCCCTCTTTTATCCTCACATTTAAATAGTAATTTGGCTATTAAATAATAAATTCGAATGTCTCTACGGTTAGCATTTTGAAGATATTGAACTGATGTTGCCAAAAAGAAACCTGACTTCATTCTTCTGCAGTTGGTAAATCTGATTTTTTAAATGAGCGTTTAATTTAGAATTTCTACTTTAGCCTTCATGTTCTGAGATTTCACTATGATGAATCCAAACGTGGGTTAAAAATTTTTAGTGGTACATGGTGGACCCATTCAATCTGAAGACTTACTTTTAAAAAATTCTGGTAATCTCTCGCCATTATTTCTTTAAATAGTGCGTCCTTTCTATTGTCTTTGCCCTATGTCTCTGAAACTCTTATTAGATAAATATTAACACTTCTGAATCTATCCCCGTATCCTTAAGTTTTCTTTTTACCACCCATCTTTTTTATTTGTGCTGCATTCCAGAAGAATTCCTAGATCTCATCGTCCAGTTCCCCTGTTCACTCTTTCAATGTGCTCATTCTGATATTAGCCCATCTATTTTTTAATTTCAATAATTATATTTTTATTACAAAATCTCTAATTGTTTCTTTTTTACAACCAGTTCTTTCTTTTTCTTAAATGAAGTACTCTTCCTTATCTCTCTTAGGATTTATCATTACATTTATTTTAAAGTCTAGTTCTGGTTACCCTATTAACTCCCTTTTCTCAGATGTGCATTTATCTGTTAGATTTACGATCTCTTTTTTATAATATTGCACACCTCAAGCAATTGGCGCTTCTTGACTGTGTATGCATTTTTGCAGTTGCAGCGTCTGGTTAGGCTGACAGCTGTCTCTGGTTGAGCAGTTTGCTTATAGAGAAGGGCGAAACAGCTGCTGGGACTTGTACTCCACACTACTTTGATGGGCAGGACCTGCTGCTGGGTGGAAGCTCGGCAGCTGGTCTTCTGGGCTTGGATGTTTTTCATTCCTTCCAGACTTTGACAGCCACTCAGTACGTGGCCCTTTCTCATTAATCCAAGTACTTACCCCCAGAGCTCTTACACGCAAGGTACGTGGAGAAATACAAGGTCGATTGGCCTGGCTGCTCTGCTACAATTCTCCAAAATCCCCCCATCAGTTTCCCCATAGGCACTATTTTTTTTTTTTTCACTTTTCTCCCATCACCTCCGGACATGGAACACCTGGTGTTCTTCCCTCCTTTGGGGTGGCTCACTCGAGCTATCGCTGCTGCTGATTTTCTCTTTAATCCAATCCTGCCTGCTTTCAGCCTCATGGAGATCCTTCACACTGTTGGACCATAAAGAAAGCCTGTACTTGTTTTTGAATTATATCTTGTCCCCCCCCTTATCTTTTCTAAGGCTGGGCGTGGGCCCAGTCTGCCATATATGTATATGTAATTCTGTATTTTTCCACTTAATATTTTGTTAAAAACATATTTTCAGATAATGTGAGTATAAATGTGTGCGTGTGTGTGTGTGTGTGTGTGTGTATTTCCTAGCTGTGTCTGCTGACAGAGCCCAGAGGCAGTGATACTTTAGTAGTAGAGAGTACACTTATTGTCCAAATCTTGGTTTCTGAATACTATTATCCACTAAAAGTAACCAAGTCTTCTTTGGAGAAATGACAGATTCTAGGACTGAGGCACGGACAGTACAAGGTAAGCCTGGAACTTACCAGTACTATCTAGTTGCATCAGATAGTATGGAAGTGCCAGAAAAAATGATGGGGTTCTATCAAAAGGATGTTGGAGTCAGTCAAAGGGGTTTCCACTGGCCAAATCTGGGGCAACTTGAGCATCAAAATAAATAATGATATAATAAATAATAACCCATAAAATAAATAAGAATCCATGCTGCTAAAAAATGAATAAATATATAAATGGGGGAGAAGGGAAAATTCTTCCTTAGGGCAGAGTTACAACTAGTAAAAAAGGACTGATGGAATCAGGAAATTGCCATTTGGCAACCACCATAGTAAGAAATGTTTCAAACAAGTATCAACAGATGCTAAAACTAGTGGGTTAAAATTTAACAGGAAACAGGATATTTACATAGTCTCAGAGTATCTCCCCATGAGATGCTTATTAATTATAAAGGGAAGAGTAGTAAATTTACAGTGGAGAAACCTGACAGTCACCACCTTAACTGAGTGATTACATCACCAGTTATGTGACAAGGAGACACCATATGCCTCTTGAATTTTTTTTTCTTTTTTAAAATTTATTTTATTGAAATATAGTTGATTTACAATGCTGTGTTCATTTCTACTGGAAGCAAAGTGATTCCATTATACATCTGTGTACATTCTTTTTCAAATTCTTTTCCATTATGGTTTATCACAAGATATTGAATATAGTTCCCTGTACTACACAGTAGAACCTTGTTGTTTATGCATCCTATATATAATAGTTTATATCTGCTAACCCCAAACTCCCAATCCTTCTCTCTCCTACCGCCCCCCCCATCCCCTTTGGCAACTACAAGTCTTGAACCATGTTAATTTTCACATACTCAGAAAAAATTAAATGAAAAACAATATGAAAAAACTGTAAAATGAAATTGTAGGAGAGGAAGACATTTCTTGGTTCTTTGGCTGGCCAAATAATTTTTTTTCCAGTTTATTCTTTTTTCTTTTTGAATTTTATTTTATTTTTTATACAGCAGGTTCTTATTAGTTATCTGTTTTATACATATTAGTGTATATATGTCAATCCCCATCTTCCAAATGACACCATATGCCTCTTGATTTGATAAGGACACACCATCACCTCTGTCATGTTTCTGACAAAAATTCGTAACCAGAATCTAATCATGAGGAAACATCAGATAAACACAAATTGAGGGACATTCTACAAAATAACTGACCTGTGCTATTCAAAGTTACCAAAATCATGAAAGACAAAAAGGAGTGAGACATTGTTCCAGATTAAAGGAGACTAAAGACAACTAAATGCAACATGTGATCCAATTTTGTATCCTGAACCAGAAGAAACATTTTTTTCCCCTTTTGCTATAAAGAACATTGCTGGGATGTTGGTGAAATGTTTGTCTGTGGATTAAGTGATGGGATCGTATCATTATTAATTTCCTGACTTTCTTTGCTTCTCGTTATGTAAAAAAGTCTTTATTTTTAGAAGAAACACACTGAGTATTTATTGATAAACAAACCAACACACACACACACACACACACACACACACACACATGCACATTATGTAAAAAAGTATTTTTAGAAAAAACACACTGAGTATTTATTGATAAACAAATCAACACACACACATGCACGCACGCACAGGCACATATTTTTATGCCATTAAAAAGTCTTCCATAAACATGCATTGTAGGACCTGCATAATACTCCTCTGGCTGGGTACACTGTAATTTATTAATCGTAAGCTTCATGTTGGACATCCTATTATTTCTCATTTTTCCCAATGATAAATAATACTGACGTGATCACCGTTATATTTAATACTCTGTCCACATTTCAGATTCCTTCCTTAGGATAACTCTATAGAAATGTCCATTACTGTCCAGGAGTATGAACATTTTAAGATTCTTAATACATACTTGATTCATATGAATAGGAATAACCCACTCATGTTCATGCATGTTCTCATTCATTTAAACATTTTACTAATTTGAGGGGAAAGAGGGGAACTATATTTTGTATTGTTTTAATTTGGCATTTCCTTAATCATTGGAGAGGATTTTTTTCCCCTGAGAAGAATAGATTTTGTGTTTGTTCCTGAGGGGATTTGTGACAGTCATACATTCTTCCTGGGGGTGAGAATAGCAAAGCGGCTTATAACTTCTAAGAAGTAATAAATAGTGATTACCATACTAGAGCACGCAGTCAGATCATTTGTGACACAAACACATTACCACACAAGATTGAACTGACAATTTATTTAGACTCCTAGAATGAAGAAACACAATATCTCCAGGGAAGGGTAAAGGGTAGGTGACAAAAGGAAGTAATCTCCTTGCCTGTTTCTTTACTTACTCCCCTCTTTCCCTCTTCACATCTCCCCCACTCCTCCCTTCTAAATATATGCATACATATATAATCTGTAGTGTGTATATATAATATAGATAGGTATACACACACATATAATGTATGCATTATAGTATAATGTTACATATTATCGTTATTAATATAATATAATCCATGATAATGTAACGTATGCATGACTTTGCCAGGCATCAAGCGGATTCAGAGGGGTGAGGCCAGCTGTCTTTCCTCTGGGGGCATACACTCGAGTGAAGGCCACAAGATACATGCCTCAAGATTCCACGTCAAGGGGGCCAAGCCTGGCCCCCACATCCTTTACAAGCTTCTTCATTGCCTACCAACCTGAGCTCTGCATTCTCTCTAAAACCCTCTTGCTTTTCTTTCTCGGCACTTTGCTATGCCTGGAGTCCCCTTGACTTACTGCCCCTCAACTAACCTAATCATTCTTCAAAGACTCACTCAGATGCCACCTCTTCCAAAAAGCCTTCTCTGACTTCCCAGTCTTAGATGCAATGGTGTCTGGGCTCTCTCTGCACTCTCTACCTCTTGCATAGCACTCGGCACTTTAGACTTGGCGCTGCGGCTGTTATTGCACTTGTCATATATCCTCAATTAGGCTGTAGGCTCTTAAAGGGCAGGACCTGGTCTGATGCATCCCTGAATCCCTGTGTCACCTATCACAGGTGCTGGCATAGAGAAGGCACTCCGTGAACATCGGGATAAGTGAATGAATGAGCACATCCATACAATATCCTTCGATATCACAGTTTCCCCACATCATCTAAAATGTGCACAATGTGTGTACAAGAATCGACTGAGTGTTATCACCTCTGAGTGACTGCACACAGGTTGGTCTGTGGGCAAGTTTCCAAAGGGAAAGCAGGAACTGGGCATGTGAGTGTGGAAAGGGTACTGGACTGGGAATCGGGAAGCCTGGGTTTCTACCCCAGCCCTGCTGCTACCCAATTGTGTGACCTTGGAAGTTCATTTCTTCCTTCCTTGGCCTTGATATCCCCATCTGTAGAATGGGAGCTGGGAGTGATCTCCAAGGATCTTTCCTTCTTACCATTTACCCTTTGGACACAAAGTATGTCCATTGCCCTGGCAGCTCCTGAAAGCCCTCAGTACTCAGAGACTAACCCAGAAAAGAGAAAGTAACTGGAAGCTATTGGGAGAATATGAGCTCTCTATTTTCTTTCTTTTTTTTTTTTTTTTGGTATGCGGGGCTCTCACTGTTGTGGCCTCTCCTGTTGCGGAGCACAGGCTCCGGACGCGCAGGCTCAGCGGGCATGGCTCACGGGCCCAGCCGCTCCGCGGCATGTGGGATCTTCCCGGACCGGGGCACGAACCCGTGTCCCCTGCATTGGCAGGCGGACTCTCAACCACTGCGCCACCAGGGAAGCCCTGAGCTCTCTATTTTCTTAAAGGCTGTGGAGTTTCTAGAGATATTTTCCATGTGATACCTTTTCTCTCTTAGGTTTCATAAATTATTTCACTTATATACACTTATATACATGTGGCCTGTCTTAAAAAGTAATCATGGGGCCTCCCTGGTGGCGCAGTGGTTGAGAGTCCGCCTGTCGATGCAGGGGACACGGGTTCGTGCCCCGGTCCGAGAAGATCCCACATGCCGTGGAGCGGCTGGGCCCGTGAGCCACGCCCGCTGAGCCTGCGCGTCCGGAGCCTGTGCTCCGCAACAGGAGAGGCCACAACAGTGAGAGGCCCGCGCACCGCAAAAAAAAAAAAAAAAAAAAAAAGTAATCATGAATATGAAGGGCAAGCCTAGGCACAGCCCAGAAGATTAGCTGTCAGAATACAAAGATGAGTCCATTTTCTATGGAAATGTATATATTCCCATAGGAAACGGTTGCAAAGTTTACACACCAAACCGATAATAATGGTTTCCTCTGGGGAGGCAGGAAGGGTACCGGAGTCAGGGGCTCCAAAAAGACTTTAGCCTTATCAGCAGTGTTCAATTTTTTACAAGGAGAATGTATCCATGTATTATTTACATAATTAAAAATTAAATAATAATAAATTAAATGTTCAGGTGGTATTTAGTGCTGCACTGCCAAAATTTGGGTCTTGACACCTATATATCTCTTTATTTTTATTTCCCCATCTGTGTGTCTGTCTACCTATCCATCTTCTGTCTCAGTATGAGGAAGGGAAATCATTAAACTTCTAGCAACAAGGGACTGGTTAAAGTTGCTTCAATTCATAAGAATATTCTGCAAGCATTAAAACTCCTGTTTCCTAAGAGTATATACTTTCATGGAAAAGAACCAGGCTAAGTGAGGGGAAAAAAAAGAACCATCAGGGGCTTCCCTTTTGGCGCAGTGGTTGAGAGTCCACCTGCCGATGCAGGGGACACGGGTTCGTGCCCCAGTCCAGGAAGATCCCACATGCTGCGGAGTGGCTGGGCCCATGAGCCATGGCCACTGAGCCTACATGTCCGGAGCCTGTGCTCCAAAAAAAAAAAAACAAAAAGAACCAACAGTCAAAGCTTTACAACAAAGGATAAACTTAAAGTAAGAGCAGTATCATGGAGAATGCAGTCCAGGAGGAGGAAATGGCAGAGACATTCACAAAAGGGGTCCCATGTTTTCTGGGATTGGGCATCAGACTTGCTTCTGAGCTTCCTGGCAGCCAGGGAGAAAAAAGGAAAATACAGTTCCTTCCATAATTATTCAAAAGAAGGATGCATATCGTTTAGGCAGAAGAAGAAGACTTGCTATGAAATTCTAAACATAATTTAATCTAAGTATTGTTATTATTGTCCCATGAGGAAACTGAGGCTCAGAATGATTTAGTAACTTGTCTAATATCCCATAACCAGTAAGTGGTATCACAGGACATTAAACTGGTGCTCTTCCATTCGTTACCTTGTTTAATCCTTGCAAAGGCAGTAAGAAACAGGTCTTATTGTTCCTGTTTTAGAGATAAGGAAATGGTGGCTCACAAAGGCTGATGTGAAGGAAAAGGCAAAACTAGAATTCAGACCCATGTCTTAGGACTCCAGCTCCAGGAGGCCACCAAGGGCCTCTGAAGCACCTCATCTCCCACCATCATGTTGTCCCCTCCCCTCCAAGGAGTGCCCAAATATCCCACTGCTTGCCCTTCTGCCGACATAGTTCTTTTCACCTAATTCCCCATTACTGGCATCCCTTCCATCATTGTACTTCTTGGAAAAGTCTTCTTATTCTTTAATATCTATATCAAACCTCACCTTCTTTGCTCTCCCTGGTATTTGGGATCCTGACTTCATTTGAACACTTACCAGGACATACTATAATTGTATAGTAACAGATCTATTGTCCTCTCCAGATTTTGAGTTTCATGAGAATCTGGATTTTATCTTAATCATCTTTATGCCCAAAGCCTAACACTGTGCCCGGCACATGGTAGCTGCTCAGAAATGTTGGCTGAATGGATGTGTAATATCTATGAGTCTGCCCTTGTTCTGGGTGGCAGAGGGCATACAATGATGTATGACTATGTGCCTATCCCAGAATGATTTTTTTTTTAATTGAAGTGTAGTTGATTTACAATGTTGTGTTAGTTTCAGGTGTACAGCAAAGTGATTCGGTTATATGTGTGTGTGTGTGTGTTTGTGTGTATATATATATATGTATATATATATATATTCTTTTTCAGATTCTTTTCCCTTATATGTATTATAAAATATTGAGTTTCGTTCCTCATGCTACACGGTAGGTCCTTGTTGGTTACCTTTTTTTTTGGTCACACCATGTGGCTCAAGGGATCTTAGTTCCCCAACCTGGGATTGAGCCTATGCCCCCTGTGGTGGAAGCGTGGAGTCTTAACCGCTGGCAGCCACGGAAGTCCCGGTTACCTATTTTATATACAGTAGTGTGGATATGTTAATACCAAACTCCTAATTTATCCCCCCCTCTTTCCTCTTAGGCAACCATAAGTTTGTTTTCTATGCCCAGAGTGATTTATAATTTCATTGAAAATACAAGAAACAACACACGTGGAGCAAGCAGAGAACAAAATATATGCAGTCAGATGGCAAATTGTGTGGTTCAAATTCCAAGTGTTGATGTGGAACAGGGGGGTGAGATTTTATGGCCAGGAGTGTCAGAGGAAGATTTAGGGACTTGAAGCAGATGTGGGTGTGGGTTAAAGCCCTCCCCTTAGTGGGCTCTACAGTACTTTTTATGCAACAGTGTAGGTTGATCAAATAAGCTGAAGAAAGACTGAGTATAATGAATACATTGATGGGCAGAATGAATCTCCACGGATCATGGAGTCTTAGACTTTCCTAAACTAGTAAGAAGGATAATAAAAATTGTTCTGCCAAACAAAAGAGGAAAGGGAGGCCCAGAGAAATTAACTTCTGTTCATTTCAACCAATGTTCTTTTTGTAAAATTAACTTGTTAGAAGCTCAGTGTATTTTTAAATGTTTAAAGTATCTTAATGCATGATTAGAACTTTAATAATTAATAATCTTAATATCTTATGATTGAGAGTTAAAATTTGATAAGCTATTTAATTTCTAAATCTGATACCTCTATTTTCTCATAAAGTGAAATGTGATGGGATTACTTTCAGGACAGTCACACCCTCCTTGGTGTGTCATTGAGAAGGTCACTGATGGTCATAATTATCTCCTCCTTAATGTGCCATTGTCCAGCTGAGACATTTCTTGAAACACTTTATTCTTGTCCAGGGTTTCTAAACCTGTCAATGTCAATTGCTTTCGCTCTTACACTAACACATGTTGTCACATGAAAACATAAAGCCCTTTTTGTGATGATATGGGAAACTATTATGGGAGCCTACCAGGACTTTGAGAATAAGGATACCCTCTGTAATGATCAGGGTCAGAGTAAGAAGTAGGATTCAACCCCCAGGTGGTTCAAATGAAGATACATGATAGAGGGAGATACAGCGATACGAGCAGAATTCAGGGAACCAACAAGGGATGTTGGGGCACTCAGAGAGCAGCATCTGAGAGAGGGAGGGAAGCTGTTACCACTCTTAGGTCTGAAGGGATAAGAAGAGTAAATAAGGGACTTCCCATCAGGAGCTATAGCCTTGGAGGGAAGCAGCCAAAAACAGGCCATCACAGCAGGGAGATAGAGGGAAAGAAAAACATCTGACCCATATCTCTTTCTGTCCCCAATCCCCTGCCAACCACAAGTGAGCTGGCAAAGGAGGCCAAGGGTGCATCCACAGAGGCAGACTTTGGGGCACGGAATAGAGCAGAGAATAGCTCTGGGTAGGGTGTGTGTGTGTTGCCAGGGAGCAGGGGATGGCTAGCCAGTACACTCTCAGAGAGCCAAACTAGGAAAACCTACAGATCATGGATGCCATCAGCTACTCTAAAGCAACCTCGGTAGGTGACTGAAAGGTTTGAGTGCACCCAAGACTCATTCCTGGGAAGCAGACCTGGAATGTGATTTCAGTTAAGGCACTTGATTCAAAATTAATTGTATTGTATCCAATCTGGGAGTTGTAAGAACGCTCAATAGTAGTATGGACAGCTGGGTGAGGACTCAAAATACAGAATTTGGCCACGTGTCTCCACGCTGTCAGGGGAGAAGGTGGGCTCACTGTCAGCCCCCGTGAGCCTGCCTCCAGAGAGAGTTGGATGCATCAGACTGTCATAGCCTAGTGACACCTGCCATGAAAGCAGCTGCTCCCTCCCAAGGTTCTGAATCAAACTCCCCAAAGAGCCTGTGTTTAGCATTTGACTTCTGTATGTGCTGATCAGCCCACAAAGGGTTCTGATTCTCTTGACAGTTATAGCTCATGCTAAGTTAATAAATTGGCCCCTGGTGTATCTGATGAACTTGGGAATTCTGAATCAGGGCCCACTCTGCAGCTCCCCAACCACCTTTACTTTCATTTCCAGAACCCAGTCACATCCAGATTCTATACCCAAGTGTCTAAAGCTCTGGGGCAGAGGACCAGACTCTGGAGTGAGGGCCTGCGCCAGGGCTTTGCCTCTCTGGACAACCAGCCAGCCTCACCAGAACACATCCGTACTTCATTTCTCCAGCTGTGGTGGGCTGCGGACAACCCACACTCTACTTGCCTTTTCAATTCTTGTTCTTACTACACTTTAAACCCCAAAGCTGGCCAGGGGCTGTAAGGCCGAGCATCCCAACCCCTCCCCACCTTTGTTTTCCAGAGAAGAAGGAAATCCCAAAAAGAGGGAATGACTTTTCCAGGGTATTAGCACATATTTGTGTCTCACTTCAAATTCTTTTTCGTAGTAGGAAGGAGCGTGATGAATGGATAGATGCATGCATGGTTGGATGCCTGGATGCTTGAGTGAACGGATGGTGCACGGATCCTGGATGGATGGATGCATGGATGGATGGATGGTGCTGTGGCCAGGAGAACCCCTTAACACACACTCTTGTGGTTGGGCAGAGGCTCTGGGCCACCACTGAGGCCATGATGGGTATTTCCAAGCATACGGACAATGTCCCATCTCAGGCATTTTATCTCCTTTTCTGCCTCAAATCTTTTGTTAAATTGAAGTATAGTTGATTTACAGTGTTGTGTTAATTACTGCTGTACAGCAAAGTGATTCAGTTATACATACATTCTTTTTCATATTCTTTTCCATTAGGGTTTATCACAGGATATTGAATATAGTTCCCTGTGCTATACAGTAGGACCTTGTTATCTATCCATTCTATATGTAATAGTTTGCATCTGCTAACCCCAAACTCCCACTCCATCCCTCCGCCACCCCTCTTCCCCACAGGTCTGTTCTCTATGTCTGTGAGTCTGTTTCTGTTTTGTAGAGAAGTTCATTTGTGTCATATTTTAGGTTCCACAAATAAGTGATATCATATGGTATTTGTCTTTCCCTTTCTGACTAATTTCATTTAGTGTGATAATCTCTAGATCCATCCATGTTGCTGCAGATGGCATTATTTTGTTCTTTTAATGACTGAGTAATATTCCATTGTATATATGTACCACATCTTCTTTATCCATTCATCTATTGATGGACATTAAGGTTGTTTCCATGTTCTGGCTATTGTGAATATTGCTGCTATGAACATAGGGGTGCATGTAGTTTTTTGAATTATAGTTTTGTCTGGATATACACCCAGGAGTGGGATTGCTGGATCATATGGCAACTCTAGTTTTTTTGAGGAGCCTCCACACTGTTCCCCATAGTGGCTGCACCAAGTTACATTCCCCCCAACAGTGTAGGAGGGTTCCCTTTTCTCCACACCTCCTCCAGGAGTTGCTATTTGCAGACGTTTTAATGATGGCCATTCTGACCGGTGTGAGGTGGTGCCTCATTGTAGTTTTGATTTGCATTTCTCTAATAATTAGCAATGATGAGCATCTTTTCATGTTCTGCCTCAAATCTTTTCTCAAAGCTGCAGAAGCTCACTCAGCCTAAGTGCAGGGCAGCCTCCAAGTGCAGAGGAGTCAACATCCCCAGGGGTAACCCTCTGCCATGGAGGATGAAAATCAGTGCTCAAATGCCCCAGCCTCCCATCCTTCAAAGGAACAATTCTAAGATGCTTTCTAGATAATTCTTCAGAGATTTGCCAGCAGGATTGAGGCCCACCTGCCCACAGCAGTAACCAACTCACACCCTTTACTGACTTTTCACCCTTTCCTGTCTCACTCCCCCCATTCACTCAGTCCTGCTTCCTGGGATCATCTCCCCAAACCTACCTGCACTCAAGTCCTTGTCTCAGGCTCTGATTTTAGGAGAACACAAATGAAGACCCTGCTCAAACTGGTCTATTCCTCTTCCCCTAGAAGGAAGATGCTGATACCTATTGAGGCATGTAAGCATGTCCTCTTTCCCAGTGAGAAATCCAAGGCTCAGAGGGGTTAAGGAACCTTCCCAAATTCACAGGACAGTAAGTGACGTTGCTGTGCTGGGTGGGTACCAACTCAGAGGACACTTCTTAATCATGGACCTACAGAATCTCATAGCTGGAAAGACTCTTAGAATCATCTAGTGCAGTGTTCTCAACCTATTATTACCTTCACCAAGAGTGTTTTTAGACCTTTTTTTTTACCCTAATCGCTGCTCCCATGAAATTTTAATATCACAGATGTATTGTATATCCATTTATGCACTGTATGTGTGTGTACTTGGCTAGATAGTCTTTCAGATATTGTTGACATTTTTTCTTTTCAGCACTTGACATAATTATTGATGGATTGAATAACTTAGAAGAATGAAATAGTAAAAGACAACTTTTTATTTAATTCTCAAAGCCCAAGTCACACACAAAATCACTGAGAAATAAACATAAACAACACCCAGGAGGCGGCGAATGGCAGCCAATAGGACACACGAGCCACCTCTTGTGATAGGACTTTGTGATGGAGCGAGGGATGAAGAGAAAGTCCTCCAATCCATCCCCCGTAGTTTTGCAGTACTGGTCTTGCATGCATTTTGTGTATCCTCTGCGAACTTAATGATAATGACAAAGAAAACCTGATGAGAGAAATAAGTTAAACGCTAAGAAATAAGATTTTGCCAGATAGGGTTGAGCTTTGGAGGGCCACAAGCCACTGTAATATCTAAGACTGTTTTGCCTCCAGAACCAATGTTCACCCCGTTGAGTGTGATGAGAATGCGTGAGTTAGTCCAACACCATCATTTTACTGATTAGAAGGACACCAAGAGCTGGAGGAACGGTCACAAGAGGGGATCAGGTAGAGCTGGAATGAAAACCAGCTCTTCAGATTCCGAGCTCAGAGCCCATTTTATGTCACCCAAGAACCCGGCTCACCAGTCCACGTGAATTGGGCCCAGGCTCAGCCAGTCTTGGTGCTCTTTGACCCTCAGTTTTTGTTGGGAGGAAAAAAAGGCTTCATTTTGCTGTGGAATGTGCCATGACTATTAAGCTGTGTTACAGTTGCTCCCCAACTCAATTTCTGCTGGGGCATATGAAAGCAGAGAGCTAATTATATGATAGTAATTACCTGGAAATTATATGTTTATTGGTTTTCCACTAGCAGATACTACTATTTTTGAACTTTTCATTGTTCTTCTCAGTGACAGGAGTCACACTGTCTCTACTCCAGACATGCCCTCCGATCTCATGATTAGCAGACTTTTAAAATCGAGCCACTGCCAGCAGTACGGAAAGCCTCCTGGGTAGGAAAAGGAGCATGTTGACTCAGTCCATGCAGAGGGCATCCAGAAGTCTCCATCACCCACATTCACGTGCACCTCACTTCTTGACAGGAGCCTTTAATTATAAGGTGCTCAGCACCCTCTGGTCTAAATGAAGCACATTCCTGTCTTTGCCCTTGGATACTGGGAATAGTATCCAATAGGAAGGGGTCTCATCTGCCACCGGATATATTTATCTACCCTTCAGTTATGTGCCTTGGTTAATTGTCACTTCTCTACCAGCTCCTCTTACGACAGAGATCCTGAGCCTTGCCTGTAATTATAGTGAGAAAATATTTCTATGAGCTTTTAAAAGGAAGCCTAAACTGGGTCAAAACGTTGAAGGTGGGATGGTCAGGGAGCAAGGGTCAAAGTCAGCTTTTCTCTGATGAGTTGGTTTCCAGAGGCTTTGAGTGCTTTCTGCCACTTTAGGTCCCTTGCCTGAAATTCTACCATCAGCAACTCATTCAATTGTGGTTATTATTACCATTTAGATTTATAGACAACATCTGTGGAGGATTTTACAGTTGACAAAGTGCCTTTCACATGAAGCGCCTCACTTATCTACTCAAGTGCTGAGAGCGGTTGGGTGACTTGGCTGTACTCACTCAGCCATTAAAATGTATCTCCTTGCCCGTCTGGAAGGGTCAGAGGGCAAGCTGCGTCCAGTCCTATCGACGCTTCAGTGTGGGTAAGGAGCCAGCGTACAGCAGCAGTCGCTCTGTATGTGTCTTCTATTCACAGTAGGACCTCAGCACCTCACACAACGCCCAACACATGGTAGGACAGAGGAAAGGTTTACTGAGCGAGTGACTGCATGCCTCTAACACAGGGATTTGTGAGATTATTGTGAATTTACAGGTCCTCTCCCTGTTCAATACATTCTCACCTCCATGCCTTTGCCCATGATGCCTGCTTGGAGCCCCCTCCTGTTTCTCTAAATGTGGCCATCAGCTTTGCATAAATTCTACTAAGTCAGAGACCCTCTCAGGACAACTGACCCACAGGGATCCCTTCCTTTTCTGTACTCTTCCAGCCCTCCTCACCTAAATCATCATTCTACTCACTTAACCTTGACATCAGGTTGGAAATCAATTAATCAACTGCCCAACCACTTCATTTAACAGATGAAGAAACTGGTCTGCAGAGGTAAGCAGCCTTGCCCAAGCCCCAGATAGCCCAGTGAGTCAATGGCAGGGTTAACACCAGAGTCCTGGTCTTTCGATTAGCCATCCAGTGTAATCAAAGCATAGGAAATAAGTTTCATCATAATTTCCAGCTTTGCTCAGGCTGTGGTGGCTGCCTGGAGTGAGGGACAGAGAAGGCTTGTGAGGGAGTAGTCCACTTGGTGGGAAAGAGTGCTGAGATTGTTTAATCACATCGGCCAGGCCGTGGGAATGAGTGTGTGGGATGGAGAGTGGCTCACATTGCAATATTTGGGACCTCCTGTTACCCTGACCTGAATCTTCTACTGCTACTGACACTCTTGGCTGCCCCTTCGCTCTCCCAGGTCTTAGTGAATGGATTCACTAAGCTCTTTTTGCTCACACTGAAAAGAACACTACAGTCTGAAGGGCAGTCCCAGAGCCAGGTCAGGACCTCTCTCCTGCTCAGTTTGTGATAGGAATATGGTGTTGCCTACTCTTCCCCACCATCTTGCCCCAACCCCAGAGATGATTTCAAAACTTTGGCCATGTGTTTGAATAATTACAAGAGCAACATTTAAGGGACAAGCAGCTCAGTAATGGAATTTTAAAAAAATTTTTATTGGAGTATAGTTGATTTATAATGTTCTGTTAGTTTCAGGTGTACAGTAAAATGAATCAGTCATACATATACATATATCCATTCTTTTTTAGGTTCTTTCCCCATATGGGCCATTACAGAGTACTGAGTAGAGTTCCCTGTGCTATACAGCAGGTCCTTATTAGTTACCTATTTTATATATAGTAGTGTGTATATGTCAATCTCAATCTCCCAGTTTCTCCCTCCCTCCCTTTCCCCCCACTGGTAACCATAAGTCATTTTCTACATCTCTAACTCTATTTCTGTTTTGTAGATAAGTTTATTTGTACCCTTTTTTTTAGATTCCACATATAAGTGATATCATATGACATTTGTCTTTCTCTGTCTGACCTACTTCACTCAGTATGACAATCTCTGAGTCCATCCATGTTGCTGCAAATGGTATTATTTCATTCTCTTTTTATGGCTGAGTAATATTCCACTGTATATATGTACCACATCTTCTTTATCCATTCCTCTTTTGATGGACACGTAGGTTGCTTCCATGTCCTGGCTATTGTAAACAGGGCTGCAATGAACATTGGGGTGCATATATATTTTCAAATTATGGTTTTCTCTAGATATATGCCCAGGAGTGGGATTCCTGGATCATATGGTAGCTCTATTTTTAGTTTTTTAAAGAATCTCCATACTGTTCTCCGTAGTGGCTGTACCAATTTACATTCCCATCAACAGTGTAGAAGTTCTCCCTCTTCTTCACACCCTCTCCAGCATTTATTGTTTGTAGATTTTTTGATGATGGCCATTCTGACCGGTGTGAGGTGGTACCTCATTGTAGTTTTGATTTGCATTTCTCTAATAATTAGTGATGTTGAGCACTTTTCATGTGCTTTTTGGCCATTCAGTAATGAAATTTTAAAATGCCAATGGAGCCAAGGAAGCTTGTTTGAAAGGAGGAAGGGGGTTTAAGGAAAAGATCAAGCATGATGCAGTAATAATGTGCAGTACCAGCTCCACTGAGAGACAAGCAGGTTTGCAAATTAGGAAACAATTATGAAAATGTTTCTCTTCTTCCTTGTGAGTTTGGAAGAGTAGTGGCAAACACAGATACCTATAGGGGCAACACAGATAATATAAATGAGTGAATCAGCCTCGGTATAGGACACTAGGGAACAGTGGGGACTGTGACTAATTGAGAAGGCATGCCCTACTTAAAGGAGTTCAAATTCTCAAACATTTTTGAAAACACATCACTCACCAAATAAAAGATGTTTGCAGTCTTTTTTAGCTTTAGGGCTTTAGACTAAAACTGTCCATTAGAGATGAGTGTATATCTGATCTAAAGTTACCAACTGGTTAATCAGAAAAATAAAGAAGCCTACCTGATTCTCACAGGGTAGTGGTAGTGGGGACTGGGGCAGCGGGTGGGTTCTAGAGGAATCTGGTAAGACCCTCCCCAACCTCTGACTATCTTGTGGAAGAGAGTGCCACTACCCTGTGTGGTCTGTCCTGCCGCACTCTGGCTATCATTCCAGACTGAATAACTCACACCTAAGGAACTGTACTTCTGGGGTAGGGAATCCTGTAAAGTGAGATCAAGTCCTCGGATTTAAAGGTGGGGTTTCCTAAAAAGTGGGAACAGATTTCTGAGGCAGAGTGGAGAGATTTGCAAGTCAGATCTGCAAGGCAGAAGTAAAAAAGAAAAAGCTTTCTCAGAGAAACATGAGGCTACGGCACAGGGTTAGGGACTGGCAAGGCCCCAGATGGGGCTGAGCTGTGCAATGTGGCAGCCCTGGAGGCCTGTGGTACCCACAGACATACCTGGGATGACTTCTTGGTCCTAAACTTCTTGGTTTCACTTCTTGGCACTCTTAATCTACGGGGGAAGAAATCATATTTAGCATGCATGTTTAAATTTTTTTCCATTGCTACATTGAGATTGTCCCTAGTTACCCTACCCTCGTAGTTTAGCCTCCTATGATGATGCCGGTGAAGAATAAAGGGAGGGGGCAGGAGAGTGAGAGTGGCCTGCCCCTCCCATTTGGAGCAAGCAGCTTCCTCTCAAGGGGACCATGAAAAGGTCCCAGGAGGCCCCAGTGAGGAGAGAGGAGTACATGGTGATAGAGGGTCCCTGCTATTCAAATCCCCTCTTTTCTAATACACCATGGAGGACTGTAACCCCCAAAAGGGGAAGCCGCTGAAATTTGGAGTAGCCTGCCTGACCTAACCCTCAGAAGGAGCCGGTGTAATAAATGTTCCAGCTCCTTCACAGGAGGGTTGGGTGACTCAGTGCAGTGGAAACTGTAAAATGCTTGGGAAAATAGAGTCCTGTAAATGCAAAATATTATGATGAACCCTCCCTTCTCACACTTTTCACTGTCATGAGATGTTTGTCTTTAAGGCCCAGTCAGAATGATTTGTCTTCTTAAACTCAACCAAACTGATAAGCAAACATTCAGAGGAACTCCAGGCCCTTGGAAATAGTAGCCCTTGCATCAGCATCTCTTCCCTGGGAGGAGAGAGAATGTGGGCCAGTGGGAAGAGCATGGACTGGGGCTTCTGGCAAGTCTGGGTTTGAATCTCAACTTCACAAAAGGTGGAACTGACCCTCTCTGAGCCTCAGTTTCCTCCCCTATAGGAGGGGGTGATGACACCTCCCTCACCAAGCTGCCACGAAGCTGGTTGAAATGGTCCCTCCAAGTCCCTGAAAATTTGAGCAGCATAAAGTGGTGTTACGGGTACATTTTTACACAGATGGGAAGGAAGGAAAGTCTGTTGGATGCTCAGATGACGTTTATACTTTCTGTACAGAAAGTGCCCCAAGGAACAGACCAGGGACAGATGAGCTGTGTCTCTAGTAAGATAGCATTCTTTCATTATAGAAGATGTATGATTTGCCACAAGGGACCTGTGAAAATTACCTCTTGGGCCAGTGAAAACAGACTCTGCAGCCCTTGGGAGCCTGAGAGGCCAAAGGTCAAGGCCCAGGGAAATGGCTGCATCTCAGGACTTGGGGCAATGGGACTGCTTACCCTCCTGAGGGCCCCTGGGCATGATTCTTATGTCTGCACACCTCTGGGCATTCTCTCAAGCAAAGCTTTCCTGTGACCGGGACATCTGCAGCCCTACTCAGCACACAGGCAGTGACAGAGCAGCAAACAGCTTGTGTCTGTTTCCTAGTGGCTTGTTCTCTGGGACACAGAAAAAAACATGGCTAGCATCAGCATTCAGACCCATCTAGTAAGGCAATGAGAGCTCCTGGGTTCAGAACCACCTCTTCTTAATTGGAAAGAAAGTCTTCCTCTTTGGCTAGAGGATAAAGTCTAAGCCCTGAAGCCTCGCCTGAGGCTCCCCAACATGGCTCAAGCCCACTGGCTCAGGCTCATTGGCACCCACGGCCCCTCGAGCTCAGAGCCCAGCCCTTTACATGCTTTCTGCCTTTACGCACACACTCCCTCATGCCCCATTTCCACCAGCTCCATACCTGCCTCTTTATCAAAGTGTCTGAGAAAACTTCTCCTTTTCCCCCACAAAAGGGCAAGATACTCGCTTCATTGCATCCTAAACCATCAAACTTGGCTGGTCCACCTGCATATCACCCCCCCGCCCCGCCTCGGCAAGCACGTAAAAGCCATCAAAACAGAGGCAGGCCTATCACACAGCTCCGTCCTGGGGGCCCCTGGTGGGCCATCTGAACCCATTGGTTGCTGGATCATGGGGAGGTCCCAGGGAAGGGACAGGGATATAGGAGCAGCAGGGGGTACTCAGGCAATTGTGGTCAATCTGGCCCCCCTATTTTCCCAGATCTGGGGCTCTATGCTCCAACACTGAGTTGTCTCTGAGCCCTTTGCCTTGTCCATGCCAGGACTTTCATTCCAACTTGGGACTTTGGCTTTCTGCATGGACCCCGGACTTGGGTCAAACTTCTGGTTTTGGTGGCTCAGCAACCTGTGATGGGGAATTCCCTGCCCCAGCCCCAGATTCTCAGTTCCTCACCCCTATTTCCATCCTCAAGGGAGGAGTCACGCTGCTCCTTCCTCTGTGCTTCCCACTTTTTTTGATCCGTAACTTATTTCATTTTGTAACTATTTGTTCATGACTGAGCCCCTCCCTGGACTGTGAGGGATTTGAAGGCAGAAATATGCTAGGGCAGATGTCAAAACATATTTTTTTTTCCTTCAGAGTTTTTTTTTTAATGAGGTATGGTTGATTCACAATATTATATGTTTCAGGTGTACAACATAGTGACTCACAAATTTTAAAGGTTATACTCCATTTATAGTGATTATAAAATATTGGCTATATTCCCTGTGCTATACAATATATCCTTGTAGCTTATTTATTTTATACATAGTAGTTTGTACCTCTTAATCCCCTACCCCTCTTTTGCCCCTCCCCCTTCTCTCTCCCCACTGGTAGCCACTAGTTTGTTCTCTGTGAGTCTGTTTCTTTTTTGTTATATTCACTACTTTGTCTTATTTTTTAGATTCCACATGTAAGTGATATCATACAGTATTTGTCTTTCTTTGACTTATTTCACTAAGCAAAATACTCTCCAACTTAACCCATGTTCTTCCATATGGCATAATGTCACTCATTTTTCTGGCTGGGTAGTATTCCATTATACATATATATATGTACACCACAGCTTTTTTATCCATTCATCTGTTCATGGGCACTTAGGTTGCTTCCATATGTCAGCTATTGTAAATAATGCTGCTCTGAATATTGGGGTACATGCATCTTTTGAAACATATCTTTCAAATGAACACATGAATAAATTATGGCCAGTCTCTTATAATACTACAAATGATATCTGAGCACAATGAACTACATAGAAAATATTTTTTTCTCATCCCTGACTTCCATTTCAAGCCTCCTAAGAGGAAGGAAAAAGAATCTGCCTCTCTGGCCCCACTTGGAGTCAAAGGAATATTTTAGTTCTTTTACTTATAGTTTTCTAATGCCATTACTGTCTTTGGGGCTTTTCCACCTTACTACCTACTCTTTGAATTTGGATTAAGTCCGTTGCTTGGTTATGCATTTTGAACTTCATCTTAAATTGGTCATGGCTCATTGCTGTTGCTTCACATTTCATCCATTGTGTTTCCTCTTTTATTACTTCTATAGGTTGTGAGTTAGGATAATAAAGTCAAGATAAAATCACCCCAAGCCATTTGTAGCTCTGGGAAGCTGGCGCAGGGCTGTCAGAAGCTGGCTGGAGCCGTCAAGAGGAGGAAATGTTCTTCCATGTTGCCAGCCATACCAGGACTCCTAACAGCTTCTTGCCAAAATTTTAGGAAAATGATGATATACTCCCTGGAGCTATCCTGTATGTTTCTATAGGTGGGGAATCTTTCAACAAGTATTCTGACTATAAATACCTCTCATGTTTTTTCATTGGATTAAGTCTGTAATTTGAGCTCCATATTGTAAAATACTGACATAGAAATATTAATCACTGCTCAGAGTTGAGGTATCATTGTCATCACCACCAGCCACTCACACTAATTTAGTGTATGGAATCCTTTTCAGGATATGCTCATGAAAGAATAATTGGAGCCTTTTTTTTTAACGACAAAAATTTTCTTTTGAGGGGGATGAGAGGCAGGGAGAATGGAAAGAGCTTATGAAAAACTGATAGGTAATCACTATTCTTTTAAATATTTCTATCTCTTCTGTATCTCTTTGATGCCAATTCAGATAAGAACTCAATTCAGATAATTCAATGTATTTGTACATGTGTGTTGTTTTCTTGTTTGGTAGAGGAGTTTGCCTATCGGGCCTAGACAAACTGAATCTCAAATTCTTGTTTAAGTGTTGAGAAGATGTAGCCATAAGCATGTCTTTCTCCAGACAGTCAATTGATAATCAATCAGCCATGCCTACTGAGCACTGACTACGTGCCCAGACCTGTGTTTGGAAGAATACAGAGAGGAATAGGGCACTGTTTCTCTCTTCTCTAAATGAGTTTATAGTCTGGTCAGATAGTCCTGGGTTCAAATCCTAGGCCTGTAACTTAGTAGCAAAGTGGAACTTTAGCAAGTGATGTTGTAATTCTGAGCTTTTGTTTCTGTCAAAATGGGGATAATGATAACACCTGTCTCACAGGGCTGCTGCAGCAGTTGAGGGAAAGAGTGGGAATCTTGTGCAGGGTGCATCTACAAATGTTGGCTTTCTTCCCCTTCCCTTAGTCTTTGGCCCGGAGAAGCTCCCATGGAAAGGGTCCTAGGGCCCTACGTGAAGGTCCTATTCCCAAGGCCAAGAGCCATGACCTCTGTGGTCACATGAAAGCAGGACCATGGTGGCTAGCTTGAAGCAAAGGCTGTCAACTGGCTGCCTGAGGGCCAAAGCCAAGCTTAGGCATTTCTAATTTGTCCTATGTGATGTGGAAAATAAAAAAGAAATTGAATCCTTGGCAAATGTTTAAATATCAGAAGATATCCATAAAATCCGGAATTTGGGGATTCTCTTGAAAATCAGAAGTTTCTGGCCTTTGACACGGAGATGGAACTGACCAGAAGCCACCTTCTGTGAATGGGTCAAGTATTCTCCTGGTTGCTTTTGGCTTCCCACAGGGAGATGAGCTATGGCGAAAGGCCAGCATTTAATTCAGATCCAGTCAGGATTCAAAGCTTAAGTGAAAGAACCAAGTCAAGAGTGATAAGCTAGGGCAGCAGAAGCCCTAAGAAGATGCCCCAGAAGAGTAAAGGCTTAGTTCATTCATTCATTCATTCACTCATTCATTCATTCAACAAATATTATTACTGAGCACTTTGGTGTACAAGTTAGCTACAAAAGAAAGAACATTTATTGAGAAGCTACTATGTGTCAGGCCCTAACATGCACTGGACAGCCCCCCACAACAAAAAATCATCCAGTCCAATATATCAACAGTGTCAAGGTTGAGAAGCCCTGAATTATAGGCATTAATATGGATGAATCCCACAAATACAATGTTGAGTGTAGAAAGCATGTTGCAGAAGAATATATACAGAATAAAAAAAAAAAAGAATATATACAGAATAATACTATTTTTTTAAAAGTTCAAAGGCAAGAAAACAAACATAATACATTGTATAGGAATTCACACATATATAGTAAAATTATACTGAAAACAAGAGAAATAACAACAACAACAACAAAATCAGGTTCCCTGGT
This sequence comes from Stenella coeruleoalba, assembly GCF_951394435.1. Taxonomy (NCBI): domain Eukaryota; kingdom Metazoa; phylum Chordata; class Mammalia; order Artiodactyla; family Delphinidae; genus Stenella; species Stenella coeruleoalba. The sequence goes on along the minus strand of NC_137147.1, from coordinate 139,529,158 downwards.
GGGGAAACTGGGTGATGGGCTTGGGAAGGCATATACAAGAAGATGCAGTGCTATTGGGATTTATAATTCTTAAAGTGGGAGATGGGTTCATGATTATTAGTTTTATGCTTCATAACTTAACGTATACATTACATATATTCTTTTATAAGTATCAAATACTTCAAAAATAATATATTTAAAAGTATATTTTAGTTTATTTTTGAAAGAATATACACTGTTCTATTTACAGTGGTATGTCTGGGGACCAAGTTGATGGGGGACTTTCTCTTTCATTTCTAAATTGGTTTTATCTTTCATGATGTATAAGCAAATGTTTGTATTGGGAAGAAAACAAGGAAACAAACAAGGAACAACTATATTAGAGTCTCTTCACTCACAAGTGCCATGTTTCAAAACTTCAGATATACCTAAATATGACCACCATAATTCATCAAACCTAAAATACCTCAGTTATAAGATATACCCATCATTTTATGTATCACTAAGAATGAACAAAAAAATGCTGCCAAATAAACCATGACACAATACTTTCTTATCACTTAGACTTTTCATTTTATTTTATTTTACTGAAGTATAGTTGATTTACAATGTTAATTTCTACTGTACAGCAAGGTGATTCAGTTATATACATATATACATTCTTTTTCATATTCTTTTCCATTAGGGTTTATCACAGGATATTGACTATAGTTCCCTGTACTATATAGCAGGACCTTGTTGTTTATCCATTCTATATATAATAGTTGGCATCTACTAATCCCAAACTCCCAATCCATCCCTCCCCCTGCTCCTTGGCAACCACAAATCTGTTTTCTATGTCTGTGAGTCTGTTTCCGTTCTGTAGATAAGTTCATATGTGTCATATTTTATATGTTGTTTGTCTTTAATTTTTCCATAAAGTACGAACAGTTGCATATTTTTAGGGCTGCTTGTTTAATACATATTGAAACGCTTCTTTAACAAGCACTATAAAAGTATCGGCACTTGGTGGGAACATATTTGTAGTTTAAAAGTAATTGCACATTTTAAAATTTGCAAGTCATGGCCCTGTTGGCTAATATTTAAGAAGCATGGTATACTTTTGACTTCCATTTGTACATGGTTATTATAAGTATTCATGTATCAGAAATAGACCATTATAAACCAGTCTTTTAACATTTCTGGTGGCTAAATTCTATCACTGGCTTTCAATTAGATATCCTAAAATGAGAAATTCTTTATTTTAGCCTAGAAACTAAACCTTTGTTTTTTCTAACTCAGTAATTTAAATTATGATAAATTGGCCTGTTGAAATTTACCCTTAGAACTCTGACCTACCTTAAAAAGCAGAGTTCTGAGAGGTTCCATATGTGTCATATTTTAGATTCCACATATAAGTGATATCATATGGTATTTGTCTTTCTCTTTCTGACTTACTTCACTTAGTGTGATAATCTCCAGGTCCATCCATGTTGCTGCAAATGGCATAATTTCATTCTTTTTATGGCTGAGTAATATTCCATTGTATATATGTACCACTTCTTCTTTATCCATTCATCTGCTGATGGACATTTAGGTTGTTTCTGTGTCTTGGCTACTGTGAATAGTGCTGCTATGAACATAGGGGTGCATGAGTCTTTCTGAATTATAGTTTTGTCTGGAAATACACCCAGGGGTGGGATTATTGGATCATATGGCAACTCTATTTTTAGGTTTTTGAGGAACCTCCATACTGTTCTCCATAGTGGCTGCACCAACTTACATTCCCCCCCAACAGCGTAGGAGGGTTCCCTTTTCTTCACATCCTCTCCAGCATTTGTTATTCGTAGACTTTTTGATGATGGCCATTCTGACCCGTGTGAGATGGTACCTGACTGCAGTTTTGATTTGCCTTCCTCTAATAATTAACAATGCTGAGCATCTTTTCATGTGCCTATTGGCCATCTGTATTAGACTTCTCATTTTATACTTATTGAAAGAGCTCTCTCAGACTCATTTAGACATTTGCTTTTATTACATAGCATTCATGTACAAAAAGGGAAGTATAGACAAATAAATAGGTTAGGTATTCCTGAAATATCTTCACATTCCAAGGCCAACTCTCCTAGGTCACTTTTCAGCTGAGAGTAATCGAAGTCTGTTTTCCACACAATATTGTCCTCTCTGTCACCAAGAGCATTAGTGACGCAATGTATCCTCAAGGAGTACTCTGTAATTGTTTCTGACAAACCCCTGCCTTCCATTCTGTTAGTTGATCTTACCAGAAGATGTCAACAGAGGTTTTCAAACAAGCAGGCCTCATGGTCCTTCCCGAAATGTTTTCTAAATGGTTTGTTGACAGAGACATTGGCAGTCTGCAGCAGTCTACTCAGGTCACAAGAAACAATAACCAAGTTCACATACGCATGGGTGGTGCCAACCGTGCCATGACCCCTAACTGGCCAAAAGCAATTATAAGATGCCATTGATTGCTATAGATGTCTCAATTTCAGGGATTTTATAATGTGAAAATGATGTACATATCAGAATTGATGAATTACAGAACAAATGTCACCTCCCCCCAAATGCATTTGTGCCCCAAAGTAGAAACTAATAAAGTAAACAAGAGGTAGAGGGTAGAGAACTGCAGGCAGGTCACAGGCCTTCAGGGTCTCGTAAAAACAGGGTTGTAGGGTCTTCCCCAGTGGTCCAGTGGTTAAGACTCAGCATTTGCACTGCAGGGGCGGGGAACTAAGATCTCCCTGCGCGGCCAGAAAACAAAAAACAGGGGTGTAACAAGAACTAGTGTTGGAAATATCGTATATTAACGCATATATGTAGAATCTAGAAAAATGGTACAGATGAACTGGTTTGCAAGGCAGAAATAGAGACACAGATGCAGAGAACAAACGTATGGACACCAAGGCGGGAAAGGGTGTGTGTGTGATGAATTGGGAGATTGGAATTGACATATATACATTAATATGTATAAAATAGATAACTAGTAAGAAGCTGCTGTATAAAAAATAAATAAAATTAAATTAAAAAAAAGAACTAGTGTTGGGAGCAGTCCTCCCCAGGTACAGGCAATAAAGGGGTGGGGTCTCCCTAGAGGACTTAAAAACAAAGATAACCAAAACTTCAGTTATGAAATCTGCCAACCCTAGGGGTCTTCTATGGTCCCTTCCAGGGACTCTGTCTTCAAATTTCCCTGTAGTTCCCCAAATCCCTCCTCTAGGCCATAATCCTTTGAGTTATGACTTTTTTTTTTTTGGCTGCGTTGGGTCTTCATTGCTGCGTGCGGGCTTTCTTCTAGTTGTGGTGAGCGGGGGCTACTCTTGGTTGCGGTGCGCGGGCTTCTCATTGCGGTGGCTTCTCTTGTTGCAGAGCACAGGCTCTAGGCCTTCAGGCTTCAGTAGTTGTGGCACGCAGGCTCAGTAGTTGTGGCACATGGGCTTAGTTGCTCTGCAGCATGTGGGATCTTCCCGGACCAGGGCTCGAACCTGTGTCCCCTGCATTGGCAGGCGGATTCTTAACCGCTGCGCCACCAGGGAAGCCTGAGTTATGACTTATTGTTTTCTCAATTTCTTTTCTATAGTCCAGCTGTTACAGAGTGTGGTACGTGGACCCTTGTTGATCCCAAGACCATTCCAGGGGGTCTGTCAAGACTATTTTCATAATAATACGAAGATGTTAATTGGCTTTTTTCCCAAGGTTAACATTTGCACTGATGGTGCAAAAGCAATGATGTGATGGTACAAAAGCAGTGATGGGCACAATTGCTGGCACCCTAGCATGAAGTAAGGCAGTGGCAGCAAAATGTACTGGTAGACGTTGCAATTTTCACCACGCTGCACTCTCAGTTTGAAAAGAAAAGCTGGATTCACTTAAGAGTGTCCTTAAGGAAGCAGTAAAAGTATGACTTTTATTAAATCTTGACCCTTTGGTACCTGTCTTTTTAATACTATCGTGTATGATGAAATGGAAAGTACAAGTAAAGCACTTCTACTAACTACTGAAGAACAATGGTTGTCTCAAGGAGAAGTGCAATTGTTCTGAGATGCAAACTGAATTCCCTGTTTTTTTCCTGAAACACCATTTTTACTTGAAAGAAGACTGGCAAAAACTGACAAGGGTGGTTATTGAAACTTGAATATTTGGTAGACATTCTCTTAAATATAAACAAAGTATGCCAGTCACCTTAAGGAAAGTAACTGATAGCATTTGTTGCCAATGATAAAATTCAGGTTTTTAACCGAAAACTAGAAGTTTGGAAAACCTGTATTTGCCATTGAGAACTTGACAGCTTACCAACACTGAAAGACTTTTCTGATGAGATTAGTGGCGATATTAACAAACGTGATTTTTTTTGGATATTATACAATGAGCTATGTCAACATTTGGAAGTTCTGTATAACTCAGTGAGCCAATACTTTCTAAATGACCAAAACATAATGTTACAAAATCACACACGAGTAAAATGATCCATTCAAAGTACATGGATTTTAATATAACAGAGTGGGAAAGGTTCGTGATGTGGTTTCATAATCCACATTGAAACTGACCTTTAAGAAACTTATTTGATTTAATAAAGTTAAACTTAATAAGTTTTAGAGTGGTAGCAAAGAGGAATATTCACAATTATCTGAAAAGGCTTTTAAAATACTCCTCCCTTCTCCATCTACATATCTGTGTGAGGCTAGGTTTTCTACATGTACTTCAACCAAAACAGCATGTCACAGATTGAATGCAAAAGCAGATATGAGAATCCAGCTGTCTTCTGTTAGCCAAACATCAAAGGAATTTGCAATGCCACTCTTCTTACCATTTTTTGTGTGGAAAATATAATTATTTTTCATAAACGATATTATTTATGTCAACATGTAACGCGAGTTTGTTATTGTTATTTTCAAAAGAATAAAACAATATTTTAAAATGTCCTCATTTTTAATTTTTAATACTGTAGATAGTGACAGATACAGCCCACATAAACAAAAGTTCTTAGGATCCTTGATAATTTTTAAGAGGGTAAAGTAATCCTAAGACCAAGTGATTTGAGAACAGTTGCCCTAGTCTAAGACATCTATTTCCTTTATCTCCTGTCCCATTTTGGTCTCTGGAAGAGTTGCATTTTTTGAGTGCCTACTATGGGCAAACACTCATAAGTAGGATGACAGAGTTATGAAATTCACAGGACTCGGCATCTCATCCTATAACTCCTGGTCTCTGCTTTCAGCAAATGTCTACGTAGATTTTCTCCAAGTTATTTTCTTCCTCCTCCTTTCTTCGTATTCACTCATTCATTTAGTAAACATTATAGAACACCCTTTAATAATAAACAAAATTAACTAATTGTTATCAAACTCTTACTTGACCCAGACACTATACTTCATACAGTTATCTCATTTAGTCCCTTAACAACCTTGTGAGGCAGGTATTTTACAGGTATTTCCCATTTTACAGGTAAAAAAACTGAAGGTTAAATGAATGAAGTGAATTGATCAAGGGTGTGCAGGAAGTAAATGATGGAGTCAAGATGTGACCCCAGGCCTAGTGAGCTGCAGACCTGGTGGGTTTAGCCTCTAACTTACACTGACCTAAAATCGTGCTTGGGAGGGATATGAATACATTGATAAGATTTAGTCTCTGTTGTCTAGGAGCTTATAGACTAGTAGCGAAGATTAAACACTTTTGCAAACATTTGGTATTTTAAAATTTATTTCCGTCCTGTCTTGTTCAAGGAAAAAAAAAATTTTTAAAGACCTTTGTTGGTTTATATTCGTTTACTGCCTGATTCTCCCAAGTGTTTGGGAACATTAATAATCCCGCGCTGAGGACTGACCATGTACTTAGCAGAGCATTGGAGAAAGAGGAAAAAAAAAAAGCAAAACTGACTTCCACTCCAGGAGCTCACTGATTAGTGTGTATTATGGGAAGGTTGGGGGATTGGTGGAAAGGCTCACAAGTAGCTACAATACTGGGGAGAATCAGACAAGTTCAGTAAAAAAGGTACACCATCTGAGGTGGTGACAGAGATTGCTGGATGGAGAGAATACGTCTGATTGGGGCACCTAGGCAAAGCTTCTGAGAAGAGGTGGCATCTGAAGGGTAGGATGAATTGAGGCAGGAGGAGATGATAGGAAATGGGAAACCTAGGTGGGCAGAAGGATCCGTGCAATTGTCAAAGCTTGGCTCCTCTGGAAGCAGACACGGAGACAGAGTGCATTAGAGTCAACAACCGTGGAAGGAAGTGAGAGGAAGCAGGAAGGACACAGGAGGAAGTGGAATTGCAATGCAAGCTTGGCAAAGCCTCAGCCAACTGGGTGGGGAATTCTGCCAGGAGCAGTGCCTGGCAGCGTTGTCCCAGGTCAGGTTAATGGCCAGGACTATAGACCCCCCACCTCACTTGGTCTCACTGTAGGGCAGCTATAGGCTGCCCTGGGGCGTGACCACAGGTGAGGTGACCCTGCAGCTGAGATCAAGTTGCTGAGTGAAAGTGACCTGATCAGAGCTCTCCTTTGGGAAAGATAGACCTGTGGTGGCTTGCCAGGCAGATTCAAAGCCAAAGGTGTAAATTCATCCTTGGTTGTTTGTCCAGCTCCTCTTCTCTGGTAATGGCCCCACCCCTTCCTCATGGCAACGGTGCTCAATCATGGACAGTCTTTGTCGCAGTTGGATGGTGTCCCCAGAATACAACTGAGTGATTCCAGGGCAGAGGCCTGACCCAGGGGACTAATCAGAGGCCCTTGCATGGGAATTTGGTATTGAGCCTGGGAGATTCTCATCCCTGTCCGGTGTGGTCTCTTGGAAGCTGATGTAAAACTTCGGTGTGTGGATCAATGGCCATGATTTCCACCATGAGGTCTGAGGAACAGGAGAAAGATGCGTAGACTAAAATTACCAAGAAGTGCACAGAAAGAGGCAGCAAACGAGCCTTGGTGACTTTTCTTGTCCCTAACTCTAGCTTTTTTTTTTTTTTTTTGAGGTTCCATAGGTCATCCCTGTAATCTTTTCTTTTATATATGTAGATTTATTTATTTTATTTATTTATTTTTGGCTGTGTTGGGTCTTTGTTGCTGTGCGTGGGCTTTCTCTAGTTGTGGCGAGTGGGGGCTACTCTTCGTTGCAGTGAGTGGGCTTCTCGTTGCAGTGGCTTCTCTTGTTGCGGAGCACGGGCTCTAGGCGTGGGCTTCAGTAGTTGTGGCACGTGGGTTCAGTAGTTGTGGCTCGCGGGCTCTAGAGCGCAGGCTCAGTAGTTGTGGCGCATGGGCTTAGTTGCTCCGCGGCTTGTGGGATCTTCCTGGACCAGGGCTCAAACCCGTGTCCCCTGCATTGGCAGGTGGATTCTTAACCACTGTGCCACCAGGGAAACCCCATCCCTGTAATCTTTTAATGAATCTTCCCTTCTAGTCTTTTTTCTTTTCTTTTCAAAAAAATCAGTGCATTTCCATGTCACATAAAGTCCTAACAGGGAAACCAGGTAGGAACAATTAGACTAAGAATCCAGGAGAATCTTAACAAGGGCGCCAGTGATGGGAATGGAAGGAGGATTGATTAAAGAAACATTTAGTTTGGCAGCAAATGGAAGGTGGAGGGGGACAAAAAAGAGAGAAAAGAGGAGTTTTGGTGTTTTGGTGCCTTTGTGACGGGGAGGATTGCAGTCCCAGAATAGGGACGTCAAGAAGGAGAGCTGGCCTAAAGTGGGGCAGGGTGTGGGGATGCCAGTGTGGCTTGTGCGGGCAGGTGCTTTATGAGTGCCTCACTTCACTCTGGTCTTCCTCCTGTCTGAACACAACACTTCTAAATAACCTTCCTACCGGCCCTCTACTCTACTCACTCCCCCACTTTTCATAATTCCATTCTTGTATATCTAATCATCCCGCCCTAGATAAAATTCTATAGCCCTTGCCACCTGAGTCTTCAATTCCATTTATTCGTTTAATTATTTATGCCTATAACATTCAACAATAATTTGTAGAATAACCACTGTGTGCTAGATACTGGATACAAAGATGATGAAAGAAGCATCCCTGGATCACAGTCTAACAGGACAAATAAACCAGCTACGGGAGAGTGATGCATGAAGACAGAAACGTATACAAATCATTAATGTACAGATTCATGAATTTTTCACAGAGCGAACACATCCATGTAGCCAAAAGCTCAAATCAAGAAACAGAACCAGATCAGCGTCCCAGAAGGCCCTTTTGGTCACCATCACTTTGCAAGGACTCAAGTGCATTTGCAAAAGTCCTCTCTAGCAGCAGCTCAAAAGCTGGGTCCGTCATGGAAGCAACCTAAGTGTCCGTTGACAGATGAATGGATAAAGAAGATGTGGCACATACATACAATGGAATATTTACTCAGCCATAAAAAGAAACGAAATTGAGTTCTTTGTAGTGAGGTGGCAGGACCTAGAGTCTATCATACAGAGTGAAGTAGGTCAGAAAGAGAAAAACAAATACCGTATGCTAACACATATATATGGAATTTAAAAAAAAAAAAAAGGTCATGAAGAACCTAGGGGCAAGACGGGAATAAAGACGCAGAACTACTAGAGAATGGACTTGAAGATATGGGGAGGGGGAAGGGTTAGCTGGGACAAAGTGAGAGAGTGGCATGGACATATATACACTTCCAAACGTAAGGTAGATAGCTAGTGGGAAGCAGCTGCATAGCACAGGGAGATCAGCTCGGTGCTTTGTGACCACCTAGAGGGGTGGGATAGGGAGGGTGGGAGGGAGGGAGACGCAAGAGGGAAGAGATAGGGGAACATATGTATATGTATAACTGATTCACTTTGTTATAAAGCAGAAACTAACACACCATTGTAAAGCAATTATACTCCAATAAAGATGTTAAACAACAAAACAAAACAAAAGAAAACAAAAAGCTGGGTCCGAGGGATTGAAACTGAAGATGGAGAAATTTGTTAGAGGGCGAAAGCAATGGTACATACAAGAGGTGGTGAGACCTGACTTAGGGTGGTGATGGTGGAAAGGAGAGAAAAGGTTTGATTTAAAGAGTTGTGACTGTAATGGAATTGACAATATCCTCTCTGCAGGAATTCACAATATGCATTTACTCCTGAGGCAATTGTGATCTGACCCTAAGAATTTCCAATTACTTTCCTTATAATTTGAAAGTACCCAGGACCTGCTTAAGAATAAGCAAATGCCTCCACCCTCGAAGTTACATCTCAATGCATTGTGGCTTATAAAGGAAGGGAGTGCTTTGGTCCACTTCCTGGATTATTTAAAAACAACAACAAAGGGCTTCCCTGGTGGTACAGTGGTTAAGAATCCGCCTGCCAATGCAGGGGACACAGGTTTGAGCCCTGTGTCCGGGAAGATCCCACATGCCGCGGAGCAACTAAGCCCGTGCACCACAACTACTCAGCCTGCGCTCTAGAGCCCGTGAGCCACAACTACTGAGCCCACGTGCCACAACTACTGAAGCCCACGTGTCTAGAGCCCGTGCTCTGCAACAAGAGGAGCCACCGCAATGAGAAGACTGCGCACCTCAACAAAGAGTAGCCCCTGCTCGCCACAACTAAAGAAAGCCCGCACGCAGCAACAAAGACCCAACCCAGCCAAAAATAAATAAATAAAATAAATATAATTAATTAATTAAACAACAAAAACCAAACCGGACCTTGTCAAAAGAAACTAAAGATACTTCCTTAATATCTTCAGCCTGGAAGAGATTTTTGCAGGTTGGAACTGCTCACGGAGGCACACTGGCAGAACTATGTGGCACAGACTCAAGCCTGTTAATTTTACAAACACGCACACAAAAATGTGGCACAGACTCAAGCCTGTTAATTTTACAAACACGCACACAAAAATAGGTGAAATTTATTTTTTAAAGCGATTAAAAAACACCCCAGATAATTGCTGTACATGTTTCTGCAATCCTGACACAGTAATAACTTGCCTATAAACACCTTCCTTGAAGAATTGGTTAATAGGATGCATAATACATGGCAAAGGAAATCGTTTATCATACAAAGGCTTTAAAAATGGTCCATTGATTCTTCTTGTGAGGCCGTGATGATTCTAGAAGATTGGAGAGAGTGAAGTGACAACTTTCTTAAGATGTAGGGTGGAGTAGGTTTATATGAGATAGAATTGTTCCCTGACCATGGTTGTCTCATCAGCAAAATGAAGGTATTGAGCAAGACCTGTGGGTTTTCGATTTTGACCTGTGGAGGTGGGTCCCTGGGTCTCTCTCTCTCTCCCTCTCCCTCTCCCTCTCCCTCTCCCTCTCCCTCTCCCTCTCCCTCTCTCTCTCTCTCTCTCTCTCTCTCCACCAACATCTCCTTTGCTTTTTAACTAGAGCTTCTCTGTTCTCACCTATTTAAATATCGTTTCCATGTAAGATTTTGTTTGAAGAGGGATTGCAGAACTAAAATAGAGTTCAAAAACCACTGGATTAGATGAACTCCAAGCTTCCTTATAGCTCTAAAATTCTAGGAATTTAGAATGCATCTAACATATGCCTGACTTGTGAAAGGCGCTGAAGGAAAACACAGTTCCTGTCCATAAGATATTCACTAGCACAAGGCCTGCCTGTGAGTACTTGAGAGGTGAAGCAACACGTGTAGTGTTAGTGATAGTAACGTGATGGGGCCTAAGATGGAGGTATGTATCAAGTGTTTGTGAGATGCTTTTGGAAGATTTTTAGATTAGATGACATAGAAGTGAGTGTTAAGTTAAGAATAGGAGCTCATCAGGTATAGAAAGGGGGAGGGGGGAGGTATTAGAGGCAGAGACCAGCGTAAGCAAAGTTATGGAGGCCACAAGAGGGTGCATGTTTGGCGAACTACAGGTAACTCATTACGACGTTCCCTGTGTACCCAGAGAGAGTGGCTAGAAGTGGCCAAGAAGGTGCTGAGGGACCAGTTGAATAGAGTAGAGGCACTCCTCCCAGACTCCCAGCTCTTTTTGGGCTGATGCTAGATTCTGCAAGAATGTGACCAACAATAGGTTGGTTAATCATTGACAAACCACTCCTTCCTTCTATTATTTTGCAACTCCACAGGGTTAAGTAAAAGAGATATGTGTTGATAAGACAATGGGTGAGTCCACAACAAAAGCCTAGAAAAGGGAGAGTCATAACTACCTGCACTGGTGGTGTTGGTCCCACACTCTTTTTTTTTTCTTTAATAAATTTACTTATTTATTTATTTTTGGCTGTGTTGGGTCTTCGTTGCTGTGCGCTTTGGCTGTGTGCGCTTCGTTGCTTCGTTGCTTTCTCTAGTTGCAGTGAGGGGGGGCTACTCTGCATTGTGGTGCGCAGGCTTCTCATTGCGGTGGCTTCTATTGTTGGGAAGCACGGGCTCTAGGCACGCAGGCTTCAGTTGTGGCGCATGGGCTCAGTAGTTGTGGTTCACAGGCTCAGTAGTTGTGGCGCACAGGCTTAGTTGCTCCACAGCATGTGGGATCTTCCTGGACCAGGGCTCAAACTTGTGTCCCCTGCTTTGGCAGGCAGATTCTTAACCACTACGTCACCAGGAAAGTCCAGCCCCACACTCTTTCTGGGCCCAGGTATGTGACCTGCTCAGACCAGGCCAGGGCCAGGATTCTCCTCTATGCCAAGTGGATTGCTTCATCCTGCCAGGCCAGGTACCCTTCAGCAAACAGGACTTTGTGTTGAACTCTGAAATTAGTTCCTCTGGGAGAAGGAAGTCTTCCAGGGTTGAGGATGCAATCAGTTTCCCCAAGACAGGCAAGGGACAGAGTGTTCTGGAATAGGGGGTTCATGGGTGGTGAACTCCTGGGCAACCACTGGCACACAGTGCCCCAGATGGAGGGTGGCCCAGGGAAGCCAGACCCTAGACACTGGGGCCTGGAAGTCTGGGTGAAAGATCTTTGTGACCTGCTTGACTCCAAGGGGATGGAATTGGCTCATAAGTTGTGTAAATAGCATGTCAGCAGTGAGTGACCAAGATGGACCTAGAAGGGCCACACTTCCTGGCTTGTTGGGGCCTCCTGGGATTCTTGTATAATTCTAGGAAAGAAGATAATCAATAATAAGCCACTCTTCTGGAAAATGGACACTCAAAGTCAATTTAATTTGATTGAGAAAGATAATGAGATGCGATGTTTCTTGCATCCAAATGTTGTGGTGCAACTGCTTGCCACTATAATGGCTTTTCAGTGCGTGTTAAGACACGACCAGACCTGTATTTGGGAAAGATCACTCTGGTAAGTGCAAGAGGAGGTTCTAGAGGAGGACGGATTGACTGTGGGGGATGGGTCAACAAGCAATTATGGAAGTCCAGGTGAGGGAGTGATGGAGCAAGGAGAGTAGAAAAGGAGATTTGCAGTGGAATTGAAAGGCATTTTGGAGGCAGAATTGACTGGTCTTTGGCAGCCCATTTAAAATAATAAATGCAAAGAGGTAAGGTTGACACTAAAGCAGTGGTTTGCAACTTGGTTGAACATCAGAATCACCTAGCAATCTTTTAAGCCTCCCCACCCCCAATGCCCAAGCCACACCTCAGACCAATTAAGTCTGAATTGCTGCCTGTGGGACTCAGGTGCAGGTATTTTTGAATGTAGCCAAGGCTGGGAGCCACTGCACTCAGAGTTCCACCTTGGTAAACAGAGTGAATTGGGATGGTATTAAATGAGATAGGAAACAAATAGTTCTTTGTGGTTAGGGTGTAAAATAGGTGAAGACGGGGGAGGAAGAGCAAGTTCAGGCCGAAAATAATGAGTTTGGTTTGGGATGTACTAACTGCAATTAATGACCCGATGTCGCAGAGGAGATGGTTGGGAGCTTGAGCTTGGGGTTGGGGGATGAGGGCTTGGAAAGGGTGGGGCATCACTTCTTTTGAAAGAAGAAGTAAAAATTTAGAAGCTTCCAAAGGGAATGAGAAAGTTCTGACTTAGAAAGAACAACAACAACAAAAGAATGTATGTGTCATGTCGAGCACTAACAGTAAAGAGTTAGGTGAGATTACTCTGTATTAGCTATTATATTAACCCAGTATTAAACCTGTATGTGAACTTGACCAACAAACATTCATCTTAATCCGTGGTATGCTAGAGCCAGCTTGTACAAGTTTGCAAAAGCAGATGGTCAAATTTACAGGAATTTCAGTTATTAAACAGCCATTATTAAAATTAAATTGCATAAACTGGAATATATTAAATACATTCTATTTAAAACAAAAGTGATAAATACTTATTCAATACTCATCACTTCCTAATTATTTTACTACATGTTACTGTTAGCAGTGCTCTTGAGGTAATTTACATCCTTTGTATATGCATTGTAGAAATACTATATAAGAGTATGCTGCTCTAACTCTGTGTGTGCTGACTTCACATAGCTTGAAACTGACCATGAATGGAGCATTTACACCTTGGAAATTGGCAAATGCTACAAATTAGGGCTTACCCCTCCCACCTCCCCACAAACAAAGCCCGTTGTTAAGCATTTACCAGCAAATCACTGATCTCAATTCATTCCACAAGAATTTCTTGACAGTGTCCTAGCACCGTTGTATTGTATGTGCTCAAATTCCTATTGCAGTTTATATTTACCACAAAATTGCCTGTGTATTAGTTTTGAATCTTCTGACCAATAGATTAAGCCAAATTGGTAGTAGAATAAATGTAATCGGTAATTACAAATCGGTAATAGAAACCAAATTGTGCCAACTTAAGCAGAAAGGGATCTATTATGAGGTACAGAAGAGTCTCACGGAATCCCAATAAGTAGCCAAGTTTCAGAAAAGAACGTGGAATGTTGTCAGAAGTTTCTCTCTCATTTTTCATCCTCTCCTTCTTTCCTTTTTTCTGACTGCATTTTGGCTTTCTTTGTTCTACAGGCCATGTGGCAGAAGTCGCCACTCCCAGATCCTGAGTTTGTAAGTCTTGTCTATAAACCAGTCCCACTGAAAATGGAATCTCTTTGTCTTGGTTCTAGATTCCCAGGGAAGGCGATTCTTGGCTCCGCTTGCTCCGGATACCCAGCCCCGGACCCATAACAGTTTCTTCTTCTATAAGACAAAGCTGAGGGAGATATGGAAGCCGGACAGGGAAAAAAACTCTGTAACTCTACGTCCATTTTTTTCCTTAGGAGTAAATGCATCATTTGTACTCTGAGTTCACTGGGTATTGCAAAAGACAGCTCTCTGGAGACTAGCCATCCAAAACTTTATAGAAGACCTCATTGTTCTCACTCCAACCTAAGATAAAACCAGGATATCACATACCTGTGTCATCTCTGCAGAGAGATAAACAGCTCCAGAGGGCATCAGGCAAACAAAATATGTTAGACTAAGTGGCATTTTGTGATTTTAATGGCCCAGCTGCTTGCCATGGGGTTATGGGAGACATGTTAATCTGGTTCTGTTTGCGGTAAGACTGAATTTTCCCCCATCATTCATTGTGAAATGTCTGTGGCTGATCAGTCTAGTCAATATTTAGGGCAGTTGTTGGTTTAGGGCTTGGCTAACTTCTTAGTTCATTAACTTCTCATTGACCAGCTCAGGTACAGAAGACAGGAGCACAAATCTGTGGACTTGAGCAGAAGCCAAGGTTAAGATGGGAATGGTGTACTCTTTATTATCTTCCAGTATTAGACTGTAAAAAATTGAAGGCCGGACTGTCTAGAATCTGGACTTTAGATTACCCCAACGATCTCATAGCTCCTGGCATCAGGCCTTAATATACTAGACTTTGATATTTTTTTAAGAGGAAAAGACTTGTTCCCAATTCTTACAATTTATAAAACATAGAACACACCTCAGCTTGTGGTGAGCAGTAAGAATTTATGCACTGAATTTTGTCCCCACACTGGTCAAGGAAGGATATATTATGTTGAACAGTTACTCAGCAAATTTTTTTTTGTCTTTCTTTTTTTTGTCTTCGGTTCAAGAACTTTTTTAATTGTTGATTTACAATGTTGTGTTAATTTCTGCTGTACAGCAAAGTGATTCAGTTATACATATGCATACATTTTTAAAAATATTCTTTTCCATTATGGTTTATCTCAGGATAGTGAATATAGTTCCCTGTGTTATACAGTAGGACCTTGCTGTTTATTCATTCTATATATAATAGTTTGCATCTGTTAACCGCAAACTCCCAGTCCATTGCCCCACCCCCATCCCGCCTGCCCTTGGCAACTACAAGTCTGTTCTCTATGTCTGTGAGTCTGTTTCTGTTTTGTAGATAGGTTCATTTCTGTCATGTTTTAGATTCCTGTATGGTCAGGCCACTCAAGGTGGCTGTTCTCTTGCTCTCTGTACATCCCCTGGCTGACCAGTGCCTGCTTCAACTATATCTTACACACATGACTGACCTTCCTACATACTTGCCCCAGGGCCCAGCTAGTGATTGTTCTTATCAAAGGGGCACTGAGGGACATGCTCCTCTACTGGTTTCCCTGGTAACTAATGAGCTCACCTGACGTCAATTCCCCTATACCTGATCATCTCCCCTCCCCCTCAGGAGCAAAGACCACCACAATGTCCTGCCCGCCGTCCACCGCACACGGTGGGGTGTCACTCCAGGACCTTGCTTCAGCTGTGTAAGCTCCCCCATCCATTAAACCACTGGTGTCTCTGTTGCTGATTCTGGACTCTTTCTTCAGTCTTGAGGCTGGGCAAGCACAGGCCTTGTAGGCCTGTGGGGTGCCCCCAAACAATTCCACATGTAAGTGATATCATATGGTATTTATCTTTCTCTTTCTGACTTACTTCATTTAGTATGATAATCTCTAGTTCCATTCAGTTGCTGCAAATGGCATTATTTTGGTCTTTTTTATGGCTGAATAGTATTCCATTGTATGTATGTACCACATCTTCTTTATCCATTCATCTGTTGATAGACATTTAGGTTGTTTCCATGTCTTGGCTATTGTGAATAGAGTTGCTATGAACATAGGGGTGCATGAGTCTTTTTGAATTATAGTTTTGTCTGGGCATATGCCCAGGAGTGAGACTGCTGGATCATATGGTAATTCTATTTTCAGTTTTTTGAAGAACCTCTATACTGTTTTCCATAGTGGCTGCACCAACTTACATTCCTACCAACAGTGTAGGAGGGCTCCCTTTTCTCCACATCCTCTCCAGAATTTGTTATTTTTAGGCTTTTTAATGATGGCCATTCTGACCAGTGTGAGGTGGTACCTCATTGTAGTTTTGATTTGCATTTCTCTAATTATTAGTGATGTTGAGCATCTTTTCATGTACCTGTTGGCCATCTGTATGTCTTCTTTGGAGAAATGTCTACAGTATTTAGGTCTTCTGCCCATTTTTCAACTGGGTCATTTGGTTTTTTGTTGTTTAGTTGTATGAGCTATTTGTATATTTTGGAAATTAAGCTCTTGTTGGTCGCATGGTTTGCAGATATTTTCTACCCATTCCTTAGGTTGTCTTTTCGTTTTGTTTATGGTTTCCTTTGCCGTGCACAAGGCAAACTTGTAAGCTTGCCTTGGGAGACTGACCTAACAAACATTGGTACAATTTATGTCAGAGAATGTTTTCAGCAAATGTTTCTTAAACTTTCTTAGGTAAGCCAAAGAATTATCAAGCTCTTCAAGGAGCAACTTATGTTCTGCTTATGGGTGGTTGGTGACTAGCTATGTTATATTTAAACTGTATTTGGATTACCAATTTTTAGGAAATTCAATTATAGTAAGACATACTTGGCACTGAAACTACTGGGAGCCATAAGTGAATCTGTGTTTGATGACTCAGAGGGTATATTTGTACCTTCCTTCATTTAACGGATTTTGAAATACTGAGTGTCTATTATATGTGAGGCCCTCTTCTAGACCTTAGAAATACAATGATAAACAAGACACAGCCCCCACTCTCCAGGAGCTTGCTAGTTTAGTTGGAGAGGGGAGGCTGAGGGGTTCATGGAGGGCCTTCAGAAGCAGTGACATTTTACAGTGAGACCAGATCAATTGGAGTTTGCAAAGGGAGAGGAGGGCAGGGCAGGGCAAGATGTTCCAGGAAAAGGGAGCAGGCTATGCAGAGGTTGAGATCCTAGAGAGCTTGGTCTCCAGGAACTGAACTGCCCTAGAAGGTCCAGCAGGCCTCAGGGCGTCACTATTACTATGAAAGTGCTAGTTGTTATTGTTCTTCCTGATATTTCTCCTAAACCCAGACATTTGTTATAGTACATTTCATCTCCATTATCTTATCTCATGCTCACCAGCAGCCCTGTGATGTAGGTGTTATGGCTCCATTTCACGAGGAGCCTGAGGCCGGACACCGTCATATGGCTCAGTGAGTCTTAGAGAGTCTGAGGCTATGCCAGCCTGAGCTCCTTCACCTCCCACAGCTGCCTCAGGAGAGGGGTCACCTGAAATTGTGTCTGATACACCTTCATGCCTCTGGGACAGAAGGGTATCCGTCACTCTTCAGGAAGCTGATGGAGGTGTCAAGGCACCGAATTTGTGCAATTCTATAAGAGTAATTGGGGGGGTAAAGCCGAGAGACCTGGCCTTAAATACCAGCTGTGCCATGCGTTAGCCATTGTATAAATGTGGGCGAGTTACTTAACTGATTCACTGGCCATCCAGCTGAGACTTGGAACTGAGTTCTTCCCTGCTTTACCGACAGGGGCGATGCTGTACAGCTCCAGAGTCTCCCCCAGTGCTGAGGTGGGGGTGTGTGGCAATGTGCTCCCATCAGACATGTGGTACCACTGAGACAACCAACAGTCCTGCCCACATGGTCCCTTTAGGCCCAGCCATTCTCTGTTATCTTTGTGCCACGCTGGGGATTTGGGCATCTATTGTGAGTCTGCTTATAGCCACCCCACCTAGATGCAGCCAGTAGCCACTCCTCCCTGGGGACTTGCTCCCTCCCAGGAATCAGAACCAGGCTCCCTGTGGAGCTGGGACCTCCCCCACCAAGGAACTCTGTTTTTGCCCCTAGACGCTATCTATACCTGCAAATATCGTTCTTCCTTTCTTCCCCTTGCAAACCCTCTAATTTTCCCTCAAGCTCCTTGGGTTTTGGGAAAACAAAAGTGAGAAAGCTTTGCCTGCTTCTGCCTTCTGCTCTGCATCAGATCTTTCCCAAGATTTCAGAGTTCAGAGCTGACCCTCTGCTTGAATGGGAGGAATAGAGAGGAGCAAATATGGGGGGGTGGGAACTGACAACATATTAAAATTTCAAGATATAAAATCTAGTTATACAGTCAAGAGATGACTGAGGTCCCTAAACTATAGAAGTAGGGTGGAGATAGAAGGGGATAAAGTCAAGAGATGTGTAGAAGAATCATTCATTTTTGCCAACCAATTCAATGTGGGAGGCACGGAATGAGCAGGTCAGTCAGACAAAGTGATCAGTAGTTGTCATTTTAGGTTGACCTTGAGTTACCTGCAAGTAAATTAGTTGATTCATCATCTATTGACTGCGTTCACTCAACTGAACAAAGTAGAATAAATATGTACATTTTAGATAAATTAGGCTGGATGATGGGTACATGAAGTATTATATGATTTCTTATGTGTATGTTTAAACTTTTGCATACTAACATTTAAAAAAATAAGTAAATAAATCCATTTAAAGCAACTTTTTACGATCCATCATCTTTTATATTATGACAAGAAATAGTTGAACTAATATTTCAGACTCACTGTGAACACTTTATGCTACTAGTTAGATGTTCTCCATAACCCTTAGTTCTGACCTAATGAAGTTTTAAAACTTAAGAAGGTTTCTTGCTAAAGGATGAGACATGCAGACAAAGAGAGCAAGAAATGAGGGGAAAAAAACTAAAATTGTAAGAAGCCATGTCTGTATTTTCTTAGAGGTGAAACTAAAGCCAAAAAGGAAAAGGAGGTTATAGAACCTGAGTGTACTTGGCTGTACCCTCAACATCACGGCATAATGGGGAGAGAACGGGAGCCAGAGCCTGAGGGCATGGAGCTAGGAAAAATGACCCTGCCATCAAACTAGCCCCCGGCGGGGGGCAGCAATCCAAGACAGTGTCCAAAGGGACATGCAGTACTCACAGTCAGACGGGAGGAAGCACTTTTGTTCTGGGTCATCAGTTGATTCAGAAGTAGACGGCAGCCAGAAGTTGGGGGTTTAGAGAATACTGGCCAGTTCCTCAAAGGGAGAGGCTGATGAATGTGGGCAGTGTCCTGGCCACGTGATCCCAGAGTCAAGGCAGGAAGTGGAAAAACAAAAAGGACAGGAGGCACATGTCCAGCTGAGTGTGGTCCTAAGGCTCTTTCTGGTTAGAAGGAAAGGAGACAGACAACTCAGGTTAATTCAACTGATTTTAACAATGCATTGGGAAAGTGATTTGAGCTTTCTCAACTTTTCTTCTCTCCTTTTAACTGTAGCTCCTGACTTCTGAATGGTTTGTGCGAGGACATGGTGTCTGCTACCTCATGCCTTTCGCTCAGTGTCTTCTCTGAACGTGTCTAGGCTTCTGTTCCACTGTCTGCTTCCCCTTCTGTCTTAGAATTCCC
This sequence comes from Stenella coeruleoalba, assembly GCF_951394435.1. Classification (NCBI taxonomy): domain Eukaryota; kingdom Metazoa; phylum Chordata; class Mammalia; order Artiodactyla; family Delphinidae; genus Stenella; species Stenella coeruleoalba. The sequence goes on along the minus strand of NC_137147.1, from coordinate 139,509,739 downwards.
TAGGAAAAGACTCTGAGGTGGCTATCTGTCTGCGGGAAGTTTATTGCAAAGAACTCTCAAGATCAATACCTATGAGGAGTAAGAGATAAGGGAGAAGTTGGACTTCGATGCAGTCAGTACAAAGGCCTCAGCCGACCCCATGGGGAATTCTGGAGTTGGAATGGCCTTTCAAAGGTGCTTCAGATTGAGACAATGGGGTCAGGCCTTTGTACTCTCACAGGGAATTAGTTGCTGGCTGCTCCTGGGGAAGGGGTATAATTTGGCTGAGGGCAAGTCTAGGAGAGGGGTGGGTTGTGAATAGCCAAGAATGCCTGCAGTGGGGAAAAATGAGTGCCTCAATCCTAAAGGGGGGATGTGGTGGCACATCACAGCATCCCCTACATCTTCTGTTTGACTGTGCCCTAAAGAGTAGTTCTGGTGGGTCCACCAGTCACTCTGCTGTGGAGAAGGTGCCTGTTTGTCAGAGTCTCATGCCTGACACCCTCCAGACTTCCTGTATTTCCAGTCTATAAAAATGACCACCATTGACCTGGGCCTTATCCTCTATCTAATCAGATGGGGGCATAGGTTGCAGAGCTACCTGACTCAGAGCAAGACGGCTTTCTCAAAAGGGTCTCTAAGAATGGTGTCACTGGGGCTTCCCTGGTGGCACAGTGGTTAAGAATCCTCCTGCCAATGCAGGGGACACGGGTTTGAGCCCTGGTCCAGGAAGATCCTACATGCCACGGAGTGACTAAGCCCATGTGCAACTACTGAACCTGCACTCTAGAGCCTGCGGGCCACAACTACTGAAGCCTGTGCACCTAGAGCCCGTGCTCTGCAACGAGAGAAGCCACTGCACTAAAAAGCCCGCGGACCTCAATGAAGAGTAGCTCCCGCTCACCGCAACTAGAGAAAGTCTGCACGCAGCAACGAAGACCCAATGCAGCCAAAAAATAAAAATAATAAATTAAATAAATTAATTAAATTAAAAAAGAAATCATTGGGCTTCCCTGGTGGTGCGGTGGTTGCGAGTCCGCCTGCCGATGCCGGGGACGCGGGTTCGTGCCCCGGTCCGGGGGGATCCCGCATGCCACGCAGCGGCTGGGCCCGTGAGCCATGGCCGCTGGGCCTGTGCGTCCAGAACCTGTGCTCCGCAGTGGGAGAGGCCGCAGCGGTGAAAGGCCCGTGTACAGCAAAAAAAAAAAAAAAGAAATCATTGTTAATTTTTTAAAAATAGCATCACGTGCTACCAGTGAGATAGGCGTTGGAGAAATATATAACTGGTGCCCAGAGGCCCCAACAAGGGTAAAGAAGCTCGCTTAATCCCAAACCCACCTGCCTGAAGGACCTGTGTTGACTAATGCTCTCTCTATGGTGGTCAATACTGGCCTGGTACCTGTGTGGAGTTGAGGCTGCACAGGGCGGGCTTGATGGTCTCTAGCTGAGAGGGCCTAAGGAAGTGTCCTAACTCCTCAACTTCCTAATTTTGAGCAAGTCATTGGTCCAATTTTAGTTGGCAAATATTTAGTTAGCACCTATGTGCCAGGAATTATGCCTAGCATTTGCGAATCCCTCTCTGGACCTCATGTTCTTTGTAAGATAAGGTTGTTGGAATAGATGATCTAAATGGACTAAAATGGCCATATTCTCAGAAATAAAAATCCAACATACACTGTTAAATGCCACAAGATTTGATATTAAGTGTGCCCCCAGAAAATCCAAGATGTATGACTTCATTGTACACCTGGGCTCCGTCTCCCCCACCCCCTACCTTTATTTCCCCCCAGACACTCCACATAAAATGACTTGACCCTCAGAACGAAGGGTGGAAGCTCTGTAAGTTACATAGTCTCCTATCTTGCTTATCTTTAAAATCATTTAAGTGTTTACCCTTATTTTTTGAATTCTTTAGAATTTAAATGATCTGAGTTTAAATAGTCCTGAACGCATTCCTCAAACACTCTTATTTAAACAAAGCCAAGCCATGGTGATTACACAGCCAGTTTTTTTCCAAACCCAGGAGACTTTATAACAGTTTTATCTTAGGTACAAGCGTCCAGACCTCCTAAGTGTTTTGCCTTTAAATAGTCTTTCTGAGGTTGGTATCAGAACTAGAGTTCTTTACAGCACCGTCCGCAGTAGTTCAGGCAGATCTGGTAAGATGGGGCCACTAGTATCCCTTCAATCACATGCAGACTTTCCCCCTGGTGACAGAGCCACAGAGCTGAATGTTGGGAGCTGGACAGGACAAGGAGTAGAGGCCCAGTATTTGGTTTGATACAGATGGGCACAGGGGTGAGTGAAAAGTCACCAGAGTAGTGAGGGCTTAGTAAGGATAAGACACTTTTCCAAGCGCTGTAAGATATAAAAGGAAGGGAAGGAAATTAAAATCTACGAGTTTGTTTTATGTGAGGCACTTGTATACATACTACTAATCAATCAAAAATAATAAAAACGGGCTTCCCTGGTTGGTAACTTTTTCTGTACAGGGCCCGATAGTAAATATCTTAGCTTTTGCTGGCGGTATAGTCTCTGTCACAACTACTCAGAAAGCTGCCGTCTACCATGGAGGTACACTGTGTGAACAAACCAGTGTAGCTGTGGTCCAAGAAAACTCGATTTATGTACACTGTTGGAATTTGTATAATTTTCATGTGTCACAAAATATTATTCCCCTTTTGATTTTTTTCCCCAACCATTTGAAAATGTGAAAACCATTTTGAGCTTATGGGCTGTATTTGGCCTGTAAGTCATAGTTTGCTGATGCCCACTGGCAGGGAATGACAGAATGTAATGGAGCTTCAGCTGGAGCACCCTGGCTGTTGTGTTGAGCAGAGACTGGAGGGAGAAGCATGGAGACATGAGGAGGCCAATGCCGTCAACTGGGGGAAAGGTGATGCTGATCCTTGGACCAGTGAGGTCACCACGATTACATTCTTATTTACCCTCCACCAAACCTCTGAAATAGGTATTACAGTGATTCTTCGTATGTAGAGGAGGAGATTCAGGCTCAGAGGTAGAGTGACTTGCCTAAGGATACAAAGCACACAAGTGGTAGAGCTTGGATAAGAAGCCCAGTTCAACTCCGAAGCCCTGATTCTTAGCAGTTACACCTCTACGGTCATGTCACGTGGACCTTATTATCCCAAATTGCAGATGAGAACACTGAGACTCAAAGAACTCAAGACACTTGCCGGAGATTAAGTAGGGCTTAATGACCCCAAAGCTATCACTCATGTCATGAACTGAGAGTAATTCTCAAACTAAAATGGGATTCCTGCCCACAGGTGCTTCTATTCTAGGTGGGAAGATTCTTATGTGAATGCCTCTGAGGTGTCACTAAAGTGCCTAGGGCATGCAGAGGAGGTGCAGTGACAGTCACCTGGAGTGGGAGGAGGAGGGGACGGATGGAAAGATTACTGTTTGCCATAGGCTTTGAAGAATAGCTGGCTAGTTCTTAGGCAGTTCTTGCTGGGATCAGGACCGCTTGTTGGTTCTTAGAGCTACTTTGTTTTACCTTGTTGTGTGGGATGCGGAAAGCAGTAACTTAGGAATTATAATATTACTCTGTAGCTAAAGAGTTACAGGTGAAAAAGCAGTAGGGCCCCTAAGTTGTATCTCAAAGATATATATAAATCAATCTCTCTCTCTCCCTCTCTCTCTCTCTATGTATGTGTGTGTGTGTGTGTATGACACATCTAACTTTTCTCTTAAAAGATACAAGGAAATAAACATTTTAAATAAAAATTAATCAAAACCCCATACTCTGAGATAACCACTGTTTAATGTGTTAGAGTATACCTGTCCATAGTTTTTCCATGTATAAATACACCTTTTGAAAATTGGATTGTAGGGTATCTATTGTTTTATAATGGGATAGTCCCATTATATGGTAAATGTCCCATTAAATGTTCATATATTTTTAACATTTTCCTGCATGATTAAATGTGGAAATTTCATTATCATGGATTATTAATGTGGGTCCAGTGTAATCACAAGGGTCCTTTAAAGGAATAGAGGGAAGCAAGAGAGTCAGAGAGAGATTTGAAGGTCCTGTGCTGCTGTCTCTGAAGGTGGAGGAGGGGGGCCGCGAGCCAAAAAATGCGGGCAGCTTCTAGAAGCTGGAAAATGCAAGGATAGAGATTCTTTTCTAGCGCCTCTGGAAGGAACGAAGGCTTGCTAACACCTTGATTTTAGCCCAATGAAACCCATTTTGGACTTCTGATTTCCAGAACTGTAAGATAATAAATGTATGTTGTTTGTTTGTTTATAAATTTATTCATGTTTTGGCTGCGTTGGGTCTTCATTGCTGTGCACGGGTTTTCTCTAGTTGCAGTGAGTGAGGGCTACTCTTAGTTGTGGTGCGCAGGCTTCTCATTGTTGTGGCTTCTCTTGTTGCGGGGCACGGGCTCTAGGCGCTCAGGCTTCAGTAGTTGTGGCATGTGGGCTCAGTAGTTGTGGCTCGCAGGCTCTAGAGCTCAGATTCAGCAGCTGCGGTGCACGGGCTTAGTTGCTTTGCAGCACGTGGGATCTTCCCGGACCAGGGCTCGAACCCGTGTACCCTGCATTGGCAGGCGGATTCTTATCCGCTGCACCACCAGGGAAGCCCATGTGTGTTTTAAGTCACTAGGTTTGTGATAACCTATTAGAGCAGCAATAGCAAACTAGTACAATTGACTTAACAGGTGCTAGAGGACTGAGGAGGCAAAAGGGGGCATTGAGATAACAGAGAAGCCACAGGAAGTGACTCCCCACTCCTAGGTCTGGCGAACAAAGGGAATTGGCCAAGGTTGTTTGAACCCAGAAACCTGGAGAAGGGGCCTTGTGGAGATGGGACCCAGACCTCTGAGGAGCGGGCACTGGAGTGCCAGTGCTCTAAAGGGTCATCAAGAAGCTCATTCTGGGGATGTGGAAAATCCTGTTGCTGCCAGGGTGAAAAATTACTGGGGCTCCTCTGACAGGAACAGGAAGCCCTCAGGAGGCAAATAGGAAGTCCCTCCAGCACCCCGTATTAACAGAATGTGACAGACAGCAGCTGGCAAACCAGAAATGCGGTTTGTGGAGTCTCAGCCCTAGCATCACAAAGCAGAATGAAAGGTTTCTGGACCTGAAACAATGGTCTAACAACAAGCACACAGTGTTAACGATATTGTCTGTGTGTTACACGCTTTTCTCTGTGCTCATACAAAGATATATTCACATGTATTATAGGCTTTCCCCCCTTTATATTTGGAAAACATTGTGGTCAGAGTATACACGTTACTTGGAAACTTGCTTGTTTCATTAAACTATATATTATGCACATGTTTCCATGTAAGCATACTAGAGCAATCTCATTTTTAAAAAGCTGTTCAGAAATATCTCATGGAAATGCCAGCATTTATCCAATCATTCCCAATCTCAATGATTGGTTCAGAGTTTGGCATGTGACTCAATCTAGTCTGGGACCCACTGGAGCTGAGGGTGTGGTCAAACCTACCCAATCACATGCCTGAGAATGTAAGATGAGCAGTTTCTCCAAAGGAAAGTCTGTGTGCTTTTGGCAGAAGGAAAAACAATGCTGGAGAAGGAAACAACAAATGTCCACCTCAGCTTCCTGTATCCTTTGCCTGTTGTTTCTTTTGGGTGGTTTTATTATCAATTGATTGATGGTCTTTGAAGATAGCTAATGTTAAGCTTTTATATATGTATTGCAGGTGTCTTTTCTAGCATATGATTTCTTTGTAGTGTCTTTTACCATACAAAAGTTAAAATTAGTATATAGTCCGATGTAGCTTTTTTTTTTTTTTTTTTTAAGTTTATGGCTGTGGATTTCCTTTTTTGCTTAATGTTTTCCTCCTACAGAGATAAACACACTGGTCACTATATTGGTCAGGATAGATTAGGGGTGCAGTGATAAGAAGCAAAAAAATGCTCTAAAATCTCAATGGAGTAACAATAAAAGTATTTCTGCTTACATTACGTGTTGGGTAGGCAGAAAGATGTACGAGTTGTAGTCACTCAGGAACCCGTGCTAAAGGAGGTTGTGTCTCAAGACGTGCTTCTACAGACACCAACACAGAGGGAAGAAGAGGAAGAGGACATGATGAGTCAGCACTGGCTCTTAAAGCTTCTGTCCTGGGAATTCCCTGGCGGTCCAGTTGTTGGGAGTCCGTTCTTCCACTGCAGGGGGCACGGGTCCCATCCCTGGTTGGGGGACTAAGATCCTGTATGCTGCGCGGTGTGGCCAAAAAAACCCCCAGAAAACAAGAAAAGTTTCTGCCCCAAAACAACATCCATGATTTCCTTTCACATTTTACTGACCAAATTCAATGGCATGGTCAGGATTAATTTCAGATGGAGAGGGGAAGTACAATCCTACCATGTGCTTAGGAGAAGGAAACCAAAATGTTTGTGAAAAGCCATGAGGACTACTATAATCCACATTTCAGCCACCAAATGCCTTTCCCACAATCCAAATATTCTCACGCACCCTTTTTGAAGGGAGTCAACCCTAAAGTCCCATTCTGATTGGACCTTTATTCCCACATATTAATCCATTCGGAGGTTTTAAATGTGGATATGAGGGAATAGCCTTGATTAGATTCTTGCTGTAAAACTGGGTTTTCATTGTTTGATCTCTTATTTTATTTGTTATGAGAAGCAGTCTGTCTTCCAACTCTGCAAATCTCTGAATTTCTGGACTCTTTCTTTTGCCTTTCATTCCTGCTTGCAAACCACGCAACCTCTCTCTCTCTCTCTCTCTCCCTCTCTCTCTCTCTCTCTCTCTCTCTCTCTGTAATAATTTGTCAAATACAGCCAAATCATACTGTTAACATTATGGTTTTTTAATTGCTTCTTCTAGAGCTACAACTTCACTAGATACGTGACCTACCTTCCAAGTAACTTCAGGCAACAGCTTTACCAGATATTTCACCATCGGGTAACGTGACTCGTCATCCTTGTCACTGCCAATGACACATTTTAGGTTTTTGTTCTGGCTGCATCTCATATTTAGGGATCAGGTCAGGATAAAGTAGGTTATGCTGTAGTAACAAACTCCCAAATCTCAATCACTAAAAACAATAAAAGTTTATTTCTTGCCTTTACTACATGTTCATTGTGGGTCAGCAGAGCCATCTGTTCATTGAAGTCACCCAGGAGCCTTAGCTGATGGAAGGTCCACTTCAGCATATGCTTCTACAATCATCACAGCAGGGAGGGGGGATATGGCACAGATCCACGGCTCTGCCTAGAAGTGACACATCTTCCTTCTCCTAACACTTGGATATTTGTGGCTCTCACAAACGGCTATCACAGGTGTTTTTGTTTTGTGGGTTTATTGCAGTGAAATAGGCTATAGGTGACAATAACAACCTCTCATTATCTGCATTACTGGGTCTAGTTTTTTAACTCCAAGTAGGACTTCTGTTACTCTATTTTTATGGTTCTGAGGATGGGCCACCATGTTCTGAGCCCACCTTCAAAAAAATTTAATTTTGCTTTAAAGCTGAATAAAAATACTGAATCCTGAAGACTGACTTCCTTCCACTAAACCACACTCACTCAAAATAAGTTATAATTAGGATATCTCCTTATTCTATCCTTCTTCCTTACCTGATACTTCATTCTGTAATTCTATTAAAGACTGAAAACCCTGGTTATTACTGTGTTTTGCAAGAGGGTCAATTCAGAGAAATTTAAAAATTTGTTTTTATTCAAAACAAAAGTCTTGTTTTGTTTCTGTTCAAAATTTTAAAATGGCTTAGTTTATTTCCCTAAGATGATGGATATTCATAAAGTTATGATGATCTACTTTGTGGAATGGAAGAATGTTAGTGAGAGAGAAAAGAGAACTGTGGTTTAGCAACTAAAAGATTAATATAAATATCTGGGCATATTGGAGAAGTAGCAACATGAGGCAGCTTTCTAATCTTTCATCCTGAAATTAAATCCTAGGTCTGTCTTGAAGCTAGGTTCCCGAAATGCAGGCTTCTTAATCATTGGATGAAAATGTCTTGACAGGAAATATGTTGAGTTAAACATTACAGAGGGGATGGCTGCTGAAAACCCTTTGTCTGTGAAGCAACAGACAAGACAGCAGAGAAGTAAGCAAAGGAGGCATTCATCCATCCATTCATTCATTCATTCATTCATTCAGCTAGCATTCATTGAGCTCCTGTTATATGTCAGGTCCTGTTCTAAGTATAGGGGGTACAGTGGAAAACAAGACAGATATGAACCCTGACTTCCTGAAGCTTACTCTTAGGTAAGGGTCAGCACCAGTAGACAAAGAGATAAAGTAATTGTACACTGTGATAACTATAATGAAAAAAAGTGAACGAGAGAAAGATGCATCAGACAGGATACTTGATTGTAAGCAAGCGAATCCACTTAGGTTAGAAGGTAATTGGGAACTCTTAGGATCAAAGGGAGTCTGGACAAGTGGACTTGGAAAGTGAACTAGAACGCTGAGTGGTCCAGAGACTGGGTAGCAGGAACCACTGAAAAGGTGGTGCTGCAGAAAACTGTGCTCACTGGGTCTCTGCCCTTGTGTCTCTGTGTCTCAGCTGAGAACCAGGGAACCAACAGCAAGGTTTTACTTGAACGGGCTTGATTCACACAACTGTCCCCCTACCTGAACCATGAAGCTGTTCTCTCTCAGCTTCTGGCCACTGTGTTGGGTGGTTAGCTCTGGACGCTCGCTTCCTACCAAAACACCCCACCATAGGGAATTCCCTCTGTGAAGTCTACTACAATAGAGGTGACTTAGATGTGGGTCACCAAAAATAGGGCAAATATTGACTAGAGGTGAAATAAACTCTATCAAGTACTGTCTTTAGATAAGAAGGCATCTCAGAAAGAGTAACATTTAAGCTGAACCAACCCTGTTTCTTCCTCTTCCCAAATTTGCCACACTGTGGGTTTAATGAGCGTTTCCCTGATGACTGATGAAGATGAGCATCTTTTCATATATCTATTGGCCATTTGGAATATGCTCTTTAGTGAAGTGCCAACTCAGTCCTCTTGTCTATTTGCTCTACTGGGTTTTCTGCTTTTTATTTTGTTGAATTGCTTTGAATAAGTTTTATAAACTTGTTATATAATATTCTAGGTGATCTCTTTTGTTGGATACATGTATTTCAAGTATGTTCTCCCACTATCGGCTTGCTTTTCTCTCTTTTTCGGCCGTACCACCGGCATGCGGAACTTCCCCAACCAGGGGTCAAACCCGTGCCCCCCTGCAGTGGAAGCACGGAGTCTTAACCACTGGACCACTAGGGAAGTCCTCCTTTTCTCTCTCTTAATAGTGTCATGATGAAGAGAAGTTTTAATTTTATATACTCCAATTTATTACTGTTTTCCTTTGTGGTTGGCACTTTTTGCATCTCATTTAAGAAATCTCTGCCTATCTCAAGGCCGTAAAGATATTCTTCTATGTTAACTTACAGAAAATTTTTTTACTTTATGTTTCATATATAGATTTATAATTTGTCTGTAATTGCTTTCAATATATGATTTGAGGTAGGGGTCACACATCATTTATTGCTAAATGATATGTGATTGACCTGTATCTTTATTGAACATGCTTTTTCCAAGTGTCTCTGAACTATTTTTTTCTGTTCCTTGGTCTGTCTATCCTTGTGCCAATATTATAATGATTTAATCACTCTAGGTTTATAATATGTCTTGATATCTGGTAGTGTGAGGCCTCCACTAAGGTTCTTCCCTTCAAGACTATATTTGCTATTTCTGAATCATTGCATTTCTATCAATATTAGAATCAGTTTACTAGTATCTGTAACAAATCTACTAGAATTTTGATTACAATTACATTGAATATATTCCAATAAAATATATATCAATTTGGGGAGAACTGACATCTTTACAACATTGAGTATTCATATCTATGAAGAGTATAATCCCTCTTTTTATTTAGGTCTTTAATTTCATCAAAAATTTAATAGCTTTCAATGTAGAGGCCTTTTTTGTAAATGTGTTCCAATATAGTTTTTTCTTTTTTTGCGGTACGCGGGCCTCTCACTGTTGTGGCCTCTCCCGTTGCGGAGCACAGGCTCCGGACGCGCAGGCTCAGCAGCCATGGCTCATGGGTCCAGCTGCTCTGCGGCATGTGGGATCTTCCCGGACCGGGGCACGAACCCGTGTCCCCTGCATCTGCAGGCGGACTCTCAACCACTGCGCCACCAGGGAAGCCCTTTTTGCTATTTTTAAAATGTAACTGTAATTGTCATCTTTTTCTGAATCATATCTTCTATTTGTTTATTGCTGATATATAGAAATGTAATTGATTTTTGTTAGCTCACATTGCATCCAGTGAAATTAACTTATTAATAAATTCTAATATCTAATAGTTTTTCTGAGAATTCTTTGAGATTTTCTCCATGCACCATCATGTTCTCTGTGAATGACAGTTTTATTACTTCCTTTCTAATCCTGATTTTTTCTTCTACATACCTTATCATCTTTGTCTCATTCCCATTATCAAAAGAAATACTTCCAATGTTTTACCATTAACTATGTTTTCTGTAGGTTTTTGTAGATACTTATGATCATATAAAGGAGTTTCCTCCTATTAATAGTTTATTGAAGTAGTATCATGAATAGTTGTTAAATTTTATTAAATGATTTTTCTGCATCTATCAATGTGATCACATCATTTTTCTATTTTTGGTTCTGTTAATGTGGTAAATTAAAATGGTTGGTTTTCAAATGTTAAACAATTTTTTGTGTTCCTAGAATAAGTTCCTCTTGGTTATATTCCATTTTATATATATATATATGTATATATATATATATAAAATGGATATATATATATATTATATATATATATTGCTAGATTCAATTTGCTAATATTTTGCTTAAGATTTTCACTCTATGGGAATGAAAGAGAGTGGTCTATACTTTTCCTTTCTCGTAATATCCTTGTCAGGTTTTCGTCTTACAGTCCTGGCCTCATAAAGAGTTGAGTATGTTATATCTTTTTCTATTCTTTTTTTTGGCTACATTGGGTCTTTGTTGCTGCGCGTGGGCTTTCTGAATTTGTGGTGAGCTGGAGCTACTCTTCATTGGGGTGGGCAGGCTTCTTATTGTGGTGGCATCTCTTGTTGCGGAGCATGGGCTCTAGGCGCGTGGGCTTCAGTAGTTGTGGCGCATGGGCTTAGTTGCTCTGTAGCATGTGGGATCTTCCTGGACCAGGGCTCGAACCCGTGTCCTCTGCATTGGCAGGCGGATTCATAACCACTGCACCACCAGGGAAGCCCTCTTTTTTCTATTCTTGAGAAGACTTTAAGATTGGTTATTATTTCTTCCTTAATTGTCTGGAAAATTCACTGGTGAAATCATCTGTGTCTGGAGTTTTCTCTGTAACAAAGTTTTAAATAATTGATTCAACATTTTAAATAGATGTAGGACTGTTCTCATGTTCTTGGATATGAGTCAGTTTTGGTAAGTTGTATGTTTCATGGAATTTGTTCATTTCATTTAAATCATCAGCTGTACTGGAATCAGGCTGTTCATAGTATTCTTTTATTATCTTTTCCAGTGTCTATAGGATCTGTAGTGACCCTTTGTTCATTCGTGAAGATGACAATTTCTTTCTTTTTTTCTTCTTGATCAGTTTTATTAGGGGGTAACCAATTTCATTAAAATTTTCAAATAGCCAACTTTTGGCTTTGTTGATCTTCTCTAGTTTATATTTATTTTAAATTTGATCTCTGCTCTCATTTTTATTATTTGCTTACTGCCAGTTTGAGTTTGGTTTGCTCGTCTCTTAATGTCTGCCTGAGATGGAAACTTATATAATTGATTTTCAACCTTAAAATTTTCGAATATAGGCATAAATGGCTATAAATTTCCCTCTAAGTTTATTTGGTTTTTAAATTTTTTATTGTGGTAAATTATATGACACAAACTGCCACTTAAGAGTTAAACAGGGCTTCCCTGGTGGCGCAGTGGTCGAGAGTCCGCCTGCCGTTGCAGGGGACACGGGTTTGTGCCCTGGTCCGGAAGGATCCCACATGCCTCAGAGCGGCTGGACCCGTGGGCCATGGCCGCTGGGCCTGCGCTTCTGGAGCCTGTGCTCCGCAACGGGCGGGGCCGCGGCGGTGACAGGCCCACGTACCGCAAAAAAAAAAAAAAAAGAGTTAAACAAATTCAGCAACAGTGTGAAATACAAAATTAACACACAAAAATTAGTTGTATTTCTATACACTAGCAATGAACAATTTTAAAAGGAAATTAAGAAAATTATTTCATTTATAATAATACTAAAATGAATAAAATTCTTAAGAATAAGTTTAACCAAGGGATTTATATGGGAGAGCTTAACCATTTACATTTAAAGTAATAATTGTTAAGAAAAGTCTTTCTTCTGTCATTTAACTATCTTCTGTATGGGTTATATACTTTTTATTTCTCAATTCCTCCATTACTGCCTTAAAAAAAATTTTTTTTGGTTGATTTTTATGTAGTATTCTGTTTTGAGTCCCTTCTTCTTTCCTTTTTTCTGTACATATTTTAGTTATTTTTCATCCTGATCTGAATAGTACCAACTAAACTTCAATAATATACAAACACTCTGCTCTCATAAATCTCTGCCCCTCCTCCTTTATATCATTACTGTCATATATTGTATCTTTATATTTTGTGCGCCCATTAACATAGATTTATAGTTATTATTTTGTGTGTTTCTCTTTTAAATCATATAGGGAAAAAATAAGAGTTACAAACCAAAACTACAATAATACTGACTTCTTTTTTTTTTTTTTTGCGGTACGCGGGCCTCTCACTGTTGTGGCCTCTCCCGTTGCAGAGCACAGGCTGCGGACGCGCAGGCCCAGTGGCCATGGCTCACGGGCCCAGCCGCTCTGTGGCATGTGGGATCCTCCTGGACCGGGGCACGAACCCGTGTCCCCTGCTTCGGCAAGCAGACTCTTAACCCCTCTGCCACCAGGGAAGCCCAATACTGACTTTTATGTTTACCTTCACCAGTGTTCTCTTTTTCTTCATGTGGCTTTCAGTTATTGTTTATGGTCCTTTCATTTCAGCCTAAAGGGTTTCTTTTAGCATTTGTTCTAGGGCAGTTTTATTAGTAACAAACTTTCTTAGGTTTTATTTATCTTGGAATGTCTTATATTCACCTTCATTTTTTCTTTTGGCTGCATTGGGTCTTCATTGCTATGCACAGGCTTTCTCTAGCTGCAGTGAGCTGGGGCTACTCTTCGTTGCAGTGCACGGGCTTCTCATTGTGGTGGCTTCTCTTGTTGTGGAGCATGGGCTCTAGGCTCATGGGCTTCAATAGCTGTGGCATGCGGGCCCTAGAGAGCATAGGCTTCAGTAGTTGCAGTGCATAGGCTCAGTAGTTGTGGTGCGTGGACTCTAGAGCACAGGGTCAGTAGTTATGGTGCACGGGCCCAGCTGCTCTGTGGCATGTGGGATCCTCCCGGACCAGGGATCAAACCTGTGTCCCCTGCATTGGCAGGCAGACTCTCAACCACTGCACCACCAGGGAAGTCCTCTCCTTCATACTTGTAGGATAGTTTTGATGGATATAGAATTTTTATTTGGCAGTTTTATTCTTTTAGCACTTTAAATACACCATCCTATTGCTTTGTAGGTTCTATGGTTTCTGATGAGAAATCAGCTTTTAATCTGATTGAGGATAATTGTTATGTGGTAAATTGTTTTTCTCTTACTACTTACAAGATTCTCTCTTTGTCTTTGACTTTTGACCATTTGACTATAATATGTCTCATGGATCTATGTGAGTTTATCCTACTTGGAGTTTATTGAAATCCTTGGATATGTAGATTTATATATTTCATCAAATTTGGAAAATTTCTGATCATAATTTATTCAAATATTCTTTCTCTTTTCCTTCTGGAAGTCCCATAACATATGTGTTGGTCCAGTTGATGGTATCCCACAGGTCCCTTAGAATCTGTTCAGTTTTCTTTATTACTTTTTTTCTTTTGGCTCCTCAGATTGGATAATTTCAATTGTCTTATTTTCAAGTTCATTGATTCTTTCTTCTGACTGCTCAAATCTGCTCTTGAACCCCACTAGTGAATTTTTCATTTTAGATATCAAATTTTTCAGCTCCAAAATTTCTACCTGGCTTCTTTAAAAATTTTCCTTCTCTTTATTGACATTCTCATTTTGTTCATACGTGATTTTCCTGGTTTCCCCTAGTTTTTTTTTTTTTTTTGGCTACATTGGGTCTTTGTTGCTGCACGCAAGCTTTTCTAGTTGTGGTGAGTGGGAGCTACTCTTCGTTGTGGTGCGCAGGCTTCTCATTGAGGTGGCTCCTCTTGTTGCAGAGCATGGGATCTTGGCACACGGGCTTCAGTAGTTGCAGTACATGGGCTCAGTAGTTGCATCTAACGGGCTCTAGGGCGCATGGGCTTCAGTAGTTGTGGTGCGTGGGTTCAGTAGTTGTGGCTTGCAGGCTCTAGAGTTCAGGCTCATTAGTTGTGGTGCATGGGCTTAGTTGCTCAGTGGCATGTGGGATCTTCCTGGACCAGGGATCGAACCCGTGTCCCCTGAATTGGCAGGCAGATTCTTAACCACTGTGCCACCAGGAAAGTCCAGTTTTCCTTAGTTTTTGAAGAATATTTAGGACAGTGGTTTTAAAGTCTTTGTATCATAAGTTCAATGTCTGAGCTTCCTCAGGGATAGTTTTTGTCAGTTTTTTTTTTCAGTGAATGGGCCATTTTTTCCTGTTTCTTTGTACATTGTGTGATTTGTTGTTGTTGTTGTCATTGAAAACTGGACATTTGAATATTATAATGGGTTATCTCTGGAAATCAAACTCTCTCCCTTGCCGAGGGTTTGCTGTTCTTGATTGTTGAAGCCTCAGCTTCTGTTCAGCCCGTATATTCTTGAACAATGAGAACTTAAAAAAACAAACACCTTTCCCAATCTTTGCATTGTATTCCTTTAACACTTAGCCAGGCCATTTGAAATTCTTCCTCATCCTTCACTTCCTGGTTGCACTGAGCATGTAAATCAGCCAGTGGTGGAATCTTAGGATCTTCTCAGATCTTAGGATCTCCTCAGGCCTTTCCTGAGCATGCATCCTGTCTCAGGCATGTATGTAGCTTTCTAAACGCCCTGTGTGCACAAGCACTTTTGAATCTGAATGCCCTAATTTCCTAGCAAATTTATCTCCTCCGCTTTTACTTCCAGGCTTTAGGTGGTCTGTTGTATGTACCAACTGTAATCTTTGGCCCCATGCAGTTGCAGGTTATTTGTTCACCTTACAGTGTTTTTAAGCAGTGACCACTGCTTTTCTGTTATGGGTTCCAGAGTTGGCAAAATGAAGACAAATGCCTTGAATTAGTCCTTCAGCTAGCCCCTAGACAGATTGGAACAGACAAACACAATGATTACTAGGGACCAGGGTTCCATCCTGGGAAGGTGGGCTTCTGTCTTTAAGACTGCTGCTGAGTCAGGGAGGGAGTAGGGCAGTGGCAAGTAAAAATGTCATAAAGTTTTCTTACCATTTTTAACTTGTCTTTTTTTCTTTTTTTTTTTTTAAGTTAAGCATTTGGTTGCTGTAAACCTTTGTTTTCCCGACAGAGTTCTGATAAAGTTGGTCTGACAGTTTCTGGTTAACTTTTCAGTGTTTTGTGGTATGGGATTTGGATCTATTTACTCTGCTATTTTGTTGATGTCCCTCTCTCCACAAATTTTGATATATTAATACATATATATATATATATATATACTTTTTAAATATATATACTTTTCAAACGTATATGAAAAAATATTTGTACTTTTATTTTCAAGCAATTGTAGATTAACAGGAGATTGCAAAAAAAAATGTATAGGAAAGTTACATGCATCCTTTTCCCATTCTCCCCCAAAGTTAACATCTTATGGAAGTACAGTACAATATCAAAACCAGGAAGTTGACCCAGGTAAGAACTATTTTCTCCCTCTATCCCTAATCCCTAGCAATCACTAGTCTCTTCTTCATCTCTGTAATTATGTTATTTCATTAATATTACATAAATGGAATCATGCAATAATTCATGCAATTCTTTTGGGATTGTTTTCCTCACTCAGCATGATTTCCATGAAGTTTATCCAAGTTGCTGTGTGTATCAATAGTTTGATCTTTTTTTAAATTGCTGAGTAGTATTGAGACAGGAAGGAAGGGGGCAGGGCACAACCTTTAAAAGAATGACATAGGGGCTCCCCTGGTGGCGCAGTGGTTGAGAGTCCGCCTGCTGATATAGGGGACACAGGTTCGTGCCCTGGTCTGGGAAGATCCCACATGCCACGGAATGGCTGGGCCCGTGAGCCATGGCCGCTGAGCCTGCGCGTCCGGAGCCTGTGCTTCGCAACGGGAGAGGCCACAAAAGTGAGAGGCCCACGTACCGCAAAAAAAAAAAAAAAAAAAAAAAGGAATGACATAGGCATTGTGAATATGACAAAAACTCGTTAGAACCTACTAGGCCCAAGACGGTGGAAGATTCGACTTCCAGTAGCCCTTGAGCCTCATTATATGCTCATTGTAATACATTAGCATGCTAAATGACACATGCACAAGTGCTGTGACAGTTCTGAGGCCAACCATAAAAGACCAAAAAGTGGTCGGTGGCCCAATTCCTAGAAATCTCCGCCCCTTCTCCAAAATAGTTAGAATAATCCTCTCACTCATTAGCCTATGAAATTACCCAGCCCATAAAAACTAACCACCCCCCATATTTTGGGGCTGCTCTTGCCTTTTCAGACTGACTGCAGTTTGTCTTTGGAATGTGTATCTCCCTAAATAAACCTGCTTTCCCACTTAGTTCTTGGGGCAGAGCCCCCTTGCCTGCCCACTTGTATCCCTCACAAGTGTCCTATATTAATAAATCTACTTCTTGCCTATCACTTTGCCTCTCACTGAATTCCTTCTGTGCTGAGACATGAAGAACCTGAGTTTGCATAACTCCTGACACCAGGTGAGTGATTTTTTTTTTTTTTTTTTCTGTACGCGGGCCTCTCAGTGTTGTGGCCTCTCCCGTTGCGGAGCACAGACTCCGGACGCGCAGGCTCAGCGGCCATGGCTCACGGGCCCAGCCACTCCGCGGCATGTGGGATCTTCCCGGACCGGGGCACGAACCTGTGTCCCCTGCATTGGCAGGCGGACTCTCAACCACTGCACCACCAGAGAAGCCCAGGTGAGTGATTTTAATTAAAAGACAGTGGGTTCGAGTCCCAGCCCATGGGTTCAAGACCCAATCTGAGTTTTGACTGGTATCAAATCCCACCTGAGGTGTGCAGTTTCAGCATTCCATGGTATGGATGTATCAGTTTATTTGGCCATTTATTCACTAAAGGATATTTGGATAGTTTCCAGTTTGGGGCTCTTATAAAGCTGCTATGAAAATTCTGTTACAACTTCCTGCGTTTCTCTGGGAAAAATGCCCAAGGACACAATTAAGTTGTATGGTAAGTACATTTCTAGTTTTCAAATGAACTGCCAAACTATATTCCAAGTGGCTATACTATTCCTATCAACAATGTATGTGTGATCCATACCTGAGGAAACTATGCCTAACCCAAGGTCATTGAGATTTACTCCACAGTTTTCATCTAAGAGTTTTATAGTTTTAACTCATATTTAGGTCTATGATTTATTTGGGGTTAATTTTTTTTAACATCTTTATTGGTGTATAATTGCTTTATAGCATTGTGTTAGCTTCTGCTGTATAACAAAGTGAATCAGCTATATGCATACGTATATCCCCATATCCCCTCCCTCTTGCATCTCCTTCCCACCCTCCTTATCCCACCCCTCTAAGTGGTCACAAAGCACCTCTCCCTGTGCCATGCAGCTGCTTCCCACTAGCTATTGTACATTTGGTAGTGTGTATATGTCAGTGCTACTCTCTCACTTCATCCCAGGTTACCCTGCCCCCTCCCCATGTCCTCAAGTCCATTCTCTAAGTCTTCGTCTTTATTCCTGTCCTGCCCCTAGGTTCATCAGAACCATTCCTTTTTTTAGATTCCATATATATGTGTTAGCATACGGTATTTGTTCTTCTCTGACTTGCTTCACTCTGTAGTACAGTCTCTAGGTCCATGCACCTCACTACAAATAACTCAATTTCGTTTCTTTTTATGGCTGAGTAATATTCCACTGTATATATGTGCCACATATTCTTTATCCATTCATCTGTCGATGGACACTTAGGTTGCTTCCATATCCTGAGTATTGTAAATAGAGCTGCAATGAACATTGTGGTACATGACTCTTTTTGAATTATGGTTTTCTCAGTGTATATGCCCAGTAGTGGGATTGCTAGGTCATATGGTAGTTCTATTTTTAGTTTTCTAAGTAACCTCCATACTATTCTCCATAGTACGTGCCGCATCTTCTTCATCCATTCATCTGTCAGTGGACACTTAGGTTGCTTCCATGTCCTGGCTATTGTAAATAGTGCTGCAATGAACATTGTGGTACATGACTCTTTTTGAATTATGGCTTTCTCAGGGTATATGCCCAGTGGTGGGATTGCTGGGTCATATGGTAGTTCTATTTTTAGTTTATTAAGGGACCTCCATACTCTTCTCCATAGTGGCTGTATCAATTTACATTGCAAGAGGGTTGCAACGATGCAAGAGGGTTCCTGGGGTTAATTTTTAAGTGTTGAGTGAGATCCACAATAGTTTTAGGGTCTCACAAAAATATTCTAAATCTTTAAAATCAGAAGAAAAAGTGAGTACACTCTGTTTGGATTACATTAGTCTTTATACTGATGCAGATGTAAAATATACTTTTAGGACTTCCCTGGCGGGCCAGTGGTTAAGACTACATGCTTATACTGCAGGGGGCACATGTTTGACCCCTGGTCAGGGAATTAAGACCCTAAGATCCCGTGTGGTGCAGCAAAAAAAAAAAAAAAAAAAAAAAAAAAAAAAATATATATATATATATATATATATATATATAATTTTTATGGAAGAAAGAGACTCTGAGGTTCTTTCTGACATCAAATATGTGGAATCTTTCCACATCAATTCTCCAACACCACCTGGGTATCTGACAATTTAATTTTGACAGTAACTCCAGAAGTAAGATCAGACCCCACAGGTTTAGTGCTCAGTCCCACAAGACTGCACCTACTTCAGCTACCAGTCACCAGTTCCATCGGTTTCTGACTGAGCACATTTGAGGATTCCTGCAATCCCCTCTTCAGTTTTGATAATTCACTGAAATGACTCACAGAACTCAGGAAAACACTTTACTTACATTTACCAGTTTATTATAAATAAAACAGCTCAGAAACAGCCAAATGGAAGATATGCATAGGGAAAGGTACGGGGCGGGAAGGGGATGCAAAGCTTCCACACCCTCTTCAGGCACCCCACTTTGCCTCCCGATATGCCTCCCAGTACTTCCGTTTATTCACTGACCTCTCTTTAATCACATGTGGTTTTCTATTGACCAGCTCCCATCCTTAAACTACGCAAGAGCCCCACCCTGAGTCACCTCATTAATATAAATTCAGGTGTGGTGGAAAGGGGCTTGTTATGATTAACAAAAGACAGTCCTATCGCTCAGGAAATAAGGGTTTTAGGAACTCTGTGCCAGGAACCAGGGAGGAGGTCAAATAATATCTGTTATATACCACAGTCTTTAGAAGGCAAAAGTGCCTGGGGCCACAAAAGTCAATGTGGTCCTGTCAGTTGAGTAGCCTTCCCAGCTGTCCATTTGTGAAATTATGGCAGCCTGGAGTAGGGTGATGGTAGTAGAAACACAGAGTCAGCTGGATTGACCAATGGATTGATTATGAGAGGTTAATGAAACAGCGAAACCAAGGATGATTTCTACATTTTTGGCTTGAACAACTGGGTGGATGAAAGTGCCATCCGCTGAGAATACTGGGAAAGAAGGGTTGGGGGTAAAATCAAGGCCTTTTGCTATGGATCTGAGATGACCATGAGTCATGAAGTAGAGATATTAAGTAGTCAGTTGGATTTGTGAATCTGGGTATTGGTGGAGAGGTCTGGGCTGGACAGAAATCTGAGAGTCATCAGTTTGTAGACTTAGCATCAAGGAGATCACCTGGGGAGAGTAAAGTAGAGAAGAGTATAAGGACTGAGCCCTGGAACACTGCAACATTTAAAGATTGAGCCAAAGAGGAAAAATTAGCAAAGGATTCTGAAAATGAGGCTCAGTGAGGGAACGAGAAAATCAGGAAAATAAGATATTGAGGGAAGTTCAGGGGGAAAAGTGTTTCAAAAGAAAGGAAGCTGTCAACTGTTTGCAATTCTGCTGAGAGGTCAATTTAGATAAGGATAGAGAATTGGCAGTTAGCTTTGGAAACCTGGGGATCATTAGTAATCTTGATAAGTGATCTTGATGAGGGAAGTCAAAGCTGGATCACAGTAGGCTGAGGAGTGAATTTCGTGAAGTGAGGAAGTGGGAACAAGCACTGTAGAGAGCTCTTGAAAAACCTTTCCGAGAATTTATGCAGTGAAGAGAGACGAGAAATTGGGCAGTTCTGGAGGCGAATTTGGAGTCAAGGTTTGTTTTAGATGGGAGGAACTTCAGTATGTTTATATGCAGATAGAAATAATCTAATGGGGGCGGGGAGAGAATGTAATGATGTTGGAGGGAGGGGTAATTGTAGGAGTAAAATCCTTAGGAACGTGGGAGGGAAAAAAAAAACAGGTCCCTGGTGGAGGGACAGGCCTTCATAGGCATAGGGAAACTTCTTTCATAGTAACCCCAATGTTACTATGCCTATAAAAGTAGTTTTGGTGGTGAGAAGACAAGGAGTTCGTATCTGATGTCTTTTCCATCAGGTGTGAGACAAAGTTGAACAGTGGTTTGGGAGGAGGATTTTAGTAGAGAGGGGAGGGTGTGAAATAATTCTTTCATCACGAATACTTAAATGTCAATTTCGTGGAGCAAGCCCTTCCAGGATTAAGTACATCTCCTCCCAACTCCCTTTTCTCTCACTGGACCGTTTGCTCGTTTTTGGTACTCATCACCATTTGTAATTGTATCTTTATTGGTTCAGTTGTCTGTTTCCCACTTTAGAGAACTACAGGGAGGCAGGAACTTTGTTGTATTTAATTTCCCAATGTATATATAGCCCTTAGAAACAGGGCCGGTACATAGTCACTAAATAATTATTTGTTAAAACAAATAAGTTAATGAATAAACGTCTTCAGAATTTTGTCTTAGAGGCAACCTCTTTTAAGTACTAGCTTGGGCAAGTCACTTTTCCTCTCTGAGCTTTTATGTCTGAATACATACATATACCACAGGAATTGTAATCTCTTCCCTGCCTACCTCACCGCATCGTCACCAGGAGGATCTGAGCAAATAAACCTGGAAATGCGTCATCAAGTGATCCTTAAATATAACGTATTGTTGTTTGCGGCCCACGTGTAGCCTCGCAGGTAGCAGGTGCTGAAAAGGACTTGCTGATTGGGGGAGAGAGGTATTATTTTTTCCTGTGACTGTAGGCATCGAAGCTTTGCAGAAGGGTTCCGCAGGCCGCGGAGGGGCGGGGCTCAGGCCAGAAGCCCTCCCTCTCCGGCCTTTTCCCGGAGGCGCCAGCCGGGCAAGGAGGAGGGGCGGGGAGCCTGGGGGGAGTAACTGTCAAACCTCCTCGGTTGGCGCCATTATTTAAATGGTACGTGCCCGTCTCGCAGCTGTACGTGCCCGGGGCGGGGCTGCGAGCCCCCGGAGCGGGGCGGAGGCCGGGGGCGGGCCGGGGAGGTGGAGGGGCGAGAGGGGACTGGCCGGGGCGGGGCCAGGCTGGCTAGAGGGGCGGGTTTAGCGGCGGTCCCCGGCGATGTTCACTGCGCTTGCGCTGACAGACGCAAGATGGCGGACAGTGCGGAACTAAAGGTAAAGCGCAGCTCGAATTCACTTCTAATATTCGGCCACGGAGACTGTGCCGCTGGTGCCAGGGGGGGATGCGTCCGACCCTGGGGGGCTGCTCGGGCCTGACTCCAACCGGGCCTGGAGTTGTAGAGAGGAGCGGCGCGCCGGGCCCCAGCCGAGGGGGCCCGGCAGCGGCGGGCCGCGGGCCCCGGGTGCCTCGGGGGCGCTGACGGGTCGTCCCCAGCGTGTTATTGTTGTGGGCGCCTCTGGCGGGGGTGGCGGGGGAAGAGATAGGGAGTCGGGAGGTGGGGGCCGCGGCTGTCCCCGGGGCTCGGCTTCTTCACCTTCCAGGCAGCCTCCCCGCCCCCCGTGGGGAGCGGGGGCAGGGGCAGGGTGTTCATGTTGGGGGCATTGGGAAAGCTCCCCGCCGCCGCTTCCTCTTCCTCCTTTGCAGTCCCGGGCTCCTGTCAGGCGTTCTCCTCAGACCCCCGGGAACTTGGCTCCTGCCGCCCCGCCCCTCCGGGGCTCCCTGCCGCCCCCGCCCCGGACTTGGTTCTCCCCGGCTGCCCGCCTGTCAGGAGGCGCCCGGGGTGCCCCGTTTGTGGGGAGCGCGATCCTGGGGCGATGGCGTGGGGATGTGGGGGAGAAGCTCCAGTAAAGTTTAGTGAACCCCGGGCTGGCTTTGGGGTTCGACTGGGGGGTGACGGGGGAGTCTGCCTGGGCGGGACGGTACTCTTTTTCTCTGATTCCGGGCAACCGGGGGGAGAAACCCCCTCGAAGGGTGTGTATTTGGAAGCAGTGGTAGGTGGTGGGAAGCAGCTACTCTCCCTTCTTTTTCGTCTCTTCCTTTTGGCTGGTGTGGAGGGTGAGAGGAGCCTTCGGGGGGTCTCTGCACACACCATGATGGCGATGCTATAGCTGATGGAGGTGAATGGTTAGTGTTTATATCCCCCCGTTGCCTTTTGTTTGTAGGGACATCTTGCTGGCCATGTTGATTTGAACGAAATGTTTCCCTCATCCTACTTCAACCCCCAATAAATAGAACGTTCCTTCCTTCCTCTCAACTGTACCAATTGCTCTCGCCTCGCGAAATTGGATGAAAGGGTGCCCCCTTTTCCCCGCTTTTTCTCCCACCCCAATCTTTACCTGATGATGGCTTCTTTACCGAAGCAGATATGCCACTACACAAGCAGTTGGGGGAGGGGGGGTGGAACCCTTATGATTGGATTGTGACAAATGGGGCTCCGCTTGATTAATTTTGGTTCAGTAGCAAGCAGTTTTTAACTAACGCGTATTATTTCGAGGCTGTGAACGCGATATTCCCTTCTCTGTGGCTTCCTGTGTGTGAACCGAGTAGTTGGTTAAATCTTGACCCAGAGAACTGACATCTCTGTCAGAGTGGAGATCGGGATATACAGTTGTAAATCTTTGGGGAGAGTCGTCTTTTTATAATTAATGAAAATTATTTAAAGAATTATCACGGTTATAATGAAACGACAACTCCTAGAACAAGCAAACGCCAGGTTTGTTTCTGGAGAGTTTTTCAGTGGAAACCTTCGCTGAGGGATCGTTTTTCCCAATAGTTTTTCAATGTTAACATTCCAAAATTTGTATATTTAGGCTCTGTCTTTGAGTGTCATTCTTTTTTAATTTACTTCTAATTGCAAATTAAGGGAGAGCAGATTTAGAATGGATGGTTTCGTTTTTTCCAGTTTCAAACTATTGACTGAAATGAAAAAGCCCTAGAAATTTGAGTATTTGGAGGTAATTAACTCTTGAAATAAAAAAGTGTGCAACTTTAAGATACATGTTTTCTGTAGTTTTAAAATGTAGTCACTATGTTGCTGTGATCTTTGCCTTCTAATACTTATTTTGCTAGGAATCCTTTTGAATGATAGCTAATCAGTTCTGTTTTACGTGGACTACAGAGTAAAGCTGAAAAGCTTGTGCTGGCTATGTTGTCACTCTTGATGCTGTCCAAAGAAACTGGTATGGAAAGCACATGCTGGGAGATTTCCTCCTTTGTTCTTTCTCATTTTAAGAAAGTGCCTTTGGGGATAGATCAGATCCCTGGTGTGAGTCTTGTTAGGTAAAGTTTCTCTTCACAAAAATGAGCCTGCATCAAATGAACGCTAAACACTTGGGGGGAAACATTATTTTTCTAAAATTGGTCTCCTGTTTTGCTCTCTCCAAAATCTACTTGAGTTTTTCCAAAGGAGTTTTTTTCTAATATTATGTTCTGTTGTACAGTTTTTTCCTCCAGCTTATGATAACTGCTCTTGACATACTGATCTGTCATTGTGTGTGCCCAGTACTTTGAGGAGCTGTGATAAATTGCTTAGTTAGTAATAGCTGTGTTAAACATGTTTATATTTGATTGTGGTTACATTTGCTCTTTTTTTTTTGAAGGGGAGGAGATGATCTTAGAAACGCCTACCATAGTTATTTAAGAATGTGTATATGTAATTTTCTGTGCAGTAAGCTTTGGAAGATACTCCTTTTGAAATTATATTTTCTGAGTGGTATTTTGTTTATTTGTTTTTTGTGGTGTTTGGAGATAAGTAGCATTTATTCCTAATAAGGAATGAAAGGTCAGAGTAAGAATTAAGAAAAACTCAGATTTTTCAAAGTTGTAGGTGAATACAAAAGTATTCCAATGGATTTCCAACTATGAGGCTTTGAGTAAATAGTGACTTTTGTTATCTTAATTTACAACCCACATTTCATTTTGCTGTGGATTGTATTCATAATTTTTTTCCTCATGACCCATTTTAGTGAGTCCTTTTAAATCTATAACAGATCTGCAAGATCAGATGGGAAAAATGGATAGATCTGTACCCCTGTAGGAATTGTGCAAGCTGCAACACTTAAAGATATTGCCAATAAAAATTAGATTATGAGTCAGACATATCAAAAAGTTCTCTGTACTAATTTGTTTATGAAAGGTTTAATTTTTCATTAGGGGAATACCCATAAATGACATTTGTAAGAATGTAGAGAGTGAGCATTTTATTGTCTTTAGGAACTCAAAAGCAGGAGGGTGTGATGGCCAGATGATTTTGGAAGTTAATCTGACAGCTTCATGTAGCTCCTCTTAAAGTAGTTTAAAAAAAAAATTACAAATTTTTTTGCATTAAAAGTCAAATTGCGTTATATTGCCGTTTTTAACTCACTGGAGGAACAGTGGGAAGGAAGAAGTTCATTATCATTTTAGTGGAGTAAATAATGGAATTCAAGGGGAAGAGAAATCATACTTTAAAAACCATACCTTTAAAAGTAGTATCTGTATAAGCATGTCAGTAAATTCTGTTGTCATATTCTGCCTCTGTTTTCAAGAACTAGCCACTTAATTTTGATCTTTGTGGTGTAATTTGTCTGCTTTTATTTCAGATAGAAGCAAGTAAATCTGACAATTTATTCATGAATTTGAATTGAATTTCCATAAGTTGCTTTTCTCAAGTGCCACATTTAGATGGCTTTTGTTTTAAGTCACCATGTTTATGAACAATATTTAAAAATTTGTAAAACACTTTAATATTTAAGTATTTCATATAATTGTTTTGAAATATCTCCTTTTCCTCCTCCGTTTTCTCCTGGATAATTGTATTGTCTTTCTCTTCAAAGAGTCTCTTGTAATCCCTGTTGATTGCAGTAGTGCTTAGTGGTGAGTCCATAGCTGATTAACCTTGGGTTTCTCCTGGTGAACTCCATCAACATGCTACTCCAGGGTTCTTGCTGAGGCTTTTGAGTTCAGTGTAATTTGCACCCTTTCTTGCTTGTAACTAGGGATAAGAAAAGAAAATGTCTTAGAGTTGTAGTAGGGATGGGAAGAATTATCTAAATTTCTGGAAAACTGCAGTGTTTATGATGAGACATAGCCTTTAAAAACAAACAAACCTCTGGTTCATTACTTCATAGAATTGCAGTGTGTTCTGAAGTATTCTGCTCTGGCATTAAGGACCTTGTTTTTTTTTTTTATGTTTGAATAATGTCTTATATGGTACTTTGCAGTTCATAATGTATCACATTATCTCATTTGATTTTTCCATCAGTTCTTTAAGGTAGTAAAGGCAGGTAATATCTTCCTTTTACCAATAAAGTAAGCCCAGAAAAGGTAAGTGACTAGCCTAAGGTCATACAGATAAAAGTGGCAGGGACTTGAGCCTAGGTCTTGTGATTTCAAAATCCTGTACTGTAGGCTGCATTAAAGGTGCCATGTCAGTCCTGGAGCCCTCTAGGGTGCTTCGCTCACAAAGAATTCTAGCTATGTTGTTGCTAATACTTTCCCTCTTGCTCTATGCCAGGGTATTTTTGGATATTCCTTGGGCTTTTTGCAAGGAAGATTTTTGAGTTTGTTAGTTGGAATCATAGACATTAATTCTTGCAAATATCATTTTACTTGAGAAAGTTTCAGCGAATACTGAAAAGTAAGCACAAAAATAAACAGCACCTATAATCCCAGCACTTAGAAATATCATGGTTAACATCTGGGTATCCATTTAGACTTTCCCTCTGTGAGTAAATGCATATGTATATACATCACAAAAGAGCGATTGTACTACCCTTTATTTGTAATCTGCTATTTTCATGGCTGTCTTTCCAGGTTAGTAAATATAGGCTTATATGATCATTTGAAAGGTAACATTGTATTTTATTCAGCTAGTCCCCTATCATTGGACAATCAGATTACTTCCACTTTTTTTTCTTTTTTGCTATTTTAAACAATGTCTTGACAAACAGCCTGATAGAAAAGTTTGCAATATTTTTTTTAAAATTTATTTTATTTATTTATTTATTTTTGGCTGTGTTGGGTCTTCGTTGCTGCGTGTGGGCTTTCTCTAGTTGTGGCGAACAGGGGCTACTCTTGATTGCGGTGCGCGGGCTTCTCATTGCGGTGGCTTCTCTTGTTGCAGAGCATGGGCTCTGGGCTCACGGGGTTCAGTAGTTGTGGCTCGCGGCCTCTATAGCGCAGGCTCAGTAGTTGTGGCGCACGGGCTTAGTTTCTCCGCGTCATGGGGGATCTTCCCAGACCAGGGCTTGAACCTGAGTCCCCTGAGTTGACAGGTGGATTCTTAACCACTGTGCCACCAGGGAATCCCCTGAAAATGTTTTATTCTAGCTAAATATATTTATTCTACAGACCTTTTTTTTGTGTGCTTCAGGGAACAGTGCAAATAAGATTTTGATTAGGTCAAGTGTTGTGAGTGAAAAGTAATTTTTGATTTGTTCGTTGTTTATACCTTTATTATTTCTGTTCCTGTAAATCTGTCAGTAAACATTATATAAATGCTCTGAATCAGAACATTTGGTAAAGTATGAAATAGATTATGAGAATTTTTGCTTTACCCATATTTTTAATCTCAAAGCAAAGTGTTGCCATAGTGTAAGATTGGTAGGTAACATTGTTTTGGAGAGGCTGTTAGAGAAAGGAGGTTACATAGGCAATGAAACCATTTTTCTATCTTAAGAACCTTTATGGGTTAAATCAATTAATAAATGCATGTGTGAATTGAATTAAGAATATTATTTGTGCAACATCTGAAAGTACTGCACTGTAGAAGGAACAGCTGATGAAATTAAGGGTATGAAATTGATCATACTCTAAATTTGATATGTTAAATTTGTTCCTCACCTAAATCTTTAGCATTTATATAACAAATTGTATCATTAGGATTTTTCAGAAATAGGTGATAGAGATACTTAAAAATACTTAGTTGTCCTTTCCTATCAATTTCAGAAATAGTACTAATTGTTATGCTTTTTTTTTTTTTTGCTATTCTTACTGCAGAATGTTTGAGTGCTACTTCCTCTTCCATGTTAAAAATTGTGGAACTCCCAATTGCTTTTGATTCCCTCTACTCTTGGTTTCGTGGTAGCACGTGAATAAAAACTCCCTAAGCCCCTACTCCCCTCAGAATTTTCTGGTAAACCTTCATTCTTAGCCATGAACTTCTAAAATTCATCAAAATGAAGAAATCACCTTTTTTCCTTTTCTGCTTCACATTAGATCAAGCAAACAAAACAAACATAAACCCCTTGAACATTAACTAGTAACTTTGAATTATCAATAACTTTCACAGGACTGTTAATATATGTTCCTATTTTTAAAAGCTTCATCTCTTTCTTACCTTTCCTGCTATTCTTCTCTGCTTTCAGTTTCCCCCCTTTGGTTGCCAGGTCAGTTTTCCCCAAACACTCCTTTCATCCTGTCACTCCACTGGCTTTCCATTGAAAACAGGATAAAGTCTTAGCTCTCAGTTTGGTATTCAAGATTTTCTATAGTCTGACTCCAGTACATTTCGTGTGTCTGTTTTGTCTCCTCCACTGTATAGCAAAAGTTTTTAACTTAAAGCCAGAACTGTTTGTTTGCTTTTTTATTTTTGACTAGTGTTCTGCTTTGTACACCACTCCATTTTCCCTCATCCCTACCCTGTGGACACAGTAGGTGCCTAAGATATATTCGTGAAATGAGTTACATTCAAGATTTGTTTCTGTTAGCGAGGGGGCACTTGCACATGTTTATATGACAAGTCTAAATTGTGAATGTTCGGCGATAGGGTCATATCTTCATACTTTTTTTCGTGGCTGCTGCGTAGATGAACTTGAATAACATTAAATCCAGATAATTTATGAAAGACTGTTTTAGGTTTACCTTTTACATTTCTCATTGTAATGTTACAGCAGTAAGTAGAATAAAATTTTAAAGGCCTTCATCTTCACCCCACCCACTCCTTACCCCTTGCAGCCTCTTTGGTACCTATTCTATTTTTTGAGAAGGAGAGAGCATAAGTTTTATTGAGGTATAATTTGCATACCATGCATTTCACCCATTTAAGTGCACAATTAAATGGTATTTTAATGTATTCACAAAGTTGTGTAACCATCACCGCAACCAGTTTCAGAATATTTGTCTTACCCATCCCCCCCACCAAAGAAATCTTGCACCCTTCAGCTATCACCCCATTGCCACAACCCACCCCACCCTCAGGCAACTGCTATCTACTTTTTGTCCCTATAGATTTGCCTGTATTGAGCATTTCGTATAAATGGAATCCTATAATATGTAGTCTTTTGTGTCTGACCTATTCATTTTTCTTTGGACATTTAATTATGTATGTCTGTATAACATTCATAATTTATTGTATGTGTGTATGTCTAGATTCAGAACAAATTAGGGACATACATGGAACTCAGTAAGTAAATATTTATTGAATGAATGTATATGTATTATTATACATAATCATACTATATACAGTATCCTTTGACTTTTTTCACTTAACTGTATACTATATTGAAGCTCTTTCCATGACATGTGCCAAAACGAGATGGTCTCTTTCTTTTTTACAGTGCAAATATTTCATATGTATGTTTGTAGAGGTTTACCTCTTGAATTTATCAGTGTATATGTCTAAAAGTTCTTAACTTGTTTTGATGGTTTCCTATATTTTTTTTTAAAAAAATAGTTGCCACATTGAATGTAACTCCTATAATATTAATATTGGAGTCTCACTTAAAAATAGGAATGAAAACTGTAACAGGTAAGGGTTGTTTGGCTTGAGGAGAAATGAATGTAGGCTCTTTATGGGGTGCTGGCAGTACACAGCCAAAGCAATTCATTTTGTATTTGGGTTTCTGAATGTGAGCAAGCCTGTTTTTAGCTTCATGGCATAGTGCTTAAAATAGAATTTAAACATGCTATCTTATGCATTATGGTGAATTTTAAGACTTTTTCTTGTAGCCATGTAGGTCTAATCTTAAGATCTGAAAGATTTCAGGGTAAATATTTTTCTCATGTATTAAAATCATCAGTCTGGTCTATGGGCTTCTGTGAGTTACCCAAGAAAGAGAACATAGAGGCACCTAGGTCAGAGTCTAGCTTATAGTAGGTATTTGGTAATTATTTGTTATTTATTCAGGAAGTATCATATTCTGTCGTTCATTATATGTTTGAGTTCCGACTGTATGTGAAATACCAGATTATCAGTTGGTTTGAGCATATCACCATATAAATGTGTGTATTTATTTAAACACTCTTGTTATAGTGGGATATGTACTAAAAATATTTGTTTCTTAATCATCCAAGTAATGCACCACCTATTACAGTGGTTCTCAAAGTGTGTTTCCCAGAACTCTGGTAGTTCTCCAGACTCTTTCTGGGGATCCTGCAGGTCAAAACTATTTTCTCAATAGAAGTAAGACATTATTTGCTATATTGACATTTGTAAAATCAGTGGTGGGTAAAATTACATGAATTAAGGCAGTAACACTAAACTGTACTAGTTTATGACATCATGCACTTGGAATTAAGATGATGAAGCAATAAAACTTATTAATTTCATTATGTCTCAATTCTTGAATACGTTTTAAAATATATTTTGTGTGATGAAAAGTCCTGTAAACCACTTTTACTGAACACCAAATCTGATGATGGTTAATTCAAGAAAAAGAACTTGTGCAGTTGTTTGAGTTGGCATGCTGAACTAGCTACTTTTTTGTTTGCTTGTTTATGTTTGTTTGTTTTGCGGTACGTGGGCCTCTCACTGTTGTGGCCTCTCCCGTTGCGCAGCACAGGCTCCGGACGCGCAGGCTCAGCGGCCATGGCTCACGGGCGCAGCCGTTCCGTGGCATGTGGGATCTTCCCGGACCGGGGCATGAACCCGTGTCCCCTGCATCGGCAGGCGGACTCTCAACCACTGCGCCACCAGGGAAGCCCTGAACTAGCTACTTTTTTAATGGGATACCATTTTTATTTGAAAGAATGGCTGACAAAGTATGGTTATAAAGACTTGGGTATTCGGCAGACATTTTCTCGAAACTAAACCAAGTGAGCCTGTCACAGCAAGACAAACTGACAATATTTGTTGCTAATGATAAAATTTCAGCTTTCAAGTGAAAATAAAATTTTGGAAGATTTATGTTTGCCGCTTTGAGCTTGACAGTTTCCCAATACTTGACTTTTTTTTTTTTTTTTGGATAAGATCAGTGGTGGTTGTTTTATTTTATTTTAATTTTATTTATTTTTTGGCTGTGTTGGGTCTTCGTTGCTGCACACAGGCTTTCTCTAGTTGCAGTGAGCAGGGGCTACTCTTCGTTGTGGTGCGTAGGCTTCTCATTACAGTGGATTCTCTTGTGGAGCACAGGCTCTATGTGTGTGGGCTTCAGTAGTCGCAGCGCACGGGCTCTAGAGTGCAGGCTCAGTAGTTGTGGCACATAGGCTTAGTTGCTCCGCGGCACGTGGGATCTTCCTGGACCAAGGATCGAACCCGTGTCCCCTGCACTGGCGGGTGGATTCGTAACCACTGCGCTACCAGGGACGTCTCCCGGGTGGTATTAATGAATGTTATATATTGAAGTTGTAAAGTGAAAGGGTCAACATTTGGAAGAACTGCATAACTCACTGAACCAATACTTTCTAAATAATCAATGCATGGTATTGCAAAATAGTAAAAAGATCCATTGGAAATGTAAGACAAACCAACGGACTTGAGTATATCAGAGTAGGAAATGTTCATTGATATGGTTTCAGATTCCATATTGGAACAGCCTTTAAGAAACTGCCACTTGTTGAGTTTTGGTAGAGGACCAAAGAATATCCACAGTTATCTGAGAAAGCTATTGAAATATGCCATCTTTTTCCACTACATATCTGCATGATGCTGAATTTTCTTCATGTACTTCAATCAAAACAACCTAATGCAGATTGAATGTGAAAGTGGATATGAAAATGAGGCTGTCTTTTTTAAACCAGACATTAAACAGATGTGCAAAAATGTAAAATAATGACTATTTTTACAATTTTTTTTGTCTTGGAATAGTCTTTTTAATTTAATATTTTGATATATGTTAAGTAATTTATTATTTTTAAATGACAAATCTTTAAAAATTTTGTTTTCTTTTTAAAAGTTTTTAATTATAGTAATATATACATAACTTAAAATTTACCATCTTATCCACTTTTATTTTATTTTAAAAAATTTATTTATTTTTGGCTGCGTTGGGTCCTCGTTGCTGCACGGGCTTTCTCTGGTTGCAGCAAGCAGGGGCTACTCTTTGTTGCGGTGCGCAGGCTTCTCATTACGGTGGCTTCTCTTGTTGCGGAGCATGGGCTCTAGGCGTGCAGGCTTCAGTAGTTGTGGCACGCAGGCTCAGTAGTTGTGGCTTGCGGGCTCTAGAGTGCAGGCTCAGTAGTTGTGGCACACGGGCTTAGTTGCTCCGCGGCACGTGGGATCTTCCCAGACCAGGGCTCAAACCCATTTCCCCTGCATTGGCAGACAGATTCTTAACCACTGTGCCACCAGGGAAGTCCCTGTGTTTAGTTTTAGAGTATTAGAGTGACCATATATAATTTATCAACCAAAGTGGGACACTTTTAAGAGTGGAAGGGGATGCTTTTAATAATGTTGCTAGAACAACAGATGTAAAATGGAAAACTTGAAGATCTTGTAATTTTTTCTAAAATACTTTTTTTGTGAAGTGCTAAGAAATGAGATGACAGTGATTTTAAAATGATATTAATAAAGAAGAGTTTTGTGGCCAAGGAAATTTGTAAAATGTTGGATGCAAAGTTAACATACTTCTTCTGCTAGACTTCTTAGGACCTTTAATGTGTGAATGTTATTTGAGAAGGGAGGGCATGATGGGGAATTATAGACTCTTGAATTTCCTGGACCGTTTTGTTTTTTTTTTTGGTCCTTATTTGAATTTGTTACAGTATTGCTTTTGGTTGTTTGTTTTGGTTTTTTGTCCCCAAGGCATGTGGGATCTTAGCTTCCTGACCAGAGATCAAACCCTCACCCTGTGCATTGGAAGGCAAAGTCTTAACCACAGGACCACCAGGGAAGTCCCTCCTGGACCAGTTTTTCCCCAGCACCCTATTACTCTGAATATCTATTAACCGTATGAACGTAGTTTGGAAAACGGTGACTTGGAGTATCCTGTCATTTAAATTGGAGCTTTTTAATGTGAAGCTCAATCAGATTGCTTCTCAGTTTTACGTTTTATTTGGGATTTTGTTCTGTCATATCTGGGTAGCTAACTTTATTACAATGAGTAAAATTTGAAGTTTAAAAAATATAACCTCATAAAATAGTCATTATGTGCAGATGACATACTATATATAGAAAACCCTGAAAACTCCACACAAAAACTACTAGAACTGAAAAATGAATTCAGCAAGGTAGCAGGATACAAGATTAACATGCAGAAATCAGTTGCATTTCTTTAACAATGAAATATCAGAAAAGGAATGTAAAAAACAATACCTTTTTAAAAATTGTATTTATTTTTAAAATATTTATTTGATTGGAGTATAGTTGATTAACAACCTTGTGTTTCAGGTGTACAGCAAAGTGATTCAGATATACATATACATGAATCTATTCTTTTTCAAATTATTTTCCCATTTAGGTTATTACAGAATATTGAGCAGAGTTCCCTGTGCTATACAGTAGGTCCCTGTTCGTTATCTGTTTTAAATATAGCAGCGTGTACACATCAATCCCAAACTGCCAGTCTATCCCTCCCCCTCCAACCCTCCCACTGGTAACCATAAGTTTGTTCTCTAAGTCTGTGAGTCTGTTTCTGTTTTGTAAATAAGTTCATTTGTATCTTTTTTAAAGATTCCCTATATAAGTGATATCATACATGTCTTTCTCTGTTTGACTTACTTAGTATGATAATCTCTAGGTCCATCCATGTTGCTGCAAATGGCATTATTTCATCCTTTTTAATGGCCGAGTAGTATTCCACTGTATATATGTACCACATCTTCTTTATCCATTCATCTGTCAGTGGACATTTAGGTTGCTTCCACATCTTGGCTATTGTAAATAGTGCTGCAATGAACATTAGGGTTTATGTATCCTTTTGAACCATGTTTTTCTCTGGCTATATGCCCAGGGAGTGGGATTGCTGGATCATATGGTAGCTCTATTTTTAGTTTCCTAAGCAACCTCCATGCTGTTCTCCATAGTGGCTGTACCAATTTACATTCCCACCTGTAGTGTAGGAGGGTTCCCTTTTCTCTACACTCTCGCCGGCATTTATTGTTTGTAGACTTTCTGGTGATGGCCATTCTGACTTGTGTGAGGTGATATCTCATTGTAGTTTTGATTTGCATCTCTAATACTAAGCGATGTTGAGCATCTTTTCCTGTGCCTCTTGGTCATCTGTATGTCTTCTTTGGAGAAATGTCTATTTAAGTTTTCTGCCCATTTTTTGAATGGGTTGTTTAAAAAAACAATACCTTTTAAAATCACACCAAAAAACCCCCAAAAACCTTAGGAATACACCTGACCAAGGAGGTGAAAGACTTATATGATGGGAACTATGGAACATTAGTAAAGGAAATTGAAGATGAGTCAAAGAAATGGAAAGATATCCCATGCTCTTGGACTGGAAGAATTAATATTGTTAAAAAGGCCATACTACCCAAAGCAATACACCAATTTAACGTGATCCCTATCAAATTACCAATGGTATTTTTCATAGAGGTAGAACAAATAATCCTAAAATTTATATGGAATCATAAAAGACCCAGAATTGCAAAAGCAATCCTGAGGAAAAAGAATAAAGCAGGAGGCATAATCATCCCAGACTTCAGACAATACTGCAAAGCTACAGTAATCAAAACAGTGTGGTATTGGCACAAAAACAGACATATGGATCAATGGAACAGAATAGAGAGCCCAGAAATAAACCCACACACTTACGGTCAATTAATCTTCAACAAAGGATACAAGAGTATAAAATGGGGAAAAGTCTCTTCAGCAAGTGATTCTGGGAAAGTTGGACAGCTGCATGTAAATCAGTGAAGTTAGAACACACCTTCACACCATGCACAAAAATAAAATGGCTTAAAGACTTGAATATAAGACAGAATGCTATACACATGAAAAGCTGCTCAACATCACTAATTATTAGAGAAATGCAAATCAAAACTGCAATGAGGTATCACCTCACACCAGTCAGAATGGGCATCATCAGAAAATCTACAAACAACAAATGCTGGAGAGGGTGTGGAGAAAAGGGAACCCTCTTGCACTGTTGCTGGGAATGTAGATTGATATGGCCACTATGGAGAACAGTATGGAGGTTCCTTAAAAAACTAAAAATAGAATTACCATATGACCCAGCAATCCCACTACTGGGCATATACCCAGAGAAAACCATAATTCAAAAAGACACATGCACCCCGATGTTCATTGCAGCACTATTTACAATAGCCAGGTCATGGAAGCAACCTAAATGCCCATCGACAGATGAATGGATAAAGAAGATGTGGTACGTATATACAATGGAATATTACTCAGCCATAAAAAGGAATGAAAGGAACGAAATTGGGTCATTGGTAGAGATGTGGATGGATCTAGAGGCTGTCATATGGAGTGAAATAAGTCAAAAAGAGAAAAACAAATATTGTATATTAATGCATATATGTGGAACCTAGAAAAATGGTACAGATGAAATAGTTTGCAGGGCAGCAATAGAGACACATGTAGAGAACAAACGTATGGACACCAAGGGGGGAAAGTGGTGGGGGGTGTGGTGGTGGTGTAATATGTATAAAATAGATAACTAATAAGAAACTGCTGTATAAAAAAATAGATAAAATAGAATTCAGAACTTCAAAAAAAAAAGGCAAAACGCTATAAAACTCCTAGAAGAGATCATAGAGGAGATCATAGGCAAAACATTCTGTGACATAAATTGTACCAGTGTTTCCTTACATCAGTCTCCCAAGGCAATAGAAATAAAAAC
Source organism: Stenella coeruleoalba (assembly GCF_951394435.1). Taxonomy (NCBI): domain Eukaryota; kingdom Metazoa; phylum Chordata; class Mammalia; order Artiodactyla; family Delphinidae; genus Stenella; species Stenella coeruleoalba. The sequence continues at coordinate 139,474,161 of NC_137147.1, read as the reverse complement.
AAAAATAAACAAATGGGACCTAATCAAACTTAAAGCTTTTGCACAGCAAAGGAAACCATAAACAAAACGAAAAGACAACCTATGGAATGGGAGAAAATATTTGCAAACGATGTGACCAACAGGGTTTAATTTCCAAAATATACAGACAGCTCAAAGAACTCAACAACAACAACCCAGTCAAAATGGGCAGAAGACTTAAATAGACACTTATCAAAAGAAGACATACAGATGGTCAATAGGCACCTGAAAAAGATGCTCAACATTGCTAATTATTAGAGAAATGCAAATCAGAACTACAGTGAGGTACAACCTCACACTGGTCAGAATGGCCATCATTAAAAAGTCTGCAAATAACAAATGCTGGAGAGGGTGTGGAGAAAAGGGAACCCTCCTACACTGTTGGGGGTAATGTAAGTTGGTGCAGCCACTATGGAGAACACTGTGGAGGTTCCTCAAAAAACTAAAAGTAGAGTTGCCATATGATCCAGCAATCCCACCCCTGGGTGTATTTCTGGACAAAACTAAAATTCAAGAAGATACAGGCACTCCTATGTTCATAATAGCCAAGACATGGGAACAACCTAAATGTCCACAAACAGATGAATGGATAAAGAAGATGTGGTACATACATACAATGGAATATTACTCAGCCATAAAAAATGAAATAATGCCATTTGTAGCAACATGGATGGACCTAGAGATTATCATACTAAGTGAAGTAAGTCAGAAAGAGAAAGACATACTATATGATGTCACTTATATGTGGAATCTAAAATGTGACAGAAATGAACCTATCTACAAAGCAGAAACAGACTCACAGACATAGAGAACAGACTTGTGGTTGCCAACGGGGAAGGAGAGGTGGGAGAGGGATGGACTGGGAGTTTGGGGTTGGTAGATGCAAACTATTACATATAGAATGGATGGACAACAAGGTCCTACTGTGTAGCACAGGGAACTATATTCAATATCCTATAATAAACCATAATGGAAAATAATTTTTTTAAATAAAATAAAAACAACATTTGTGGGAATTCCCTGGAGGTCCAGTGGTTAGGACTCAGTGCTTTCACTGCAAGGGCCTGGGTTCAATCCCTGGTTGGGGAACTAAGATCCTGCAAGTCTTGTAGTGTGGCCAAAAAAAAAAAAAGGGCTTGCCTGGTGGCGCAGTGGTTGAGAGTTCGCCTGCTGATGCAGGGGACATGGGTTCGTGCCCCAGTCCGGGAAGATGCCGCGGAGTGAGTGGGCCTGTGAGTCATGGCTGCTGAGCCTGCGCGTCCGGAGCCTGTGCGCCGCAGCAGGAGAGGCCACAACAGTGAGAGGCCCGCGTACTACAAAAAAAAAAAAAAAAAAAAATTGTATGTATCTTTTTCTAAGCTTGTTTTTCTCTGAAAGCTATAAATCAAGACTAGCATATGATAACCTTAATTGTTTTTTTTGTGCACCCTGGATAGTGTTTATTGAATAATTACCTTAATATTGGAGAATCTTGGGGAAAAATAATCATCTGAATCCTAAGTAGTTGAACAATCTTATTTGTAACCTTAAACCTTGTTATATGGAGGGGAATTTCTTATCATGTGCCACTGGGCTCTATAGTCTTGACCCTGTTATATCCCAAGTTTTAAGGATGACCTGTATGAATATTTAAGTAGCAAAACTCTCAGATTTTGTAGGTGTCAGAAAGCTGGGAAGAATGTTAGATGACAAAATCAAGAGGAATTAACTCATCATCATCATCTCCTGTGCACTTACTAGATGTCATCTACCATACTTAGCATAGGTGATATGGAGAAAAGTGTCCTTGAAAGGCTCAAAGTCTAGGGGCGGACATAGACTAGAAAATCAGCTGTTTACAACACTGTGTGATAAATGCTGCAGTAGAGAGTGCAGGGTGCAGTTCTTCAGGGTTTTGAAAGGTTGGAATAATGAACTTGGAAAAAACGAAGTTTAACAGCACTGTATATAAAGTTCTATTTTTAAATTTTAAAAATTGTATTAGAGGATGAGGAGGTTTAACCTAGTAGCATGTCATGTGAAAACAATTGAATAAAGGTTTTAGTTAACCTCAAGCTTAATGTGAGTGACAATATGATGTGGACGTGACTCCCTGTCCCTGCTGAAAGAAAATCATAACGTACCACATCCTTCCACTTGCCTAAATAAAACAGGCCAGTCAGTCTAAAATGCCTTATTAGGTTGCACTGGTAGAAATAGCTCTGTTCATAATAAGAGAGATAGTACTAAGCGTAGTCAAACTATTATCTGGATTATTTCATTCACTCTGAGTATGATGGCCAGGGTGGGAAGGGGTCTATACCAACAGGATGAAATTTTAGAACCACTGGGTAGAAGTTTAAGGAAAATTTCAATTCATAGAGCTTTTTAGTAATGTAGGATGTTTTACGATTAGATTGTGAACTCATGTAAGTGTTTCAGTAGAGGCTGAGAGACCATCAGTTAAGGAGGTTACAGTAGAACTTCATATATTAGATGGAGAGTTGGACAAGATGATTGCTAAAGTTCTATTTTAAACTAACAACATTGTAAGTCAGGTATACTTAAAGAAAAATAAATAAAAAAAATAAAGTCCTATTTTATGTTATGATCCTGTGATTCTACAGTTTTTAAAAACATCATTTCAGGGCTTCCCTGGTGGTGCAGTGGTTGGGAATCTCCCTGCTAATGCAGGGGACACGAGTTCGATCCCTGGTCTGGGAGGATCCCACATGCCATGGAGCAACTAAGCCTGTGCGCCACAACTACTGAGCCCGCGCGCCTAGAGCCCGCGCTGCGCAATGAGAGGCCGCCACGGTGAGAGGCCCGCGCACCGCAATGAAGAGTAGCCCCCGCTCTCCGCAACTAGAGAAAAAAAAAACCCGTGTGCAGCAATGAAGACCCAACGCAGCCAAAATTAGAAAAACAAAAACTAAAAAAAGAAAAACATCATTTCATGGACTTCCTTGGTGGTCCAGTGGTTAAGACTGCGTGCTTCCACTGCAGAGGGTCCGGGTTCGATCCCTGGTCAGGGGAGTTCTGTATGGCGTGTGGTGCGGCAAAAAAAAAAACAAACTCATTTCAAATTCCCTAATAATGTCTGTAATTGTCAGTACTCTGCAGCATTGTGTGGACTTTGGCATCTGACTTTTGAGTCTGAGCTCCGCTATTTACTAGCTCTAACTTTGATTGAATAGGTTACACCTGTTACTCTGAAATAGTTCTCTTGATACTTTCCCTCTAAGGTTTTTACTTGGGACCCAGATTGAAGGCTGTGATTTAAAGATTTTGTATAGTTACAGAATGCATTTTTTATCACTTTTTGTTTTGTTAGTATTTATCTATTCTTCCTTTTACACTTCTTAACTTTCTCTCAGATAAAGTGTAATGTATCTTTCATCGCATCTTGTCTGAAACTTAAATTAGATGATATCTCCAGTTGTAAATGCAACATTTTGTTTGGTTTTAGTTGGAGGAGTTTGTGAAAAAATATTCATTCTTTTATAATTTGATGGACTTAATATTTCTTAAAGCTTTATTTTATTTTTTTATAAATTTATTTATATATTTTAAAATTTTTGGCTGTGTTGGGTCTCTGTTGCTGCGCGCAGGCTTTCTGTAGCTGTGGCGAGCGGGGGCTACACTTCGTTGTGCGTGGGCTTCTCATTGCGGTGGCTTCTCTTGTTGAGGAGCACGGGCTCTAGGTGTGTGGGCTTCAGTAGTTGTGGCTCGCGGGCTCTAGAGCGCAGGCTCAGTAGTTGAGGTACACGGACTTAGTTGCTCCACGGCATGTGGGATCTTCCTGGACCAGGGTTTGAACCCATGTGCCCTGCACTGGCAGGTAGATTCTTAACCGCTGTGCCAGCAGGGAAGTCCATAAAGCTTTACTATTTGAAAAGTGAACGATTGTTCTCATGATCATGTATAGCACTGCTTTTTAAAAGACACTTTATCTAGATTATTGAACGTTCTTGCAGATTTTCTTTGCAGTATTTCTTGGTCCTGTCTCCTCTATTTCCACTGTCACAGTTTCTTCTTACATGTAGACAATTAATTCTTGCTTGTTGCTATGTCTTTTAGCTAGAAGTCTTATTTTCTTAGTCTTGTTTCATCCATCCTATAGGTGGCTACTTGAATAACCTTAAACTATTTTTATCACATGTTTACTGTCCCCAAATAAGCATTTATTCTGCTGCTTGTTCACTCTGTAGAGTCTAATTTCTCTCACTGTCATTTAGTGTCCCCATCCCAGTGTAACACATACTCTGTCCTGGGTAAGATTTGTGATAAGACACTTGTATTGGTTGGTGGTTATAAATTTGAGCTCTGAAGTCAGGTCAGGTTTGAGCCCTGCCTCCATCACTTGTCTACTTATTTACTGTTTAGCATCAGTTCTCTCCATAGATGGGAATAATATTGGTCTGTCTCTTGGGTTCATGTGACGGTTAAGTAAGATACTCATGCTACTATAATTAATATGTAATTGGCATATTATAAGCATTTAATACATATTGGGTTTATCATTTTTACTGGATCAACTCATGTATGACACATATATATATATTATAAATTTATTTATTTATTTATTTATTGGCTGTGTTGGGTCTTCATTTCTGTGCGAGGGCTTTCTCTAGTTGCGGCGAGCGGGTGCCACTCTTCATCGCGGTGCGCGGGCCTCTCACTGTCGCGGCCTCTCGTTGCGGAGCGCAGGCTCAGTAGCTGTGGCTCATGGGCCTAGTTGCTCCACGGCATGTGGGATCTTCCCAGACCAGGGCTCGAACCCGTGTCCCCTGCATTGGCAGGCAGATTCTCAACCACTGCGCCACCAGCGAAGCCCGACACTTACATTTTTGACTGAGAACATTGCTCATTGAGAGATTTCACTGACCATACAGATTGTTTGTATTTCTTTATCCTGTGAAAGAGTAGAATGAAAAGAAAGATTTCACTTAATAGTTATAACATTATAGAATTTTGAAACTGAGGAATCTTTGAGAAGCTCTAGTCAATCTCATTTTTTTAAAGAGAGAAAATAGACCCTGAAAGATTGTGATTCAGTAAATTAGTGGCCGAGTTAGTATTAGAATCCAAATTCTATATATACTAGTACCATATTATGTTGTATTTGTACCTAACACATTTGAGAATTGAATTAATGTGATTATGAGTCTCTGTCTCTGAAGAATAGCTTATCTCTGTGTGTTCATTGTTTGTTCCTATATTCCCTTTCTACAACTCATTTACGGCTCATTCATGGATCCAAAAAGCATTTATTGAACATCTGTGTGCAGAGCAGCTTTTTACTTAAAGTTATATTTGTCCTACCTCTGCATAAGAAGTTTGGCAATGTGTTAGAATTTTAAACTCCTTTTAAACTCTTTTTAAATTAAGCTAAACTTTTTTTATTGTAAAAAATATTTAATCCAAATTTTAAACTGTTTTGATTTCGGTTTGTTATTTTTAGTATTTGAGTTATCATCTAGAAGGAGCTTTTGAAGGACATATCCATGGGTTTCATGAAATGTGGTAGTACATAAATGGGGATAATATTTAAATTATCTATCAAAAATCAAAGCCATGGTATGCCATTTCAACAGAGTGGTAGGTTTATACTTTGCTTGAAGGAGAATGGAATATTCATGTTTTGTCATTATGTGGGAGCTAAATGAATCCCATGTGATGGAAGATACCAGAAGGGGAGAAAGATAATCAGCTAGAGGAGTAGGCACTACAGGTCATTTTTCAGTCATCTTATATTGAGAAATAAATAAAAGATGAGAAATCAGGTGGAACAAGATTATGGAGAAGTATGTAACCAGCCTGACTTGCTGCTTTAGTAGAAACTGTCTAACTAGGTTTTCTGGTTGAACTGGACATTGTTGACAAATTGCTAATCTAACAGCTGTTTATTAACTATTTCAAGTGGAGAGGATTAGAAATGATCCTAAAGTCAGTTCCATTGAATGAAGAATCTGACTTTGAAAATAATGGATAAAATATTTTTGTAGTACTGTACAATCGTTTTTTTTTTTGCGGTACACGGGCCCCTCACTGTTGTGGCCTCCGCCGCCGCGGAGCACAGGCTCCGGACGCGCAGGGTCAGCGGCCACGGCCCACGGGCCCAGCCGCTGTGCGGCATGTGGGATCCTCCCGGACCGGACCGGGGCACGAACCCGTGTCCCCTGCATTGGCAGGCGGACTCTCAACCACTGCGCCACCAGGGAAGCCCCCTGTACAATCTTTATGCAGTTAGAGTATTTTTGATGATTGCTTTTGTGGGTAGAAAGTAAAAGTATAAATGAAATATTATGACATTGTTAAGTGCCTATTTTGACTGTCTTTAGAATTCATTTTGGTTTACAGTTGTTTACAAATTGATACCAGATAAAGATTCATAAAATAGAGTCTGCTTTATGATTCATCGTCTAAAATACTGCAGTGGGATGTGTGAATGAGAGTAATTAGGTGGTTCAACAAGAAGTACCTAATTCTTATTCACAATTTAGGTATGACCTTTAATAATGTAGGGTCATAGCTAATGAGACACTTTTTTTTTTTTTTTGGCGGTACGTGGGCCTCTCACTTTTGTGGCCTCTCCCGTTGCGGAGCAGAGGCTTCGGACGCGCAGGCTCGGCGGCCATGGCTCACGGGCCCAGCCGCTCCGCGGCATGTGGGATCTTCCCAGACCGGGGCACGAACCCGTGTCCCCTGCATCGGCAGGCGGACTCTCAACCACTGCGCCACCAGGGAAGCCCTGGCACTTTTTATTTAATCTCAGAAATCTCTTTGTCTACAGTACTTGTTGATATTGCTTGACTGTTGTATTTCTTTTTCTCAGAATATGGTCCCTACCTCTGTAGTTGGAATGGTGTTCTTATACAGGCACGCACACCGAACTGTGTGTGTGCGTGTGTGTGTAAAATGTTACATATCTGAGAAGGAGATTAAGTTGAAATGTGTTCTTATAGAATGGTGAGGACCTTCCCCTCCTCCCTCCCCATTCCCCTACTCTGCCCTGAGAACACTGGAAGCCAACCTTATACTGCCAAAGCAGGAGGTTGGAGGATTCCTCTGTGTCAAAAGTGATCAGATAAAAGGAAAAAATGGAATCCTCACGATAGCCAAGTTCCTGCCTTATCATCCTAGAGTGCAGTACTCGGTCTGCTCACTCACACAGTTCATCTGATCATCTTTTTCGTGTCTTACTCTTAGATATAAATGTACAGCCAAAGGTTCCCTTACTTGAGGAAAACGTCAAGCATGAAAGGCAGAGACCAGAGAAAATAGCAAGAAAGAACTCAGATTACAGAGACAGTGCAGGCAGGTGAAGAAAATAACAACGTCAAACACCCTATTTATTTATATTCTCAAGAGAAAAGATGCTGTAGTAAAAAATAAAATTTTTTAAAAAGAGAGAAGATACTACATTCATGTAAAATAAGAACAAGATGTAGAGGGGAAAAAAAAGAGAAAGAAAAATGCAGCAAACAGAAAAGAGCTCACGGGAATTGAAATTTTAATAGAAGAGTTAGAAGATGAAGTTGAGGAAATCTCCCAGAAAATAGAGCTAAAGACAAGAGATGTAAATGCAAGAGGAAAAAGAAAACAGATCAAAAGAGAATTAGACAGTCTAGCAAGGCCCGTATCTAAATAATAGGTATACAAGAAAAAGAACAGAGAAAAATCAAAGGAAGATTACTGCAAGAAAACTTCCCAGGGACTTCCCTGGTGGCACAGTGGTTAAGAATCCACCTGCCAATGCAGGGGACATGGGTTCGATCCCTTGTCCGGGAAGATCCCACATGCCGCAGAGCAGCTAAGCCCGTGTGCCACAACTACTGAGACTGTGCTCTAGAGCCCGCGAACCACAACTACTGAGCCCATGTGCCACAACTACTGAAGCCCACGTGCCTAGAGCCCGTGCTCTGCAACAAGAGAAGCCACAGCAGTGAGAAGCCCGCACACCACAATGAAGAGTAGCCCCTGCTTGCCACAACTAGAGAAAGCCTGCATGCAGCAAGGAAGACCCAACACAGCCAAAAATAAATTTATTTAAAAAGAAAAAGAAAACTTCCCAGAACTGAAGGACATACATCTATAAATGTAAAAGACTTAGCAATTATCAGTTCATACAATTAAGAAAAAAAAAAACCTACTCTAAGATACAATATTGTAAAATTTCAGAACACATAATGAGAAGCATCTGGAAGCTTCCTGAGGAGGATATATAGGTGACTGTGAAAGACTGCAGATCAGAATGGTGCCAGGCTTCTTAAGAGAAGATGATGAGGAAAGGCCTTCAAAATTCTGATGGAACATACTTTCCTGCCTGGAATTCTATACTGAGCCAAACTCAGTTACTAAGTATGAGTAAATGAAGATATTTTTAGACAATGCAAGGGATTTTTTAAAAAGTGTATTTCCCATGCCTCCTTCTCAGGAAGCTACTGGAGGAAATACCCCACTAAAAAGAGAAAATCAAGAAAAGAAGTGAGATCAAGGAAACAGGGGGTCCAACACGAAGAGTGATAAGGGAATTCCCAGGATAAGTTAAAGGGAAATTCCATGACCATAGTTTTGTACCAGGCCTGGAGAACAAGCAATCTAAATTGGAACTTGATGGAGGATTGTATGAAGTATATTTTTAAGAAAGAAATTAAAGGACTTCCCTGGTGGCGCAGTGGTTAGGAATCTGCCTGCCAATGCAGGGGACATGGGTTCGATCCTGGTCCGGAAAGATCTGACATGCCGCGGAACAACTAAGCCCATGTGCCACAACTACTGAGCCTGTGATCTAGAGCCCATGAGCCACAACTACTGAGCCCGTGTGCCACAACTACTGAAGCCCATGCGCCTAGAGCCCATGCTCCGCAGCAAGAGAAGCCACCACAATAAGAAGTCCGCGCACTGCAACCAAGAGTAGCCCCTGCTAGCCGCAACTAGAGAAAGGCCATGCGCAGCAACGAAGACCCAACGCAGCCAAAAATAAAATTAAAAAAAAAAAAGAAATTAAAACAGATTTACCTGATATATTTGAATATGTTGAGAGGAAAGTTAACACTAGCAATTTAAAGATGAATTAACCGTAGGACAGAAAATTAAGCAAATGCAAAAATGGTGCAGTTATTAACTAGAAGGAAAACAAGGTCATACAAAAAAACAGTAATAATGATGTACTTTTGGCTCGTCTGTGAATATTATTTACAGCCATAGTAATATTATAAACTCTAACAGTTGATTCAACCAAAAATGATGATGGGAAGTTGTAACAGATCTAAATCATTACCTTTTAATAGGAAGTCAATTTTTTTCCTAAAGGGAAAATATTTTAAATAACTAATAGACCTACTATATAGTAGAAATAGTGAAAAAAACGCCTGAAGAAATAGCTAAAAAGACTTGAAGGTAGTTGCCTTAGGGATGTGAAAAATGGGGACAGGGCAAGTGACATCTGTTTTTCTTGTAAAACTGTTCGACTTTTAAAACGGTGTACAGGTCTTTCTGATTGAAAAGATTCATTTAAAAAAGTTGACCCTCACAGAATGCTTTCTGTACAGAATATACACATTTCTCAGGCATTCTATCATTTGGGGTTGTAGAGTCAGCAGAATGCTATCCAAGGAGGCAATGATTTCTAGTAATAGCAGTGGTTGATGTTATCCTTAGTTATAAATATTCATTTTGTTGTAGTGCTAACAAATGGAGATTTTAAACACACGAAAGATTAAAATACATTGCATTTCAACATTTCACATTTAAGTGTTTAGTTTTCCTCTGTGTTGTCAACACTTTACATTGTGAATTGATTGCTCCATGCTTCTTTGAAGCTTTTTGGTTGAGAGATACTTCAGATGGTTGCGTTTCCTGCCCTCTTTTATTTGGTTTTTTAAATAGTGCATGCTTATTACAGTCCTTAAGATTATGCAGCAGCTGCTCCAATAATCGCAATAGATAGCACCTCAGCTTTCACTGTACCTGATTACAAGGTGCAATGGTTAATTTGAATCCAGATGTTTTCTTTTATCTTAACCACCAATTTTAAGCTAAAATGTTGAAGCTTGAAGTTGAGATTAAATATTAAATAAATTGATCTTTTAGAAGTTTTTCTCTTTCCTAATTAAAAGGCATGTGGTTTGTTTTTGCTAAAAGACACTAACATAGTGTAAAGGTACAACATTTGGAGTGAACTAGTTTTGTAACATTCAACAAATTTCTTAACCTTCCTAGGCCTCAGTTTTCCCATCTGTAAATTGAGGACAATACCTACCTTATAATTGTGATGATTAATTATGCATCCTGTGAAAATGAAAACAAAAATTATGCCTATGTCATTAACTTTTTTCTTTTGATCATCAAGCAAGAGATTTTATTTTATGCGAGTTGTCAATGTATTCTTCCATAGAAATAGAACAATAATACATCTGTGCTGCATTTAAATCCTTATACACATAGAGTTAGGACAAAAGCTGTCATAAGTTGATGGTAACCGCTGAGTTTCCGTTTTTGTTTTTGACTTAAGAGAATGGAGCTGAATTGAAATGGAAAGACATTCTTCTCTTTCTAAAAATTTATCGTGTTTTCTCTGTAAAACAAAATACATTTGACCAATGCCAACTTAAGTTTAGTTTTAACGTGTAATCTTTGAAGCATAATTCATGTTATTTCTTTAAGAGCAGAAACTTACTTATTAATACAGTGCTTTTCTGTTGCAATCTCTGTTCCTTTTAAAATAAGTAAAAAAAAATCTTTAAAACTATTTTGTACTCTTAGGACAGTTTGGATAGTAAGGAGAAATTGTTATCCTGGCATTAGATTCTCATAGGAGCGCGAACCCTACTGTGAACTGCGCATGTGAGGGATCTAGGTCACGTGCTCCTTATGAGAATCTAATGCCCGATGATCTGAGGTGGAGCTGAGGCGGTGATGCTAGTGCTGGGGAGCGGCTGCAAATACAGATTATCATGAGCAGACAGGTTTGACTCCACAGAGACCATAATAAATCAATGCACTTGAATCATCCTGAAACCATCATCCCCCCCCTCCCTGGTCCATGGAAAAATTGTCTTCCACGAAACCAGTCCCTGGTGTCAGAAAGGTTGGGGACTGTTGCCATAGAGGACCTCAGTCTGGTCATGGAATCATTTGTAAAAAAAGAAAATTATAATACAGCAAGATAAGTGCTAAAATAAAGATATGAAAAATGGCCAGTAAGAGTAGTGAAAAGAGAGTCATTTAGTTCTGCCAGGCCTAAAGGGCAAGGCTGACAAAATCTGGGCTTTGAGGAAACAAAGCATTCTCCAGGCCAGGGAAGGTAGGGGAAGGGCTCATATTTCTTTGGTTAACCCGCTATATTGCATATAAAGCTCTTTATACACTTGTTTTTCTCACTATTTTATTTTTCTTAATTGTTTTGTAATCTGCAAATAACTTCTATATGATTGGCTTGAGATGGATATTATCCCAGGGAGTGGTGGTAAATTAGGGAAGGCAGCTTAGCTTTTGTGGTATTTGGGATGAGGTGAGGGGATAAAATAGTTGTGCAAATAGAGAGTAAACGGTAACCTTACATGTGTCTTTCATCCTGACACCTCTCTGTCAGTGGTGGTAAAGTCAGGATTCTTCTGTTAATAGCTGTATGATCTTGTCTTCCCTTTGGATTTCATTTTCCTCAACTTTAAAATAGGAGAATTGGTGCGGGTATTTCCTGTTGGTAGTCTCTTAGTAGTTGGGGAGAAAGGAGAAATAAGTTTGGGAACGCAGAGTTAAAGCTAAATAGATTTCTTTACTTCAGCCTTATGCATTATGGCATGTGGATTGAATTCCTGGACTTTTTTGCCGCGTGGCTTGTGGGATCTTAGTTCCCCGATGAGGGATCGAGCCCAGGCCCTTGGCAGTGAAAGCACAGAGTCCGAACCATTGGGCTGCCAGGAAATTCGCAATTCCTGGACTTTTTAGCCTGGCTTTGCCAATAGAGTGTCAATAATATGTTTCCAGTGTCATCCTTTTCCTAATGGTTTAGTGGAAAGATCATGCATGGACTTTAGAATTATACATAACTGGGTTTGAATCCTCATTGATACTTAGTAGCTATGTGGCCTTAGGTAAGTTGTTTAACCTTTCCTAACTAGTTTCTTCACATGTAAAGCAGGAAGGGTAACACCTTGTGGAGTTGTAAAGATTTAATGAAAACCCATATGAAAATATCAAATGTATCTGGTATATAATAGGTCAAAAAAGGTATAGTTTAAGCCCTATAAATCCAAATCCCAAAGTCAGTATAGAATGTAACATAATGTTATTTGTATCCTGCCTACATCTGGTGCTTGAGGTGGACTGTTTATATGTTTCACATATACTTATATGATTTTCCCCTAAGAAAACAAATGTTCTTGAGGGCTCATTACCTTTTGCCGTCCACACAGCACTCAGTACTCTCCTGGAGACTTAGTAAGTGCTTGATAAATACCTGAAAATTTCACTATAACAATGGAATAAGGTGAGATGTGGTTCTACCTGATGTATACTTATTTTACATCTTTCATAACCCTAGGTAGAAGTTAGTGAATTTATGAATATTAATTTTAAATTTCTTTGGTTATATCAAATGATTAGATTTTAAGTTTGAAATAACTGGAATTGACTGTAAATGAACTGGCCTTTGTAAACAAAGCATAAGGATAAAGTGTTATAATAAAGTATCGTTTAATGTTGTAACATATTATTGGAATACTAATGTTTTACATTTTGTTTTGTCTCTAAGCAAATGGTTATGAGCCTTAGAGTTTCTGAACTCCAAGTACTGTTGGGCTACGCTGGGAGAAACAAGCACGGACGCAAACACGAACTTCTCACAAAAGCCCTGCATTTGCTAAAGGCTGGCTGCAGTCCTGCTGTACAAATGAAAATTAAAGAACTCTATAGGCGGAGGTTCCCCCAGAAAATCATGACGCCTGCGGACTTGTCCATCTCCAGCGTACATTCAAGTCCTATGCCAGCAACTTTGTCTCCATCTACCATTCCACAACTCACTTATGATGGTCACCCTGCATCATCACCGTTACTCCCTGTTTCTCTTCTGGGACCTAAACATGAACTGGAACTCCCACATCTTACATCAGCTCTTCACCCAGTCCATCCGGATATAAAACTTCAAAAATTACCATTTTATGATTTACTGGATGAACTGATAAAACCCACCAGTCTAGGTAAGATTATTCTGTAATGATTATTTGGTTGCTTTTGGAGGATACATTTTCATTTTTGAGTTTGAATTTGACCCAGATTATTATTCATAATAAAATTTATATTTGGTGGTAGGATCCAGATGGTAAAAAGGATCTTTCAATTTTAGACAAATCAAATATATAAAAGCTGTCTTTTAGACAGAAAAAAAGCATATTCAGGTCTTCCGTGATGGTTGCTGACACAGAAAATGTTAAAAACTTTCCAAGAATATAAACGTTTTTAAAGTGTAATATTTTAGATTGTTGATTACTATTTTATAATAACCCTTACAAAATTAAAATTAAAACCCAGTAATTAAAATCAGTCTCTGAATTCAGTTTTTAATTTTCAAGGGTTGATGACATCTAAAACAAATGACTATTTTTGATTATTTAAATGAGTAAATGGTTTAAATTTTTATAAAAGGAGAGTTGAGCTTTGATGTGTAGTATTTTAATTCCAGTTGACTTTTTCAAGTGGATATGTGTACCTTGCAGGTGCACACATGATTATATAATACTAATAAACACTTGAAATTTCATGTACTATGTTTTCCCATCATTTGATAAGTGCCTAGCCTATTAATAGAATTCGATGTATTAATCAACTTGAAATTTTAATTGCTATAATGCTACCTTACTTTATTTAAGGTAGAAGAAAATTGACCCTGTTGGGATCTCTGCTACCTTTGGTATAATATATTTAAAATATCAGACTTCCAGATGCTGGTTTGTTGTTATAAATCAGTGGTTGGCAAACTATGGCTGGCAAGGGAAATCCAGCCTGCAGCCTGTTTTGGTGGATCTGAGCTAAGATTTTTTTTTTTTTTTTTAATATTCCTAAAGAGTTGTAAAATAAAACAAAAACAGAGAGAAGAATATGCAACAGAGACCATGTATGTCTGCAAAACCTAAAATATTTACTGTCTGGCTTTTACAGAAAAAGTTTGCCAACCCCTGTTACAAATCAGTAAACATTTCAGTTTGGGGGATTGGTGAGTGTTGAATTTTGAGAACATTTACAGAAATTCTTTGAACTGGGAAATGTTTGTTTTAAATTATTTTTAGCAGAATAACTGAATAAATTAAGATTATAGGAGTCATTTTCAAACAACATGAATTTTTTCACATGACTTTATTTTTTAAATAGCCATTAATAAGAAAACTTAACACTTGCTGAGAACCTACTGTAAGCTTTTAAAACGTATACATGCTCATTATAAAAAACGAAAGTGCCAGAGTCCCTTCTTGTTAGCAGTTCAGTATATATGCATATATAAGCAAGTTATGTTTCTTGTTTTTAAGAAGGAATTATATTATATCAATACATAGTGTTCTGTGACTTGCCCCTACCCCTCTTTTGCCTTACTAATATAGACATTTCTTCTTGTCTGTCTTTCCCATTTTTAATTGAAGGCTATATATACACACACACGTATATATAGTGTCTATGTGTACATGTGTGAGCATGTGTGTGTATATATATATGAGCTCATTTCTTATTAAAGACTGTGTATTATTTTATGTTCTAAATAAGTCCCCTATTAAAAGACGTATTTTCTAGTTTTTGGCTGCCAAACACATGCTATAGTGAACATCATCTGAAATTTGAAAGGAAAAAAATGTTGGTGGCTTTTATTTGATTTGATTCCCAGCTCTCAAATTTTCTTTGGGTCTTAGTAATTAACATATCTTCTTGTTTTCAGTTTCACTAATATAAATTTCAAGTACCAGTGTGAATAGGTGATGTTTACATACATATCTAAATTTTGATATGAAAAGTAGAAATGCAAACTGGACATACATTCTGGTTATATTGGATAATATTTTAAATATTAATAAAAATTGAGCATTTAAAATTATTTTTATTTTACTGAGGTACTTTGCTTAAATATATATGTTATGTGTTCATTTCTAATTGTCTACACTGTCTTTTTATGCCTTTGCAGTTTAACTTAATATATCATAATTTATATCTTATTGTTTTAATACTTCGGGGTACTTTATCCTTATGAACTTTTTAGTGTGTAATAATAGTGGGCAAACATCTGGGTTTTCCCTAAAAAGATATGAGAGGCAGGTAGTTCATTAGAAATTGTGTTGTTAAAGCTGCAGATAGTTTTTGCTATCTTTCTATAGTATTTTCTCCCTACTGACTGTTTTTAAAGAATAGTCAGTAAATTTTAAATAATTTTTCTGTCTTTACTCTTCATCTGAAAATTTATAGAATGCTTCAATGGGGTATTTTTGTGTAGTAGTTTAAGAGCAATGTCATAAAAGTTTTGCCCATTCTTGATAACCATTAAGTAAACCCTTGCATTTACAAAATTGATGG
Source organism: Stenella coeruleoalba (assembly GCF_951394435.1). Taxonomy (NCBI): domain Eukaryota; kingdom Metazoa; phylum Chordata; class Mammalia; order Artiodactyla; family Delphinidae; genus Stenella; species Stenella coeruleoalba. The sequence continues at coordinate 139,458,606 of NC_137147.1, read as the reverse complement.
GTTGAAGTACTATTTCCCGTAAGATTTATTTAATTGGACTTTCTTTGTATTGTCAAGCCTCATTATTTGCACATGCTAGTGGATGAATGCCTGCTATCTCAGTAAATTCAAAATCACTACTCACAACAGTTTCACAGCCATTTATAGACATGCACAGAGCTGCAAAGAATTTGAGTTGGCTCATGTGTGCTTTCCCACCTGTGGTTGAACTAGGTGGTTCTTGCTTTCATGTTTTCTGCTGTCATATTGTAAACAAATGTCTGCTTTGCACTCTACTTAATGCCACATTTTTTGCATTTCTGTGCTTTTTGTTGGTGATTGCATTGTTTAAAATGGCCCCCAAGCATAGTGCTTAAGTTTTATCTAGTGTTCCTGTATGCACAAAGGCTGTGATGTGCATTATGGAGAAAATACATGTATTAGATCAGTTTTGTTCAGGCTTGAGTTACAGTGCTGTTGGCAATGAGCTTAGTGTGAATGAATCATCAATATATATCAAATAAGGTGTCTTTAAACAGAAGCACACATAAAACAAGGTTAGGTATTGATCAGTTGATGAAAATGTTGTGCTCAGAGGCTTGCAGGAACCTAACCCTGTATTTCTCCTAGGAGCAATGGTTCAGTATTCACTAACTCACTGTTTGTGGCAACTTTATAGAACACCAGTTTTCATGAATAAATCCATTGTTTGTGATATAAACACAAAATTAATAGGTGGTATGGAATTGCTTGGTGGTATGTAAATAGATTTCTAATTTCTCATTTTTATCATAGAACTAAAATAAAAGCAAATATTTTGGTTATGCATAAAAAGATCACCAGAAAGTAATTTGTGGAAGTTTATTGATTCAGTAACTATTCAGGGGATGGAAATACTCAGAGAATTTGAAAAAAGATTCTGAGTAATCTGCAAGAGTTGAGGATGAACATATTTTAAGGCCCTGTTAAGTAAAAAAAAAAAAAAAATTGAAAAAAGGAATCTATAAGATTTTTAACATCGTTAAAAGACTATCTCTGTACTTCGTTAAATGAAATGACTACTGCATCATGGAATTCAGTTTTCTAAGGGATTACTTTCGCCAGTAGATTATTTGTTTTAAGTTTAGGAAAACAATATTCTCTGAAAAATTAAATGGTTTTCAGCATTCTCTTTCTTAGTATACATATTGAATACATTTAAAATCATTACAAGCTCTTAAGAGTTTAGTTTGGACCTGTACTTAGCTAGTTCATCACACTTAATCACTTGAGTCCAGAATGTGGTGGTTAAATTTAATTTTTCATTTTCTCCCCTTCCATTTTATCTGTAAGCAGTAGATTTAAACAGAGTTTAAGGTGTTCTAGTGTAAGCTGAATGTTTGTATGCGTGGTTAATGTTTCTAACTAAAATCAAAACAATAGTTTTGGTATTCCCCTGTTTTATTAGATAATTCTTATCCATTTTTATAATCATCTTGTTATTATTTCTTTAACAATAAGTAATTTTAAGGTCTTTATTCATTTTGGAACACACATTAAAGGGAATTCTTTTCATTAATTGGGAGATGAAGTAAAGGTGGTTGTAAAGTAAAATGCTTGATTTACTGTGTATTTTTGTCTGTCAGTATTAAAATCCTGTTTGTTCTATGAGTCCCATTTCAAATGCTTTTAAAAACCTTTTCCATTAATCTTTCTAAGATGCCCCCCTTATATCTGTCTGTTCTCCCCCCATCCAAATCAATTTCACTTTCCTGCATGCTCTTAATAACATTTTGTTGTTGTTAGTTCCTCAAAATCAGCTCTGCTGCGTTCATCTGTATATTCCCATAATATACAGAGCTATGAACCTCTTATGTGGTAACCACAGTAAACAATTATTAGCTCTCCAATTTATTTAAATACAATAAAGTCTGTTTTAATGTTTTTTGCAAAGTATTTGGATGCTACATACTGAAGAATCTGAAGCACTGTGACATTTTATTGGTCATGGATGTCATTCTTCAGTTTGTCATGAAACAAGTCACTTATATTTTTTTGTCTTTCTCTTTCTTTTAAGTCTTTTTTAAAATTAACTTTTATTGGAGTATAGTTGATTTAAAATGTTGTGTTTCTGCTGTACAGCAAAGTGAATCAGTTATACATATATCCGCTCTTTTTTAGATCCTTTTCCCATATAGGTCATTACAGAGTATTGAGTAGAGTTCCCTGTGCTATACAGTAGGTTCTTATCTATTTTATATATAGTAATGTATATATGTCAATCCCAGTCTCGCGATTTATCCCTCCCTCCCTCTTTTTTTACGTCTTGGAAGATGGTTTCTATTTAAGTTTTAATGTTTGTCAAACAATCTTTTCCGTTAAACACCACCAATATCTCTTCTCTGGGTTACATATTTGATTTTCCTGAGTTCTGTTACAAGTAGTTATAATTTAATTTGATGTAGGACGGTGTATTGGTATTTCCTAGGGATGTCCAACATCCTAGGTGTATAGGGTTTATATTTTCAGTATTTTAGAAAGCTAGGTCAGTCTGTTTCCTTTTTAAAGTAGAACATTTGTATATAGAAAATTATAATTATTTTAGGCTTGGGAAGATGTATGAATAATTTATAGAAAAGATTTGAATTAATATATATGTTTTATATATATGCACTTGGTTTTTTGCCTTAGGAAACAAGGCAGCAGATGCTTCAGCACTCCTAAATAGTTAAAACGATCCATCTTGTTTTGTGCAGTGTGGGTAAGGTTTCTGCTACATCTTAATAACATTGGTTACCAGTGTTTTCTGCCAAGGGCTCGACTGGCATTGGATTAGATTTCACAGTTTCCTTCTCTTCTCATTTTTTATAATTGAGTTTGCCTTCCTCCACATGCCTAATAGCCAGTGCCTAAAGATCAGGTGATGCAAATTCAAGGACACAGACTCTGATAAGTATTGGGAAGGGCATTCCGAGGTTTTATGATTTACTCTACTCTGCTTTTAGAAGATTTGCCTTCTAACAATTCAACACAAGCTGTGCTCTTCTGTACTTGAATTTTAGGAAATCAAAAGCACTATTTTTTTCTGTAGGCAGGTTTCTTCCCTAGGAACTTTTCTTCCTAATTTGGCAGCACTGGTTTCTTTTCTTTTCTTTTCTTTTTTAAGAGATGTAGAGATAATTTATTTATTTATTTTAAACTTTGGCTAATTTATTGCTTGTGCATTTTAATTACATTTGTTGTTGTATACAACAGTATGAGCATAAACTAGTGTCCATTAAGTATTATAAATTGCTATTTTATTTATCTTTATTTTTAAAATTTTTATTGAAATATAGTTGATTTACAGTGTTGTGTTAGTTTCAGGTACATAGTAAAGTGATTTAGTTATACACACATATATATAAATATATATTCTTTTTTTACATTCTCTTCAATTATATGTTATTACAAGATACTGAGTATAGTTCCCTGCGCTATACAGTATGTCCTTGTTAGTTATCTATTTTATGTATAGTAGTGTGTATATTTTAATCCCAGACTCCTAATTTATCCCTCTCCCCTCCTCCCCTTGGCAACCATTAGTTTGTTTTCTATGTTTGAGAGTCCATTTCTGTTTTGTAGGTAAGTTCATTTGTATCCTTTTTTTTAGATTCCTCATGTAAGTGATATCATATGATATTTGTCTTCCTCTGTCTGGCTTACTTCGCTTAGTATGATAATCTCTAGGTCCATCCATGTTGTTGCAAATGGCATTATTTCATTCTCTTTTATGGCTGAGTAATACTCCATTGTGTATATTTACCACATCTTCTTTATCCATTCATCTCTTGATGGACAGTTAGGTTGCTAGCCATTTTTGGCTATTGTAAACAGTGCTGCAATGAACATTGGGGTGCATTTATCTTTTTGAATTATGGTTTTCTCCAGATATATGCCCAGGAGTGGGATTGCTGGATAATATGGTAGCTCTATTATTAGTTTTTTAAGGAACATCCTTGCTGTTCTCCATAGCGGCTATATCAATTTACATTCCCACCAACAGTGAAGGAAGCTTCCTTTTTCTCCACACTCTCTCCAGCATTTATTATTTGTAGATTTTTTGATGATGGCCATTCTGACCAATGTGAGGTGATACCTCATTGTAGTTTTGATTTGCATTTCTCTAATAATTAGCGATATTGAGCATCTTTTCATGTGCCTCCTGGCCATCTGTTTGTCTTTTTTGGAGAAATGTCTTTTTAGGTCTTCTGCCCATTTTTTAATTGGGTTGTTTGGTTTTTTTTTTGCTGTTGAGCTGTATGAGCTGTTTGTATATTTCGGAGATTAATCCCTTGTCAGTCGCATCGTTTGCAAATATTTTCTCCCATTCTGTAGATTGCCTTTTTAAAATTATTTTATTTTTGGCTGCGTTGAGTCTTCATTGCTGCACGTGGGGCCTCTCTAGTTGCGGTGAGCAGGGGCTGCTCTTTGTTGTGGTGCACAGGCTTCTCAGTGGGATGGCTTCTCTTGTTGCGGAGCACAGGCTCCAGGTGCACAGGCTTCAGTAGTTGTGGCTCACGGGTTCTAGAGTGCAGGCTCAGTAGTTGTGACGCATGGGCTTTGTTGCTCCGTGGCAACAAAGGTGGGATCCCCCCGGACTAGGGCTCGAACCCGTGTCCCCTGCATTGGCAGGCGGATTCTCAACCACTGCACCACCAGGGAAGCCTGTCTTTTTGTTTTGTTTATGGTTTCCTTTGCTGTGCAAAAGCTGGTAAGTTTCATTAGGTCCCATCTGTTTATTTTTGTTCTTATTTCCATTACTCTAGGAGACGGATCCAAAAAGATATTGCTGTAATTTATGTCAGAGAGTGTTCTGCCTATGTTTTCCTCTAGGAGTTTTATAGTATCAGGTCTTACATTTAGGTCTTTAATCCATTTTGAGTTTATTTTTGTGTATGGTGTTAGAGAATATTGTAATTTCATTCTTTTACATGTAGCTGTCCAGTGTTTCCAGTACCACTTATTGAAGAGACTGTCTTTTCTGCATTGTATATTCTTGCCTCCTTTGTTGTGGATTAATTGACTGTGTGTGTGGATTTATTTCTGGACTTTCTGTTCTGTTCCATTGATCTGTATTACTGTTTTTGTGCCAGTACCATACTGTTTTGATTACTGCAGCTTTGTAGTATAGTGTGACGTCAGGGAGCCTGATCCAGCTTCGTTTTTATTTCTCAGGATGGCTTTTGCTATTCGGGGTCTTTTGTGTTTCCATACAAATTATAAAATTTTTTGTTCTAGTTATGTGAAAAATGCAGTTGGTAATTTGATAGGAATTGCATTGAATCTGTAGATTGCATTGGGTAGTAATAGTCATTTTGACAGTATTGGTTCTTCCAGTCCAAGAACATGGTATATCTTTCCATTTGTGTCATTTTCGATGTCTTTCATCAACATCTTATATAGTTTTCGGAGTACAGGTCTTTTGCCTCCATAGGTAGGTTTATTACTAGGTATTTTATTCTTTTGATGCAATGGTAAATGGGATTGTTTCCTTAATTTCTCTTTCTGACCTTTCGTTGTTAGTGTATAGAAATGCAACAGATTTCTGTGTATTGATTTTGTAGCCTGCAGCTTCACCAGATTCATTGATGAGCTCTAGTAGTTTTCTGGTAGCATCTTTAGGATTTTCTATGTATAGTATCATGTCATCTGCAAACAATGACAGTTTTACTACTTCTTTTCCACTTTGAATTCTTTTTATTTCTTTTTTTTCTTTGATTGCTGGGCTAGGACTTCCAAAATTATGTTGAATAAAAGTGGTGAGAGTGAACATCCTTGTCTTGTTCCTGATCTTAGAGGAAATGTTTTCAGCTTTTCCCCATTGAGTATGATGTTAGCTGTGGGTTTGTCATATATGGCTTTTAGTATGTTGAGGTATGTTCCCTCTATGCCCAATTTCTGGAGTGTGTTTATCATAAATGGATGTTGAATTTTATCAAAAGCTTTTTCTGCGTCTATTGAGATGATCATATGGTTTTTATTCTTCAGTTTGTTAATGTGGTGTATCACACTGATTGATTTGCAGATATTGAAAAATCCTTGCATCCCTGGGATAAATGCCACTTGATCATGGTGTATAATCCTTTTAATGTATTGCTGGATTCGGTTTGCTAGTATTTGGTTGAGGCTCTTTCCATCTGTGTCCATCAGTGATACTGGCCTGTAATTTTATTTTTTTGTGGTATCTTTGTCTGATTTTGGTATCAGGGTGATGGTGGCCTCATAGAATGAATTTGGAAGTGCTCCTTCCTCTGCAATTTTTTTTTGGAGAGCAGCACTGATTTCTGACTTTCAAAACAAAATCTAAAATTTACTTCTAAATCTACATCCCGTTGTAGATAATCTGTCTTTTTATCTGGTGAATTTAATTTAATATTTTTATTATCGTTTGTATAAGTGGCCCAGAAGCCTGAAGCCATCTATTGTGTTTTTAATAAATGAATCTTTGTGTTCTTGATTGTTATCTTGGGAACTAGAAAGATGGACTTTGTTGTTGTTGGGAAGGAATCTTGATGATCAGAATCAGTGAAGAATCCTTGTGTATAATTGTAAATATGACATTAAAAATTTTAATTGTGAGATTAATGAGCCAGCCATTTAGGTTCAGAAGCAAGCATGTAGTTTTACAGAGAAATCCAACATATGAGACTTTATTGGGATGAAATTTAAAGATCAAACATGTAGTATATATAGTGCTTGAAATGTAGCATTTCAGAATTTGCCAATGAATCCTACACCACTTTGGTCCAGTCTTCCCAGCACAAGTTGAGTTACCATACAAGCTGCAGACCAGCCAGCTGGAGGACTTGGTTGTGGTAATGGTGGTACAGGTAGGATGGTACAACAAAGGGAGAACCCATTTTTGGCATTCTGTTTCTTTGCTTTTTTTTAATAAATAAATTTATTTATTTTTGGCTGTGTTGGGTCTTCGTTTCTGTGCGAGGGCTTTCTGTAGTTGCCGCGAGCGGGTGCCACTCTTCATCGCGGTGCCCGGGCCTCTCTTGTTGCGGAGCACAGGCTCCAGACGCGCAGGCTCAGTAGTTGTGGCTCACGGGCCTGGTTGCTCCACGGCATGTGGGATCTTCCCAGACCAGGGCTCGAACCCGTGTCCCTTGCACTGGCAGGCAGATTCTCAACCACTGCACCACCGGGGAAGCCCCTTCTTTGCTTTTTTTAAAACAGAAGTTTTGTTGTTAGATATCTGGGTGATTGGAAGGTAATTTTAAGCCATTCCCTTTTCTCTCTCTCTTTTTTTTTTTTGTGGCTGCCTTGTGGCATATGGGATCTTAGTTTCCTGACCAGGGATCGAACCCATGCTCCCTGCAGTAGAATTGCAGAGTCGTAACTACTGGACCGCCATTCCCTTTCTTGAGCCTTATACTATTTCAGTATTGACAGTGCTTGCAGATGACCCCAATGGTTTTGAGTGGCAATTAGTCATTCTAGTTTTTTGGCACTACTCTTGCTAAACTTATTAACGCTAAAATGTAAATAAGCCTTAGATATGCCAAAGATGGGGATTTTGCAGTTTAAAAGAAGCTGGATGTTGAATGTATTATTAGAATTAAATCACTTTAAGGTAGGTAAAAATAAAAAGGCTGAATTATTTTAACAAAACAAATTCAATTTATCACCTCTATATGTTCTCTGCAGTTTTTAGAATTCTGTTTTGTTGTTTATTTTGGTGCTGTAGTTTTGAAAATTTTATTTCTGCTCTTAAATTTTATTAATTTAAAAATTATTTTATTACATAAGATATGAATTAGAGGGGAAAATCACTTATCTATAAGTACTCGTGGCATTTTGTGTTTCTTTTCGCCACCTCTCCATGTAAAGTTTAAATGTAAAATTAGCAGTTCATGTTTACATACAATTTAAGAAACCTCAGAAGGAAATGATGGAGTTGATTACATAAAAGTGTCAAACCCCTATGCATCAGTTTTTTTTTTAAAACCCAAGTGTCAAAGTAAATACCGAATAAAAATATTTGAATCAAATATAAGACTGAAGGAAAGAACTCACAAATCAATATGGGGTAGGATACTAAGACTCTATTAGACAGTGTATGAAAATGTAAATTATTAAAGGGGAAGTGCAGCTAGGAAACATGAAAAGACACTGAACTTCACTAGTTCTTAACCAAAATTCAAAGTTAAGTCAATAATGAGGTTTTAAATCTTGTCTATAGCTTACATTAAAATATATGTGAATTTCTATACAGTATCCGTGAGATGTGTTAAAATGTTATGTTCATTGCTGGTAGCAACATAAACTATAATACAGCTCTTTGAGAGTACATTTTGGCAATATGCAGCAAGAGCTTAAAAATACTTTTTGATCTATTAGTTCCACCTTTGGAAACTCAAAGCCTAAGAATATTCATTGCACCATTATTTCCAGTATAAAACTTAGAAATAACTTAAATATCCAATTATAGAATAACATTTAATTAAACTGATATATTTACTATAGAGAATATTTTAAGGATCAGTTAAAATTATTATAAAGTCTTTAATACATGAGGAGAGAAATTAGATACACAACTAAAAATTATTATCTACTCTGATAAGCATTAAGCTAGGAGTTTTATATCTGTTATCTCACTTAAGCCTCCAAACAGCTTTGGACGGTTAGACCAATAGCCTAAATTTTATGAAAGTGGTAGTAGCTGAGATCTGAAGAAGGTAATTCACAGAGATGCGGGGAAGGTGTCAGGATTTGAAAATAAGTAAGTTTGCTTCCAAAGCCAATGCTCCTGTATAACATAATATATTAAAAATAAATGAAAGTATTTTAAAAATTGTTCTTTAAAATAATTTTGCAATTTTATAACATCTTTTGCTCTCATTTTTATTTAGTGAAGTCTTTTTTTTTTTTTTTCCAGTAGAATTCATTGGGTCTACAGGTGGGATCACTGTTGAAATTTACTGTATGGAGAACTACTGAAGGTCTTTTGTATTTCATACATACATTGAAAGAGGGTTTGACATTTTAATTTTACATGATAATTTTTGCCAGTACATACTGTAAATGGAGTTTTATTTCAATAGATCAGTTTGGACCTGTGTGAAATTCACAGTACATGTGAGGAATTCTGATTTAGCACCTCTAGATCTCGGTCACTAGAATTTTTTTAAAAAATATATTTATTTATTGTTTGGCTGCGTTGGGTCTTCGTTGCAGTGAGTGGGCTTTCTCTAGTTGCGGCGAGCGGGCTTCTCATTGTGGCGACTTCTCTTATTGCAGAGCATGGCTCTAGGCACGCGGGCTTCAGTAGTTGTGGCTTGCGGGCTCTAGAGTGCAGGCTCAGTAGTTGTGATGCATGGGCTTAGTTGCTCCACAGCATGTGGGATCTTCCCGGACCAGGGCTTGAACCCGTGTCCCCTGCATTGGCAGGCACCATTGCACCACCAGTGAAGTCCTAGAATTTTTTTTTAAGGTGTTAAAATTATAGACCCTTCATAACTCAATACCTAAGTATCTTTAAGAGGAATTAAGTTTTTTTCAACCCAGTGTAGATTTCAGGTGTTTGCTAAATTCATTCTGTTGAAATGACAAGTATGTGTAGTTAATCTCAAAATCTCCCTGATTTTCTGATATTTGTGGGGAGCAAAACCTTGTTTGCCTTAAAGAAAATTTTTTTTTTTTTTTTTTTTTTTGCGGTACGTGGGCCTCTCACTGCTGTGACCCTCTCCCGTTGCGGAGCACAGGCTCCGGACGCTCAGGCTCAGTGGCCATGGCTCATGGGCCTAGCTGCTCCACGGTGTGTGGAATCCTCCCGGACCGGGGCACGAACCCGTGTCCCCTGCATCGGCAGGCGGACTCTCATACTGCGCCACCAGGGAAGCCCAATTTATGGTATTTTATAAGATATAAAGAGACCTTAAAAATAAGATGAAGATTCTAAGACTCCTCAAAAACAATAGGGAAAAAACTATAAGTAAAAAGTTTAAAGTTCTTCTAAAATTACATAAATAAAAGAGAAATATAAAATGAAGTTACAGAGAATTATTTTATTGGTTATTTTTTCTTTAGTTCTTTTTTTTTGCTCATTTTTATCCTTTCCATATGGATCAAGCCACTGTAAAACGTTCCAGAAGAACAAAGATCATAATAAAGCATGTTTTCATTTTTATGTAAATACCCAGGGTCATGAAAGTACAGTCTTCTCCATCCATTCCTCCCAATGTTTTAGACAACATAGATACAAAAGTATAATATTTTTGATTTTTAAAAAATTTATTCATTTAACTAATATTTATTAAGTTCCTTTTTGTGCCAAGTATCATTCTGGTTTCTGAGAAAAAATAAGACATGGTTATTCAAGGAGTTCATGATCTAGTAGAGGAGTCAAACATACATAGTTCATCTTAGAAAACACAAGGGAAAGTAAACTAAAAGGTATAACCTAAGGATAAAAATCAAAGAGATTATATTTACCAGGGAGCGTGAATTTAACATTTTTGTCTTGTGGAGTAATTGAGTCAGAATTACTGAGGGTGCTTATAAAAAATAGAGATTTTCCACACTCCAGATCTTCTGAATTGTATTTAACATCATAGTACATTATAAAAACTTTCTCACGTAGATCATGTTATTTCTTTGAACTCCTACAGAATGTATCATAGTATAGTCGTAAACTTAAGTTTTCTCCTTTCCATGAACGTATGGGTTGTTTCTATTTTTTGCTCCTCTTCCAGCAAACATCCTTATATATGAGTATATATTTTTGTAATTATGTGACTATTTTTTAAAAATTTAAAAAAATAATTTTGCTAGGTCAAAGGATATGCATACTTCTAATTTGCTATCAAATTTCATCCCCTGCCCCCCAAAAGAGTTTGCACTCCGACCAACAACATTGTTATGAAAGTGCCTATTATCCACAGTTTTATCAATACTTTAAGTAATTTTTATAAACTGATAAAATGAAAACCATCTTGTTTTAATTTATATATTTTTGCTTACTGCTGAAGCCAAACATTTTAATGATTATTAACCATTTGTCATCCATGAATTGCTTGTTTATATTCTTTGCTCATTTTTCTAGTCTCTATGTTGCTTTTTTTTATTGGTTTGTACTTTGTATGTACTGCATATTAGCCAGCCCTCTATTATGTGTTGTAAATATTTTATCTTGGTCTGTTACAGATCTTATTATGTAATTTCTAATATCTTTCATTACACAGAAGTTGAAAAAAGCTGTCAACTCTGTTACTACTTTTATGGTGTTCGGATTTTTCAAGTAACAGCTTCACCCTGTTAAAGCATACAATTCAATGGTTTTTAGTATATTCATGGAGTTGTGTACCCATCACTACTATTTAATGAAAAAAATTTCATCACCCCCAAAAGAAACACCATACTGATTAGCAGTCACTCCCATTTGCCCGTCCTCCCAGCCCCTGAAAACCATTAATTGTCTTTCTGTCTCTATGAATTTGCCTATTCTGGCTATTTCATATTAATGAAATCATATAATATATGGCCTTGTTGTGACTGGCTTTCACTTGCATAATGTTTTTAAGGTTCACCCATGTTACAGCATGCATCAGTACTTCATTCTTTTGCAGGTTGGTATATAATTATTTTTAGTGGGATATGTCTGATTTCCTTAAAAGTTTTTTTAAGTTGTGGTAAAAATATTTCTCTTTTAACCATTTTTAAGTGTACATTTCAGTAGTGTTAAGTATATTAATATTGTGCAACAGACCTCTAGAACTTTTTTATCTTAAAGACGCAGACATAGGGCTTCCCTGGTGGCGCAGTGGTTGGGAGTACGCCTGCCGATGCAGGGGACGCGGGTTGTGCCTCGGTCCGGGAGGATCCCACGTGCCGCGGAGTGGCTGGGCCCGTGGGCCATGGCCGCTGGGCCTGCGCGTGCGGAGCCTGTGCTCCGCAACGGGAGAGGCCACAGCAGGGAGAGGCCCGCGTACAGCAAAAACCAAAAAACAAAGAAAAAAACAAAGACGCAGACATAGAGAATGGGCTTGAGGACACAAGGAGGGGGAAGGGTAAGCTGGGACGAAGTGAGACAGTGGTATGGACATATATACACTACCAAACGTAAAATAGCTAGCTAGTGGGAAGCAGCTGCATAGCACAGGGAGATCAGCTCGGTGCTTTGTGACCGCCTAGAGGGGTGGGATAGGGAGGGTGGGAGGGAGATGCAAGAGGAAGGAGATATGGGGATATATGTATATGTATGGCTGATTCACTTTGTTATAAAGCAGAAACTAACACACCATTGTAAAGCAATTATACTCCAATAAAGATGTTAAAAAAACCGAAAAACAAAAACCTGAAGCTCTATACCCAAAAAACAACTCCCCATTTCTCCTTCCCCCCAGCCCCTGGTGACCACCACTGCACTTTCATTTCTAAGAATTTAACTACTTAAGTACTTCATATAAGTGGAATTATACAGTACTTATCTTTTTGTGACTGACTTATTTCCTTTAACACAGTGCCCTTAAGTTTCATCTGTATTGTAGTGTGTGACAGAATTTCCTTCCTTTTTAAGGCTAATTAATATTCTGTTTTATGCGTGTACTACATTTGGTTAACCATTCACCTGGATGGACATTTAGGTTGCTTCCACCTCTCGATTGTTGTGAGTAATGCTGCTATGAACATGATTGTGCAAATAGCTGAGATCCTGTTTTCAGTTCGTTCAGATTTATGTCCAAAAGTGAGAGTGTTGGATCGTATGGTAGTTCCATTCTTAATTTTTTGAGGAACCACCGTACGTGATACAGCGATGTTTTCCATAATGGGTATGCCATTTAACATTCCCACTAACAGTGTACAGGGGGTTCCAGATTCTCCACATTCTCTCCAACCCTTATATTCTGTTTTTGTTTTTTTTTTTATGGTGGGTATCCTAATGGTTATGAAGTAATATCTTTTTGTGCTTTTGATTTGCATTTCTCTGATGATTCATGATGTTGAGCATCTATTCATGTATTTGTTGGCCATTTGTATATCTTTGGAGAAATCTCTATTCAGGTCCTTTGCCCATTTTTTTAATTGGGTTATTTGTTTTTCTGTTGTTGAGTTGTAGGTATTTTTAATTTATTCTGAATATTAAACCATGATCAGGACTTCCCTGGTGGCGCAGTGGTTAAGAATCCGCCTGCCAATGCAGGGGACACGGGTTCGAGCCCTGGTCCGGGAAGATTCCACATGCTGTGGAGCAACTAAGCCCCTGTGCCACAACTACTGAGCCTGCGTGCCACAACTACTGAAGCCCCCATGCCTAGAGTCCATGCTTCACAACAAGAGAAGCCACTTCAATGAGAAGCCCACACACCGCAACAAAGAGTAGCCCCCACTCACCGCAACTAGAGAAAGCCTGCGTGCAGGAATGAAGACCCAACACAGCCAAAAATAAATTAATTAAAACAAACAAAGAAGACACCGATCAGATATGATTTCTAAATATTTTCTGCCATTCCATAGATTGCCTTTTCACTCTGTTGTTTCCATTATGTGAATATGTTTTTAAGTTTGATGTAGCCTCAAGTGTCTGTTTTTGCTTTTGTTGCCTGTGCTTTTGGTGTCATCTCTAAGAAATCATTACCAAATGCAGTATCATGAAGTGTCTCCCCTATATTTTTTTCGAGAAGCCTTATAGTTCCAGGTCTTTAATTCATTTTGAGTTAATTTTTATGTATGCTGTAAAGGAATGGTCCAACCTTGTTATTTTGTGTGTGGATATCCAGATTCTCTAACACAATTTGTTGAAGAGACTATTCTTTCCCCATTGTGTAGTGTTAGTACCCTTGTAAAGATCATTTGACCCTATGTGCAGTGGTTTATTTCTGGGCTCTTTTCTGTTCCCTTGATCTATGTATCTTTATGTCAGTACCACATTGTTTTTTGTTTGTACCTTATTTTTTTGATTACTATAGCTTTGTTATGTGTTTTGATATCAGGAAATATGAGACCTCTGACTTTTTTTTTTCCAAGATTGTTTGGCTGCTCGGAGTCCCTTTCAGTTCCAGATGAATTTTAAGATGATTTTTTTCGATTTCTGCAGAAAATGCTATTGGGATTTTGATATGGCTTATATTGAATCTGCAGATCACTTTGGGTAATATGGACATTTTTTAACAATATTAAGTCTTCCCATCCGTGAGCACTGGATGTGTTTCCATTTATTTGTGTTAGTTTCTTTCAGCAATGCTTTGTAATTTTCAGCATGTTAAGTCTTTTGCTCCTTGGTTAAGTTTATTCCTAAGTATTTTATCCTTTTTGATGCTATAATAGAAAATCGGATTATTTTCTTAATTTCCTTTTCAGATTGGTCACTGTTAGTGTATAGAAATGCAACTGATTTTTGAGTGTTAATTTTGTGTTCTGCAGCATTCCTGAATTTGTTTACTAGTTTTTTGTGGAATCTTTAAGGTTTTCTACATATATGTTATGTTGTCTGTGAACAGAGATAATTTTACCTCGCTTTATTTCTTTTTCTTACCTAAGTGCTCTGGCTAGGACTTATAGTATGATGTGTTGAATAGAAAGTTACTTTGTTCCTGATCTCAGAGGAAAAGCTTTCAATCTTTTACCATTCAGTATGATGTTAGCTGTGGGTTTTTCGTATATGGTCTTAATTATGTTGAGATAGTTTCCTTCTAGTTTCAGTTTATTGAGTATTTTTATCATGAAAGGGTATTGAATTTTGTCAGGTGCATTTTCTGCATCAAATGAGATGGTCACGTGTTTAGGTTTTTTCTCTTCTTTTAATGTGGTATTTTACATTGATTAATTGTCATATTTTAATCCTAGCATTTCAGATAAACCCCACTAGGTCATGGTGTATAATCCTTTTCATGTGCTATTGAATTTGAAGAGTGGACATTCTTAATCTTGCTCTTTAGAGGGAAGGCATCTAGTCTTTTACCGTTGAGTATGATGTTAGCTGTGGAATTTTTTTCATAGATATTCTTTTTTTTGAATTTTTAAAAATCATGAAAGTATGTTGGAATTTGTTTAAATGCTTTTTTCTCTGTTGAGATGTCTCTGTGGTTTTTGTTCTTTATTATATTGATTGCTTTTCCTATATTAAACAGTGTGACTTATGGATTTTGTCTTCTGATTTTTGATGACCTATCCTGTGTCTAGATGAGTAAATTGCAAGTGCCTACATTTTCTATTTGACATTCATGGGTTTTTTTGCATCAGTTCTTGATTTTATTTTTATTTATATGAGAGTAAGGCTCTTATTTTCTCCAAAACTTATTTTGAATGAATATTCTTCCAGACCTTATTCTGTTCTCCTGATCTGTTTATATATTCTACACTAACATGTGATTATTATATTTAATTTTTTATTGTAATTAAAATGCATTTTAATACATTTTTACTTAATACAAAAGTCAAAAGTTACAAGAGTTTATAGTGAAAAGGAAGTCCCTCTCCTACTTTTATTTCAACCAGAGGTGTTGTTTTCAGTTCCTTCTATGTCATTCCAGAAAGTTCTCATCCTCATATTTGCCTCATTCTTTTTTTAGCATCTACTTAGTATGTAGTTGATTGGAGTGTGCTTTATTAAATATTCTCCTGTTGATTGACATTTAGATAGTTTCCTGCTATTAAAACTGTGTTACAGAGATTGTCCTGTGATATATATCCCTATGCACATGTCTAAATATATCCAATGTTTTTGTAAGATAAATTCCTAGAAGTAGAATGTGTGTTTAAAATTTTGATAGATGTTGCCAAATTTCCCTCCAGAGAAGGTTTGTGCGAATTCATAATCCTAGCGGCTATGTTGAGAGAGTTTTTTTCCTTATGCCTCAGCAATGCTGTGTTATTAAACTTTTTGATCATTTCAAATTATTAGATGAATATTTGTAACTCATTATAGTGTTTACTTGCATTTCTCTTAAGAGTGATGGTGAAGTCTGTTTGAGATGGTTGTATTTCTTTTTCTTTGAATTGTTTTGTGAACTTTGCCCATTTAAAAATTGGTTTATAAGACTTTTCTCTGATTTGTAGAATTAAGGAATTTAGCACTTTCATGATATAAATTGCAGCTGTTTTTTCTAGTGTGATATCTTTTGACTTTACTTATGATTGGTGTTGGAAATTTGCATTCCATTCCTTTTTATTGCGAAGTAGTATTTCATGGTATGCATGTGTCACAGTTTCTCTACCTTTTCACCTGTTGAAGGGTGCTTTAGTATTTTCCAGTTTTTGTTTATCACAAATAATATTGTTATAAGCACTCATGTGCAGGGGTTTTGTTTCTTTTTTTCTTTTTCATGTACAGGTTTTTGTATGGACATAAGTTTCCTTTTTTTCTGGATACATGCCCAATAGTGAGATTTCTGAGTCAGAAGTGTAAGTGTGTGTTCAGTTTTTTGAGAAAACACCAAACAGTTTTCCAGTGTCTATGCCATTTTACATTTCTACTGGCAGTGTATGAGAGACCCAGTTTTTCTGCATCCTTGCAAGCATATTTGTTATTGTCGCTTTTTATTTTAGATGTTTAAATAGGTATGTAATGATATCTCCTTGTGTTCTAGTTTGCATTTCCCTAATGGCTAAAATGATGTGTTTGCTGTCTCTGTAGCCTCCCTGCTGAAATATCTGTGGATGTCTTTCACATTTTTAAATTGCAGTGTTTGTTTTTATAGTGTTGAATTTTAAGAGTTGCAACATATATTCTAGATACTAGTCCTTAGATACATGATTTGGAAATATTTTCTTCCAGGGTATAGATTGTGTTTCTTTTTTAAAAAACATCTGATTTTTGAAATAATTATAGATTCATAGGGAGTTGCGAAGAAGTCTTCAGTAAGGATCATCCGTATACCCTTCACCCAGCCTCCCCATTGTTAGCATTTTTTCTAACTTTAGTGCAATATCATAACCAGAAAATTAACATTGGTACAATTCTTAGGGCTTATTCAAATTATATCAGTTACTTATGCACTCTTTGTGTGTGTATACCTCTCTGCAATTTTATCACATGGTAGCTTCATGTGACCACCACCACAATCAATTTACTAACTCCATAAGACCACCTCTTGCTACCCTTTCATAGCCTCACTTACCCTCCTGCCCTGTTCCTAGTCCCTGACAACCACTAATCAGTACTCTATCTCTAAATTATTTCAGCAATATTATATTTAAAAAAAAAAGTCATGCCTTGTATCCTCTGAAGATTGGCTTTTTTCACTCAGCATAATTTCTTTGAGGTTTATCTAAGTTTTTGTGTTTATCAGTAGTTCTTTTTTATTGCTGGGATGTATTCCATTGTATGATATACTGTTTATTAGCCATTTTATGCACTGAAGGACATTTAGATAGTTTTCAGTGTTTGGCTGTTATGCATAAAGTTGCTGTGACCATTCATATACAAGTTTCTGTGTGGAAATAAGTTTTCCTTTCTCTGAGATAAATGCCCAAGCGTTCAATTGCTGAGCCATATGGTAAGTTCATTTTTAGTTTTAAAAGGAACTGCAAAATTATTTTCTACAATAACTATACCATTTTGCATTTCTGCTGGCCATGTATAAGTGATCCAGTTTCTCTGCATCCTTGCTAGCATTTGGTATTATTATTATTTTTTATTTTAGCCATTCTGATAGATGTGCAGTGATATCTCATGGTTTTAATTTGCATTGCCTTAATGGCTAATAATATTGAGCATCATTTTATTTGCTTATTTGGCATCTGAATATCTTCTTTGGTGAATTTCCTCTTCATAACTTTTGTCCATTTTCTAACTGGAGTATTTGGGTTTTCGTTTTTGTTATTTTGTGTTTTACTATTGAGCTTTCAGAGTTCTTTATATATGCTAGATACTAGTCCTTTGTTGGGTATGTGGCTTGCAAATATTTTCTCCAATTTTGTAGTTTTTTTTTTTTAATTCTCTTAATGGGGTCTTCTGCAAAGCAAAATTAAATATTTTTTTCTTTTATAGATTGTGCTTTTGATGTCACGTCTAAGAACTCTTTGCCCAACCCTAGATCTGAAAGATTTTCTCCTTTGTTTTTTTCTAAAAGGTTTATATTTTTATGTTTTACATTTAAATCTATGACCCACTTGTTGTTACCTTATTTATATAAGGTGAGGTTTAGGTTCAGGTTCATTTATAGGTGTCTGACTACTGCAGTACCATTTGTTTAAAAAGGCTGTCCTTCCTCCATTGAATTGCTTTTTCACCTTTGTCAAAAATTAGTTGTCCTTATTTGTATGGGTCTTTTTCTAGGTCCTTTGTTCCACTGATCTGTAGTCTGTCTCCCACTTATATCACAAGATCTTGGTTACTAGCTATATAATGTCGTAAAATTGGGTAGAGTAATTTCTCTAACTTTATTCTTTTGTTTAAAAATTATTTTAGCTATTCTAGTTTCTTTGCCTTTCCATACAAATTTTAACATTATCTTGTCTATCTCTACCAAAAAAACCTACTGAGATTTTGATAGGAATTGAATTAAACCTCCAAATCAGTTTAGGGATAATTAATAGTTTTTCTAGCTCCGTGCTTTGTGACCACCTAGAGGGGTGGGATAGGGAGGGTGGGAGGGAGATGCAAGAGGAAAGAGATATAGGGATATATGTATTTGTATAGCTGATTCACTTTGTTATAAAGCAGAAACTAACACACCACTGTAAAGCAATTATACTCCAATAAAGATGTTAAAAAAAAAAAAAGTTTTTCTGTTGAGTCTTCCAATATATGAACATGGTATATCTTTCCATTTAGTTTTATTTTGTTCATCAGCATTTTGTAGTTTTCAGTATGCAAGTCTTGCACATGTTTATTAGAGCTATACGTAAGTATTTCACTCTCTTGAGTGATTACAGATGTTATTGTATTTTAAATTTTGATTTTCATGTGTTTGTTAGTATATACAGGTACAGTTGTTTTTTTGTTGTTGTTGATTTTGTATCTTGTGACCTTGATGAACTCATTTCTTAGTTCTAGGAAGACTTTTGTAAATTTTTTGGAATTTTCTACATAGATTACAATGTCATCTGGAAATAGGGATAGTTTTATTTCTTTTACCATTTTCTATGCCATTATCTTATATTTAACTGGTTGGGATTCCAACAGAGTGTTGAATACTGGTGGTGAGAATTACCATCCTTTGTTTTTAATCTTAGGGTGAAAGTCTCAAGATAAACTGATTTTTTTTCCCACCTGCTTTCAGACTTTTCCTCATAAAGTTACCTTGTTTTGCACTTCCCTGGTGGCGCAGTGGTTGAGAGTCCACCTGCTGATGCAGGGGACATGGGTTCGTGCCCCGGTCTGGGAAGATCCCGCATGCCGCGGAGCGACTGGGCCCATGAGCCTTGGCCGCTGAGCCTACGCGTCCGGAGCCTGTGCTCCGCAACGGAAGAGGCCACAACAGTGAGAGGCCCGCGTACCACAAAAAAAAAAGAAAAAAGTTACCTTGTTTTGTGTTATAATTCTTTTTTAAGCTTCCTTATTGTTAGCATTTGCCTGATAAAAGCTATGTTCTTTGTTTTTTTCAACCTCTTGTGGCATTTTATTTCTCTGTGTTTTAAATAACAGCTTTATTGATATATAATTTACATATTATAAAATTTACTCTTTTAAAGGGTACAATTCATTGGTTTCAGTATATTCATAGAGTCGTGCAGCCATCACCACTGTCAATGTTAGAACATTTTCATCACCCCAAAAAGAGACCTTGTACTCATTATCAGTCACTTTCCAGTCCCAGCTCCCCAGCCCCTGGAACTACTAATGCAGTTTCTGTCTTTATGGATTTGCCTATTTTGGATAATGTTTTCAAGGTTTATTTATGTTATAGTGTGTATCAGTACTTCATTCCTTTTTATGGCAAAATAATACTCCATTGTATGGGTGTACCACATTTTTTTTTTTTTTTTTTTTGCGTTACGCGGGCCTCTCACTATTGTGGCCTCTCCCATTGCGGAGCATAGGCTCCGGACGCGCAGGCTCAGTGGCCATGGCTCACGGGCCCAGCCGCTCCGCGGCACGTGGGATCTTCCCGGACCGGGGCACGATCCCGTGTCCCCTGCATCGGCAGGCGGACTCCCAACCACCGCGCCACCAGGGAAGCCCGGATATACCACATTTTTAAAGTCCATTCATCAGTTGATGAACATTTGGGTTGTTTCCACTTTTTTGGTATTATGAATAATGCTTACAAATATTCATATACATGTTTTTGTATGGATATGTATTTTCAGTTCTCTTGGTTATATATCTTGGAGCAGAATTGCTGGGTCTTATGGTGACTCTGTCTAAACTTTGAAGAACTGCCAGAGTGTTTTCCAAAGCAGTTGTACCATTTTACATTCTCACCAGTGATACACGAGGGTTCCTGTTTCTCCACATCCTTGCTAGCACTTGTTACTCTCTTTTTGATTATAGGGAACCTAGTGGGTATGAAGTGGTATCTCAGTGTGGCAGTTTTTGCTCTTATACATAGCAAGCATTTAGCTGGCTTTTAAAAAAACTCAATCTAAAAATGTAATATATTCTCATTTTTATGTTGTCATTGTTATATTTGGTCTTTGTTCTGCCATCTTTGTTTCCTTAAGTAGTTACTAGTTAAAGTTTACCAAACACATTTAAACCTAAATTTTCTTACCAACATTGTTAATTTTTCAGTGTAATCAATGTGTCTTGCCTCTCCTTTCCCCTCGTTAATTTATTCATTGATTTATTTTATCAGAAATATGTTGATGGCTGTTTTGCTCAAAGTTTATATTAACAATTAAAGCTTACGTGAGAGTCATTGACAGAAGAAGCATTTTCCCTCATTGCATGATAAGAGTAGAAATCTTAATAGATTCAATAGTTATGGTTATGAAAGAATTGCTGTCAAATGGAGAAACAGACATTCACTTTAGTGGTTTATTTCAGATTTTGAGAGGTCTCTATAGAATCCAAAAGCTAACAAGCAGTCTTTCAAATCAAAGTAGGTTGAGTGGGGGTTAGAAAATCTGATGAATATATTGTGAATTTAGTTAAAACTCAACCAAAAGAGTGGAGTTATAACAATATCTAACATATTAAATTATAGTTTTATCCATTAAGCAGATTAGGAAATTCATATTTTCAAGTTCACCTAAGATGTGAATTGTTACTTCCTTTTTAATAGAAATAATACATTCTTTAACAGATAGCCTTGATGCTGTAACTTGTATTTCTGCTTAAGGCTGAAATTTCTTTAGAATTCATCCCATGGTTACTTTTATTTATTTATTTTTATTTTAATTTTTAAAAAAATTTTTAAATGATTTTTATTTTTGGCTGTGTTGGGTCTTTGTTGCTACGCGTGGGCTTTCTCTAGTTGTGACAAGCAGGGGCTACTCTTTGTTGCGGTGCACGGGCTTCTTGTTGCGGTGGCTTCTCTTGTTGTGGAGCACAGGCTCTAGGCATGTGGGCTTCAGTAGTTGTGGCATGTGGGCTCAGTAGTTGTGGCTCGTGGGCTCTAGAGTGCAGGCTCAGTAGTTGTGGCACACGAGCTTAGTTGCTCCACAGCATGTGGGATCTTCCCGGACCAGGGATCAAACCTGTGTCCCCTGCATTAGCAAGTGGATTCTTAACCACGGTGCCACAAGCGAAGTCCCCCATGGTTACTTTTAGATAAAGTAAATAAGGTCATATGTGTGTATTTATGTGTTTGTGTATAACTTGCTTATGCTTGTGTAGATTTTGGTGTGCTTTTGAGTCAGTTTAAAGCCAAAATTGTATTCATATATGTGATGATTTTTTTCATGTTAATTCTCACCTTCCCACCGTAAGATCTGGATTTGCTAAATCAGAAGACTGGAGAATGACATTTAACTTAGTGTGACGAGAATTAAAATGCAGGAGCTTTTACTACCTAATGAGTAATCTATATCAGTCTTTCTGTCTGCAGCTTACTTCTTCTTTGCTCCCCAATCTAGCATTTCACCTCTACTTTTACCCCCATTATGCTTTTAAAGTAACTTCTGAAGTGTGTTTTAACTTTTACAAAATGAAATTATAGTTCTTAATGATAGTAGTTTGTTGTATCTCTTATTGTCCTACATATATTAGATTTTCTATTAATATATAAAATTAGAGGATAGACAATTTTTTTTTGATACCTAAGAAACCACCTCACACAGTTAAACATTTTGCCCTTTAAAAAATGATAATTATCAGTCTAATTCAGTTCTTCAACTGAAGGTCATTGCAAAGCATACTTTTTCTGCTATATGGCAAACTACAGTTTAGATACTGATTCAATTAAAGGTGATACTTATTTTTCCGTTTGATTTTTTTTTTAAATACTCTAGTTTGAATATACATACATTTGCATACAAGAATATCTGTGTGTAAGAGACAGAGTGCATTCATTTGCACCCAGAGTTCAAAAGAATAAGAGAAAGAAATGAGAATGTGTACATTAGAGATATTAAAGTATTTGCACTCCCCTTTCCCATCAAGGCTAAAAATGATGGTTAAACACCTGTTTCTGTGCCCATGAGGAAAATAACCTTTGCTTCTAGGCCTTCTAGATTTTCTGAATGGAGGGTTTTGTGGTACAAGAAGGTGAACTTGAGGAACAGGAAGAAACTATTCTCTTACTCGTGTGCAAAACTGGCCCAGGCCAAATTTCAGTGGAAAATTGTCTTTGGCATCTTCCCATTTGTCTTTCTTCATGCTTCTCCCACCTCCTCCTGCCTTATTCTTAGGTGTCTAGTGTCTTTAGCTCCCTACTGTGGCATTTTTTCCAGGCCTGCAGATGTACCTCTTAATCTCCACAAAACCCCTCCATTTTCTTTCTAATGTTGTCTGTGAAATAAGAAAACAATCTGATCTGTAAATTAACCTTGATACTCATGATATTTCTACTTTTGAACCTATAGGTTCTCTGCTTAGGGATGAGAGTCCAGGATAGTAGTAGCTATTTGTACATGTTTGCTTATTTGTAATTTAAGTATTTGTCAGGAATTATCCATTGACTTACAGCTGGTTTCCCTTTGATCACTGTTCACAGCAAATATGCTTGGGTATGGGCTCACTTGCCGCAACCTTCACCTCATGAGTCCTCTTAATCCTTATCAGAAGGAAATTCCATTTCTTCCTGCGGGAAAGTAAACATAATAGTTTGTAAGACTGAGTTCTCTTAAGCAGTATATTTCAAGAGTATAAATCAGTATTTACCCAAATGCCTGGCATTTCTAGTTTGTTGTAAACATAAAATTAGTTATGGGTAAATGTTATTAAATGCCTAATATTTACACTAGATAATTATAGTCCTTGGAGCCTTTTCTGGGTTCATGAATTTAGGTTGCTACTTAAATTTTAATATTTTACCCTTCTACTTAAGAAAGGATAGTGTAGAATGAATTTGAAAATGGCTGTTAAACTATATCTAAATGCAGTTATACAGCTAATAGTAATGTATGATGACAAAGTGACCAACATTTATAAACAAGAAAAAAAGTCCATGATAAACATTTAATTCTTATACTTACTGGAGAAAATACATATATTTAAGAAAAAACTAAGTGCACAGTCATGTGTTTCAGTCTGTACTACCAGGTGGTTACTGAAACATTATTTAAAGTAATTTCCCTTTCTAGTGAAGAGTAGTAGTGTAGCTAGAAACTTCTAGCTACTTTTATACAAGAACTCTTTTTTAATATAAATACAAGAAACTCTTCTACAAGAAAACTACTAGAAAATCAACTGTGAGGAGCTATTAGAACTAATTGAGTTCAGCGTGAGAGCTAATTAAAGGTTATTGTGGGGGAAAAAATCAGTATTCTTTTTACTACAAATGATAGAAAAATCCAC
Source organism: Stenella coeruleoalba (assembly GCF_951394435.1). Lineage (NCBI taxonomy): Eukaryota > Metazoa > Chordata > Mammalia > Artiodactyla > Delphinidae > Stenella > Stenella coeruleoalba. The sequence continues at coordinate 139,434,815 of NC_137147.1, read as the reverse complement.
CTAAAACTGGGCATAAATGTAAAAACTAATCCATTAGTTTATATAACCAAAGAATAAGAGGCTTGATGCTCAGCTCAATGACATCACTTGATCCTTTTCTTATCCCTCTACTCTTCCCCTGTGAACCTCTACCCCCATTGCTTTGCTCCTTATTGTGGCAAAATTCCACGAACAAGTCTTCTGTAGTCTCTGTCTCCGGTTCCTCACTTTCCATTCTCCTGTAAGTTCACTCCAGTCATGCTTTTGTTCCAATCACTTCACTGAAAACTTCCTTTGTCAGGAAGATCTTTGATGCCAAAGCCCATGGTCCCTTCTCAGTCCCCAGCTCACTTGATCTGTTAGCAGCATTTGACACAGTTAATCAGGTTCTCCTACTCGCAGCGCTTTGTCACTGGACAAAGTATTCCAGGACACAACTCTCTCTCTCTTGGTTTTCCTTACATCTTGCTGGTCATTTCTTCTTACACTTCTTTTCTAAATAGTTTTTTAAATTTTAGTATAGTTGATTGACAATGTTGTGTTAGTTTCTGCTGTACAGCAAAGTGAATCAGCTGTACATACACATATATTCACTCTCTTTTAGACTCCATTCCCATATGGGTCATTACAGAGCACTGAATAGAGTTCCCTGTGCTGTACAGTAGGTTCTTATTAGTTATCTTTTGTAGATAGTAGTGTGTATATGTCAGTCCCAATCTCCCAGTTTATCCCCCACCCCTTTCCTCTTGGTAACCATTAGTTTGTTTTCTATATCTGTGACTCTGTTGGTTTTGTAAATAGGTTCATTTGTACCATTTTTTTTAGATTCCACATATAAGCGATATCATGTTTGTCTTTGTCTGACTTACTTCACTTAGTATGATAACCTCTAGGTCCATCCATGTTGTTACAAATGGCATTATTTCATTCTTTTTTATGGCTTGGTATATATGTACCACATCTTCTTTATCTATTCATCTGTCAGTGGACATTTAGGTTGCTTCCATGTCTTGGCTACTGTAAATAATGCTGCAGTGAACATTGGGGTGCATGTATCTTTTCAAAGTATGGTTTTCTCCGAATATATGCCCAGGAGTGGGATTGCTGGATCATATGGTAGCTCTATTTTTAGTTTTTTAAGGAACCTCCATGCTGTTCTCCATAGTGGCTGTACCAGTTTACATTCCCACCAACACTGTAGGAGGGTTCCCTTTTCTCCACATCCTCTCCAGCATTTATTCTTTGTAGATGTTTTGATGATGGCTATGCTAACCGGTGTGAGATGATACCTCATTGTAGTTTTGATTTGCATTTCTCTAGTAATTAGTGATTTTGAACATCTTTTCTTGTGCCCCTTGGCCATCTATGTGTCTTCTACACTTCTTTTCTTGTTTCTCTTCTTCTCCCAGACCTCTTTGCTATCCTTATTTCTTTGGTGATTTTATCTAGTCTCAAGGCTTTAAATAGTAACTAAACATTAATGACATTTATAACATTTATATGACAAATAACATTTATTTGACAAGATAACATTTATATCTTAGCCAAGTCCTCTCTGAGTTCCAGAGTCTCATCCAACTGCCCATATAAAATCACTATTCAGATGTCTATCCCAAACTTAATATGTCCAGTAATGAATTTTTGTTCTTTCTTTTAAAACAAATTCTACCCCTAGTTGTCGTCTTGGTTAAGGGCATCTTCCATCTGCCTAGTTGCTCAGGCTAAAATCTTTAGAGTCATCCTGGATTCTGCTCTTTTATTATGCCCCAGTCAATTAGTTAAGAAATTCTTTTGACTCTATCTTTAAAATATATCCCGAATCTGACCGCTTCTCATAACCTTCACTGCCACTACCCTGACCTGAGCCACCATCATCTCTTACCTGGATTATTACATGGATTTCTGCTGCTACATTTCCCTCCTTTACAATATTTTCAGTTTAGTAGCCAGAGTGATTCCATTAAGTGACTCTTTTAATCACGTTACTTCTTTGTTTAAGACTCTCTGTTGGCTTCTCATGTGACTCAGAGTAAAATCCAAAATCCTATGATCTAGCCCTCTCTTCATTACCTGTCCGGTATTATTATTTACTAGTATTCTCTTTAACTTGGCTCTAACCACAGTGGCTTTCTTGCTGTTCCTCAGATACACTGTATGCTCTTATCTTGGGGCCTTGGCATGGGTGTTTTCTTTACCTGGAATGCTCTTCCCAGTATATTCACATGGCTATCTCCTTCACCTCCTTCAAGCCAAAAATACTAATTTTTTTTAATAAGACTTACCCAGACTACCCTATTTAAAATTCCACCTCATTCTTTCTAATCCCTATTACCCTGTGCTATTTTTTCTGTAATGTTTATCACTTTCTGACATACTTTATTATGATATCATTTATTATCTTTCTTTTCCTGTCAGAATGTAAGTCCCATAAGGGCAGAGGTTTTGGTTTCTTCTTCGTTGATTATCCCAAGCACCTAGAATAATGTCTTATACATGTTAGGTGCTCAATAAATATTTGTTGAATGAATGTTTGTGTAACAAATCTGTTTCATGTTATTTTGTGACTCTGCTTTCTTTCTGTTGGTCTTATTTTTTTTTAGTCAGTATGTAGTTCCCAGCAGTTCCTGGAATACTTCCAGATTCAGATCTAGCCCAAAAGAGAAAAAATCTTTGTCCCAGTATCCCCAGGAAAAGATCCTGAGGTTGACTATGATTGAAATACTTTAAATGCCATGTGCCGCCCTTGACCAGTCAACCCTTCAGGGGAATGGGGTTCCCTTTTCAGCCTAGACTTTGGTCATATGCTCCATTCTGAGACTGGAAGTAAAGTCACAAATAAAAACGTCTGTTGCGGGAATAGAAGCTGCTGAATACAAGAAATGTCTACTAGCTTGTATACCACTGTTTTACAAAATGTGATCCTTGGATACTGGTTCCATGGGATGTCAGTAGGTATTCTTTGACCATGTCCTATTAATTTTGGAAACTTAAATTTAAAAAAGCTTTGTTATTGCAGAATTTCTCAGGGTTTTGAATATAATAATGTACTATATGAATCTCTAAGTGGGATATGTTTTATTCAACAACTTCCCAAAATTCTTTGAACATGGAAGCGTTTTCCCTTTAGAAGATCTCATGGTATATTCTCACGGCCCACATAATGAGAAATAGTTATGTTTGCTAAGAACTAGTTAGAAAATTGAAGAATAATTAGATAATTATTATTATCTATATTAATATTATATATTATAATATTATATCTATATATATAGATATAATATATATATCTATATATATAGATATATAGATATCTATAATATCTATAATATTATAGATAATATTATTATCTATAATAATTAGATAATAATCTCATGCAACAGCAACAAAAGAAAAAATACAAAGGAATACTCTTCAAATTTACAGGATTTATTAGAAGAAAAAATGTTTGATTCCCCAAAGACTTGAATATTTAGAAAGACACAGTCCTTTGGAAGATGTCTGTTTTCAATAAATTTAGCGTAGTTGTAATTAGAAATCCAATTTAACAGGGAGGTAAAGGGAAGAGAAGGAGAGCTTTATCAAATGACTTCCAAAGTTCCTTTGTGTTGTAGGTTTTTTAGATTGCAAGAAAGGGTAATACCTCAGGCCACCTAAGAAGGGTTTATTGTAAGGTTGTATAAGAATTAGAAAGTTATGATCATGTACTTTCTTTGTCTGGTTATGTATATTCTCTCCCTCTATGGCACCTCTATATCTTTCTAAGCATTTAGTTTGTTTGCCTCTGACTACAGAGAGCTCTTGGAGACCCTTTATGTTCCATACTCCAAATCCTGGAAGAAGCTAGTTTGAATTGATTTTAGTAAATATGTTGCTAATGGATGGATCCCTTCAGGTATAGTCATTTTATGGGTTACCCAGTGGATAGGCCACCCCTGGGAAAATTATGCTCCCTGTTGCTATCAGTGGCTGTCCAGTATAGAAAACAGCCTATAGCTACTTTCCTGGTAGAAGGTGTGGGCTGGGAAGGTTCAACTAGGAGGGAAAGTTGGATGTGGTAGGTAGCATGACTAAAATAGCCAGTATAATTTAGAAGAAAAAATAAGAATAGACAGAGGAATTCTGAAAAATAGATGTATGACATACCACATGTAAAATATACTGTCTATATGTATGACAAATGTATAATAATTGAAACTGTGGAACTGATGCCTGAATAAGCAGTTAATGAAGTAGAAATATAATTTTAAAATAACAAAAGTGAAATTTCTAATTAGTGGCATGAATTAGACATTAAATTGTTCAGGAGTACCTAATTAACCATTAAAAAGTTAAATTCCTGCCTTGCAACTTGTCAGAATAATATCAAAATATGGTTTAAAGATTTAAATGCTTAAAAATGAAACTATAGTGATGTCAGAGGGAAATACAGGTTGCATTTAAATAGATGCATAAATAATGTATTACACTGCATAAAAATATTTAAATAATACTGGAGTTAGGAATTTTTCTTCAGGAAAAACATGAATTGTGAGGACTTTTTTTTATTACATTATATGGCAAAATAAATAAACCAAGGGACAATATTTACAATATATGACCATATTACAAATCTTTAATATATGAAAGGCTGTTAGAATAATTGGTGTGTGCACAGGAGTGTTTAATCTTACCCAGCCATCAGACAGTGTTACCCTAGTTCATACACTCTTTCCACTTCACTGAATGACTATTTCATCTTACTCTGTCACAACACACTTTTTCTCACACACAGCTATTTTTCCACTCTCTTTGTTGATGACTGTGCTTGTTATTTCTTTTTCACCAGGAAAATGGAACCAGTTAAAAGTTAACTTCTTTTTTTTTTAATTTAATTTAATTTTTGGCTGTGTTGGGTCTTCGTTGCTGTGTGTGGCCTTTCTCTAGTTGTGGTGAGCGGGGGCTACTCTTCGTTGCCGTGCGCGGGCTTCTCACTACGGTGGCTTCTCTTGTCGTGGAGCATGGGCCCGCGTGGGCCCATGGGCACGTGGGCTTCAGTAGTTGCAGCATGTGGGCTCAGTAGTTGTGGCTCTCGGACTCTAGAGCGCAGGCTCCATAGTTGTGGCGCACAGGCCTAGTTTCTCCACGGCATGTGGGATCTTCCCGCAGCAGGGATCAGGATCTTCCTGCAGCAGGGATCGAACCCATGTCCCCTGCATTGGCAGGTGGATTCTTAACCACTGTGCCACCAGGGAAGTCCCCAAAAGTTAACTTCTAAAAGTTCCCATCCCATAAGTACTTTATCCACACCTACCTACGTCTCTGACCATATGCTATATATGTTTTTTCCGTGACTCTGAATGAATTCTTTGGTCTCTGGACTAAGGCCATTCCTTACACTTGTGTGTTAGATCCCATTCACTTGCTTATTCAAGGACATTGCTTATTCTTCCTTCTCTCTTGTACGTCATCAGTTTTTTGCCTGTGTACTAGATCATTCCATTAATATATAATTTTGTGCTAACTTTCCCATCTTAAAAAACAAACTACTTTTCTCCTAATTTCCTTCCAGCTATACCCCCATTTTCTTTTCCTTCACCACAAAATTCCTTGCCAGGAGTGTTTCAATTCACTGTCTCTGATTTCTTTCCTCCCTTTTCTCTCATGAATCCTTTCCAAGTAGGTTTTCACTTAACCCATGACAAAGAAACTTCTGTTATCTAGGTCATCAGTGACCATTATGTCACTAAAAGCAAGTCATTGCTCAGTTTTTGTGTGTGTGTGTGTGTGTGTGTTTTTTTTTTTTGCGATACGTGGGCCTCACTGTTGTGGCCTCTCCCATTGCGGAGCACAGGCTCTGGACGCGCAGGCTCAGTGGCCATGGCTCACAGGCTTAGCTGCTCCGTGGCATGTGGGATCTTCCTGGACCGGGGCACGAACCTGTGTCCCCTGCATCGGCAGGCGGACTCTCAACCACTGCGCCACCAGGGAAGCCCCATTGCCCATTGCTCAGTTTTGAAACATCAAAAGAAAAAATTAAAATGTGACTGGTACGATTAGAGTGCCTTACAACATAAAGCCAATAAGGGTATGAAAAGTAGTTAACTTATAGAGTAGCCAAAGAAATGCAAACTTAAGACAATAAGATGTTTTTCATCTAGTGCCCAGTGTTGGCAAGGAACTCTCATATACCACTTACTTATGCAAATGAACAGCATTTCTGGAAGCAGTTTGGCAACTTGTACAAAAGCTTTAAAAATGTGTATATCTTTTGACCCACGCATTCCTTTTCTAAGAGTATGTCCTAAGGAAATAAAGATCACACAAATACAAACACACACCCCCAGGGGGAGAGGAAAGGATTCATCAAGGCATAGTTTATAAAAGGAAAATATTGAAAACAACCTAAATATCCAACAATAGGTGATTGGTTAAATTATGGCATATTTATATAATAGAATACCATGTAGCCACTTAAAATGATGACAGATAGGTTATTGACATGGAAAGATTTTTACTACACATTTTGAAGTGAGAAAAGTATTCAGAACAATTTTTGTGGGAAACATTGTGTATATTACACTGATGGATGTACATATGCACAGTGTGTGTATATGGGAAAATACCTGGAAAAATGGATACCGAAGTGTTTTTTAGCTGCTATAAGTGGCAGAATTTTAGGGTTTTTCTAACTTGGTTTGGTTGTATTGCCAACATCAGAAAAAGAAGAAAATGAAAAATTTTTACAAAAGAAAGAAAACTAACTTTCCAATTATAGTCTTGTTCCTTTTTCTATTTTTGCATTTAAACATTGATCATCAGACTTTGTTCATAGCTGGCTGACTTGGTTTGACGCAGTCTTGTTTCTTAACCCCACTGGACTTAAAATAGCTTGATAGCCTGCCAGCTGTGAAAGAATAGATAGGCCAGATATAATATTTACCATACTGTTAGCTCTAAAGTTACTTAGGAGTCTGTATAGGCTCATAACGATTTAAGTTCTTCAGGAGACCAGCTGACTAACTCAGTAAACTATCTGAGAAATTATAAAGACAAAATAAATAGGACAGGTAGAGTTAAATTCCAGAGGAGAAAGATGATGAAAAGCATAGTAAGCTTACTGAAAATGAATTTATTAGGAACCTACAATTAGGGTGTGATAAAATGATATCAGAGGGTTTTATAGAGCTAGAGTCCAACAGAATTGCATGTTACAGTGTTCTTTCCTGCTTCATGGAAAAATTCATGTGTGGCTTTTGTTGTACCCCCAAAGAACTTTTGCCTTTAGCCAGGCAAATATTGTGGAATATTTGCCACCATGAGAATTCTTAAAATCTAGCAGTAGAACATCATAGCTGTGTGTTTAACGTGTATGTGTGATATTATATTGATTTCTATATAAGATATGTAAAACAAATTATTATAAAAGCAATGCATACTCAATGTGAAAAAACTTAAGTTACAAAGAAACGGGTTTTTGCTGCTTCTTTTGATCTTTCATTGCGTGTATACATCTATATACACATATATAAATAAATTTACTTAGGCTGTGCATTTCAAGTTTATATCTTGCCTTTTTTACCTTAATATTTTATGACTGTGTTCTCAGGTCATTATATTTTGTTTGCTTAAAATACTTACCATATTAAAGATAGATAGTCAAAAGCAGTATAAGTTCGTTGATGATTCGGTATATGCCTTTTATTGGGGAAACAAATACTCTGCAACCTTCTTTTTCAGTGGTAGAGCAGTCTAATGATGAAATTAGGTAATTTCAGGTATATTTTTAAAAATTACCTTATTGTCCAGGTTTTTGTTTGTTTTTTTGAATAAACCAAAATGTTCAATAAAGATTTTAAGACTGACATTTGTAGATAGGTACTTTAGTTTCACTTTCCCCAAGACAGCAAGAATGAAATAACAGAAAGATGACTATTTTTAGCTTTTCTTTCTGCTGGTGAGGTGGAATAATAAATATTTTTAGAGCAGTTGAAAGTACAACCACTTAGATTAGCTTAGTGTTTCTATCATCAGAATCTCAATAACTTTGTTTATGTTATGTATCTAGGTTTTGCCTTCCAATATGTTTAGTTTATGTAAATTGCAACATGATTCCTCTTTCTCTTTTTAGTCTAGTTCATCTCTCTATGGAACAATGTTTTTTAAAAAAAAAAAGAAATTTCTAAAGCCATAACTTTTTCTCTGCACATTTTATGTTTTGATTGATAATTATATTCTGGTTATTATAGGCAATGGTTTTCTTTCTTACAGATGAAACATTGGTAATTAATACTTACGGGGGGGGGGCAGGTTGTTGAAAATCTTCTCCTGTAAGTACAGTGAGCCCTTAATATTCACAAGAGATATCCTCCACGACACCTTTATAGGTATCCTTAATTACAAACCCACTAGAACATTTCATCCTTTCTCTGAATTGGAGTATGGAAAAGGTGGAAATCTGAATGACTGTTTTTACCCTCAACAAGAGCTACTGACAAGTATACAAGGCCACATTGAGAGGCTGAGTTATTACCCGGGACACTCATCCTACATCCTCAAAACAGCTAATATTCAAAGTCCTATCTTAGCAAAATTTCAAATTACATTATAGAACTTTGGAGACCTTCAAGATTGGCTGTAGTGATTCAAAACAGAATAGTAATTAATTCACAAATCTGAGATATTAACTTCCTATTGCAGCTATGAAAACAAAGTTCTCATATTTAAGTATTAAAATCAATAACCATTCATACCTGAATCTGTTGCAATCTGACGTTTGCTCCACATTGCACTGAAACAGGTCCAGCCAAGATCATCTGTGGCTTGCCAGTTATTAAGTCTAGTTCTCAATTCTTATCCTGACTTCTGAGCGTGTACCACTGCCGCTTTGAAATGCTCTCTTCCCTTGATGTCAAGGACGCCATTTCCTCCTGTTTTTCTTTGTGAATTTCTGGCTGTTTCTTCTTTGACTTGAGCCTTAAATGTGGTACAAGGGTTCTGTTCTGTTGTTCATTCCCCCTCACCATCTGCCGGTTTTTTTGTGTGTGGGTGCGTGTGTGCACCATTTTGCTTTAGTTACTACTTTCTTAAACAACTTTATCAAAATATCCTTGACATACCATAAACTTCACATACTTGAAATGTACAATTTAATACATTTTGACTATGTGAAATCACCATCATTATAAAAATAATGAACATATCCATCACTCCCCAAAGTTTCCTCATCCCATTAGTAATTCCTCCCAGCTGCCCCTTCCATTCCCAACCAGCCCCTAGATATGATGTGTTTTCTGTCACTATAGATCAGTTTGCATTTTCTAAAATTTTATATAATGGTATCATGGAATATATAATCTTTTTGGGGGGGAGGGGGAGGGGAACGAGGCTGACTTCTCTTAGATTATATTCTAAGGTTTACCCATGTTGTTGTATCGGTAGTTTGTTGCTTTTTATTGCTGAATGGTATTTATTATATGGATATAACACTATTTATTCATTCACCCACTGATAGACATTTGAGTTTCCAGTTTTTGGCTGTTGAGAACAAATCTGCTATGAAAATTTAGGCTCAAATCTTTGTATAATTATATGCTTATATTTTTCTTGGGTAGATTACTTAGGAATGGAGCAAGTGGATCAGATGATAGATACAGGTTTAACTTTGTAAGCAGCTGCCAAACTGTTTTTTAAACCATTAGGCCATTTTACATTCTCTTCTGTAGCATATGAACTTTTCAGTTGCTCTCCATCCTTGTCAACACTTGGTGTTGTCATTTTAAGGATTTTAGACATTCTAATAGGTGTGTATCTCATTGTAGTTTTAATTTGCATTTCCCACAGACTAAGGATGTTGAACATCTTTTAATGTGCTTTTTTGTCATCCATATATTTATGTTCTTTGGTGAGGTGTCTGTTCAGATCTTCTGCACATTCAAATTTTGTTATGTTGTTTGCTTTCTTGTTAGTGACTTGTAAGAGTTCTTTATAGATTCTGGCTACAAGTCCTTTAATGGATATGTGAATTGTAAATATTTTCTCCCAGTCTGTGGCTTCTCTTTTCTTTTTTTTTTTTTAACAGTGTCTTTCCAAGAGCATAAGTTGTTAATTTTGATGAAGTCTAATTCATCAATTGAAAAAAAGATCGTGCTTTGGGACTGTACCTAAAGAAATCTTTACTCCCAATCCATCCCTGGAATAGATATTTGTTTATCTATTCACCTCTTGATGGACACTTGAGTTTCTTTTACCTTTTGGCTATTGTGAATAAAGCTGTTATGGACATTGGCATTCAGATATCTGTTTAGAGTCCCTGCTTTCATTTCTTTGCATTAGTATATACCTAGGAGTGGAATTGCTGAGTCTTAATGATAATTCTGTGTTTTACTCTTGGGGGAACTGCCAAATTGTTTTCCACAGCATCTGTACCATTTTAGTATTCCTATCATCAGTGTATGGGGGGGGTTCCAGTTTCTCCGTATCCTCACCAACTCTTGTGATTTTGTTTTGTTTTTAATTGTAGCCATCTCGTCAGTTTGAAGTGGTTCTGGTTTTGTGTACAGTAATTCCCCTACATACGAACCTTCAAGTTGAGAACATTCAGAGATGCAAGTGCGCATTTTCATGTCCAGTCATGTAAGATCACGTGTCTGGTGTACGTTGTCACGTGCGTGCGTTCTCTACAAGTGGTTGTGCTTTTGTGTACTTTACTATACAGCAGTGGTCCCCGACTTTTTAGGCACCAGGGACTGGTTTCGTGGAAAACAATTTTTCCATGGACCAAGGTTGGGGGTGTGGTGGTTTCGGGATGATTCAAGTGTTGTGCACTTTATTTCTATTATTATTACATTGTAATATACAATGAAATAATTGTACAACTCACCATAATGCTGATAGGAGGCAGAGCTCAGGCGGTAATGTGAGCGATGGGAAGTGGCTGTAAATACAGATGAAGCTTTGCTCGCTCTCCTGCCTCTCACTTCCTGCTGTGCAGCCCAGTTCCTAACAGGCCACAGACTAGTACTGGTCTGGGGGTTGGGGACCCCGGCTGTACAGTACTGTATAGAGTACCGTAGTACAGTATCTTTATTTCAAGCCCAGGATGTCTGGAAGCAAGCGTAAAAGTAGCAGTGGTGTAGCTGGTACTGCTAAGAAGTGCCAAGTGGTAACGATGGATACAGAAGTGAAAATAATTGAGAGAGTGGAGCAAGGCGAAAAGATGGTAGATATCGCTCATTCTTATAACATGAATCGTTCAACCATTGGCATGATTCTAAAGAGCAAGGACAAGATCATGGAACGTGTAAAGTCTGCTGTGACGATGAAGTGGACAATATCAGTAATATCAAAGAAGCATGGAAAAGTGATAGAGGAGATGGAGAAACTTCTCAGTGTATGGATGCAGTATCAGCCTCAAGTCCCACTCAGTTTAATGCTGATTCAAGAGAAAGCTAAAAGCCTTTATGAAGACTTGAAGAAACACGGTGAAGAATCAGATTGCGCATCTTTTTTTTTTTTTTTTTTTTTTTTTGCGGTACGCGGGCCTCTCACTGTTGTGGCCTCCCCCGTTGCGGAGCATAGGCTCCGGACACGCAGGCTCAGCAGCCATGGCTCACGGACCCAGCCGCTCCGCGGCATGTGGGATCTTCCCGGACCGGGTCACAAACCCGTGTTCCCTGCATCGGCAGGCAGACTCTCAACCACTGCGCCACCAGGGAAGCCCAGATTGCGCATCTTTTAATGCCAGCCTTGGCTGGTTTCATCAGTTCGAGGCTAGAGCCAACCTTCACAATGTAAAAGTAAGTGTCAAGGCAGCAAGTGCAGATACAGTAGCTGTCCGGGAATTTCCTGAAACGCTTCGAGAAATTATTGATCAAGGCGAGTATTTACCTGAGCAGGTTCTTAATGTGGATGAGACAGGACTATACTGGAAGAGGCTGCCAGACCAAAGTTACATCGGTAAGGAGGAAAAGTTGATGCCAGGCTATAAAGCAGCAAAGGTTAGGCTAACTGTTGTTTGGTGGCAATGCTTCCAGTGATATGAAGCTGAAACCTCTCTTAGCTTATCATTGAGAGAACACAAGAGCCCTTAAAGACATAGCCAAGGGCTCTCTTCCTGTTGTGGAAGAGTAACCCCAAAGCCTGGGTTACACAGGCCATTTTCCAGGACTGGTTTTTCCACCACTTTATCCCAGAGGTAGAGAAATATTGCTTGGAGAAGGACATCCCATTCCAACATTCTTTTGCTGCTTGACAGTGCTCCGGGCCACCCACCATTCATAGATGACTTTCATCCCAACGTCAGAGTAGTGCATCTGCCACCGAATACTACGTCGCTCGTCCAGCCTATGGACCAGGGAGTTATAGCGACTTTCAAGAAATATTATTTACATCACACTTTTCGTCAGGCAGTAAAGGTGAGTGACGAATCAGGAACAACCTTGCGACAATTTTGGAAGGACTATAACATCTACAAGGCCATAAAAAACACTGACTTTGCTTGCCATGAGGTTACAGCCATCACCATGAATGGGGTTTGGAAGAACCTTTGCCCACAGTTTGTTAACAATTTTTGTGGATTTGAGGTGGATGAGGAGTCCAAAGAGGTCTTCAGCAACTTAGTGACCCTCAGTGAGAAGCTGGAGCTAGATCTGCAAGGGGACTATAGTGACTTTCCTTTACTACTTTTGCAAAGTCTGTATTCTTTGTGTGTGGTCTGTGAAGTTTCTCTTCCATTGTCTCTTCGGTCGGCCTGTGATCTGATGGAGATTTCTCCAAACATCCAATCACCCCTCACCCTGCCCCCCCAAAAGTGTGTACATCTCTTTAAATCTTGTGATAGATGACAGGCTACAGTCCCTACAGCTACAGTGGGGCTGAGGAATAGGGGATAATTGCTAGATCACTCACACAGCTCTCTCAACAGATTCAGCAGTCTCTTTCTTCATCAAGCATTCCCCTGGTTGCTGTGTGTCTGATCAGGTTCAGAGTTCTGAAATCATTGGTTCTGATTTTTTTTTCCCCAGCTTAATGGTTGTTTGGGAGGAGGAACTAACTCCTGGAGCTTTCTATTCTACCATTTTCTCTGATGTCACCTATGATCTACTTTGTGTTAATTTTTGCATATGGTGTACTATATAACTCAAAGCACTTTTCCCCCCACTGCATATGAGTATCCAGTTGTTCTGGCACCATTCATTGAAAAGACTGTTCTTTTTCAACTAAATTGCCTTTGAACCTTTGTCAAAAATCAGTCGTTCATATATATGTGGATATATTTCAAGATTCTCTATTCTGCTCCATAGATCTATTTTTTTAATCTAGACACACTGTCTTAATTACTGTAGCTTTATAATAAGTTTCAGAACCAAGTGGTATTGGCCCTCTAGCTTTGTTCTTCTTTTTCAAAGTTGTTTTAACTCTTCTAGGTCCTTTGCATTTCCACATGAAGTTTAGAAGCACCTTATCAATTTCTTAAAAAAAAAAAAAACAAACTAGCTAGGATTTTTATTGGATTACATTGAATCTGTAGATCAGTTTGGAAACAACTGATATCTTAACCACATTGAGTCATCTGAGCCATGAACACTGTCTCTCTCTTCATTTATTTGGGTCCTTAATTTCTCTGAGCAATATTTGGCATTTTTCAACGCACAGGTCTAGCTCCTCTTCTGTCAGTTTTATGCCTAAGTATTTCATTTTGAGGGGATGCTACTATAAATGTGTTTTTAAAATTTCAATTTCTTATTGTTTACTACTAATTTATAGAAATAGCACAGATTTTTGTATATCATTGTTACCTTATTAAACTCACTTATTCTAATACCTTTTGGTAGAGTCTGTCAGATTTTCTACATAGATCATCATATTGTCTGTGAATAGATGGTTTTAGTTATTTTTCAATCCTGATGTTTTTTCTTTCTTTTTCTTGCCTTATTGCACTGGCAAGAATCTCCAGTACATTGCTGAATAGAAATGATGAGTGGATGTCACTGTCTTGTTTCTAATTCTTTAGTCTCTCATCTTTAATTGTAATTTTTTTTGTTTTTATTTATTTATTTATTTCGGCATGTGGGATCTTCGTTGCAGCATGCAGGACCCTTCATTGCGGCGAGCAAGCTTCTCTAGTTGTGGTTCCAGAGCGCGCAGGCTCAGTGGTTGTGGAACACAGGCTTAGCTGCCCTGCAGCATGTGGGATCCTAGTTCTCTGACCAGGGGTTGAACCCACGTCTCCCGCATTGGAAGGCAGATTCTTAACCACTGGACCACCAGGGAAGTCCCTAAATGTAATGTTGGCTGTAAATTTTTCATAGAAATCCTTTTTTGGGTTGAGGAAGTTCACTTCTATTCCTGGTTTGCTGAGAGTTTTTTTAAAAATCAGGAATGGATGTTAAATTTTTGTCACATGCTTTTTCTGCATCTATTGAAATGACAACATGTTTCTTTTTTAGTTTGTTAATCTAGTGACTTGAATGTTGAAACAACCCTGCATTCTTGGGATAAATCTCTCTTGGTTATAATATATTATCCTTTTTTTTATATGGTTGTATTTGATTTGTGAAAGTTCTGTTAAGAATGTTTGTATTTATGTTCATGAGAGGTAATAGTTGGTAATTTTCTTTTAATGTCTTTGTCTTGTTTTGGTACTGGAGTAATAACTCTCATAAAATGAGTTGTGAAATGTTCTCTTTTTAATTTGGGAGCAAGCGTTTGTTTAGAATTTGTTATTACTCTTTGCTTAAATGTTTGATAGAATTCTTCAGTTTTTTTAAACAATTTATGTAGAATTGGTACTGTTTCTTAAATATTTGGTAGAATTCCACAGAGAAAACATCTGGGCCTAGACTTTTCTTTCAGGAAAGATATTTAACTACAAATTCAAACTTTAAACTAGATATAGAACTATTCAGGTTATCTATTTGGTAGTTTTTGTTTTTCAAGAAACTTGTTTTTTCTAAGTTGTCAATTTTTGGCCCAAAGGTGTTCATGATATTCTCCTATATACTTTTATTGTCTATAGAATCTGTAGTGATGTTACCTCTTATTCCTTATTCTTATTTTTCTTTTCTTCTTTTCCTTAGTAGTCTTGCTAGAGCTTTATCAATTTTATTGATCTTCAAAAAGAAACTAGCTTCTGGTGTTGTTGATTTTTCTCCTTTTTTCGTTACAGAGTATTCCATTATATGAATGTTTAGTCAGTCATTCTCCTATTGTTGATATTTTGCATAAGAATAATCTTAATGGGAACCGTGTAACTAATTTATATGATGAAAATGACAAAACATTAAGGATATGAATGAATGGATACAGTACTCCAGGATGGGAAGATTAAAGATGTAAACATATATAAAGATGTCAGCTCTCAAAATAATTCATGGGTTTATTTTAATTCTACTCAAAATACCACTGAGCTTTGAGAATCATGGCAAAAGGATTCAGAAGTTTATCTAGATGATAAAACATTTGAGTTGATGTTAAAGTTCTGAAAAAAGAAGAATGGATGTAGAGAAACCTGATATAAGATATTAAAACATAGTGAAACTATAACAATTAAAAAGAAGAGTGCCAGCACCAGGATAAAAAAAGACCAATGAGAAAATAGCCTGGGAATGGAACATGTTGGATATAAGGATTTAATGTATGGTAAAGGAAGCACACGTATCCATAGGGAAGAAGGATTATTTAACAAATGGTATTAGTATAACTAAGCAATTTGGAGAAACAAAAATTTAGATTTTTTAAAAATATCACATACTAAAATAAGTTCCAGATGGATTGATAATTACATAGAAACAACAAGCCAGAGAATTGAATTGTGTACTGATTGAACCTAAGAAGGGGAACAATACAAATTTACAAGGAGGTGGTTGACAGATTACACTACATAAAACTTAACTTTTGTATCATCCCAAAATGTAGCCAAAATGAAAAAACATAACAGACTGGGGGAAATATTTGCAGCAGATTTCCAAAGGGTTAATATTTTTTATATATGAAACTCTTATGCAGATGTAAAAATGGGCATAGGACAAGATTAGACAATTAACTAAATAGGAAGTTAAAAACAAGAAAAAAATTCTTAATACAAATTAAACTACTAAGGAGTTGCCCAGATCCACCCATTAAATTAGCAGCAACTCCCGTGCAGGCCAGACTAGGATGCATTTAGTAGATGCACAAATTGCTCATGGTCTTATAGTGTTACAAGCATTTGCAAACCACTCTTGTGATATGTCAAGATTCATTTAAAAAAATCTCCATACTTTTTGACCCAGAAAACCCACATCTGGGAATTGATCCGAAGAAAATAATAGCTACCCCCCCCCCGCCCCCATTCCAAAAAACAAACGTATAAGCCCTGTATACAGAGTCATTTCAAATAATGAAAAATTAGAAAAACCTAAATGGTTTATCAAGGGAGCAATTAAAATTTTCATACACCTCACAGATAGAATACAATGCAATAATTAAAATATGGTAATAGAGATTGTAATTGAAAATGTGATAAGAGTAATTTTTTTAAAGCGAGCTTTTAAATTGTATGTGTAATTTGATTGGAAAGAAATATGTAAAAATGACAAGCAGTTATGATGAGAGTATAGTGGGTAATTCTTTTCCTGTTTTCTATGATTCAGTATAATGCTAGGCTGCATTAATAGAAGTACAGCACAGGGCTTCCCTGGTGGTGCAGTGGTTGAGAGTCCGCCTGCCGATGCAGGGGACGCGGGTTCGTGCCCCGGTCCGGGAAGATCCCACATGGCGCGGAGCAGCTAGGCCCGTGAGCCATGGCCGCTGAGCCTGCGCTTCCGGAGCCTGTGCTCCGCAATGTGAGAGGCCCGCGTACCGCAAAAAAAAAAAAAAAAAAGAAGTACAGCACACTTAGATCAGGGGAGCTAATAGACCTATGTTTTGAGGAGAGCATGGGCTTTGGAAATGTGTAGATCTGACCTCCAGTTCGGATTTTACTTACCTAGTATGAGGCCTTGACAGTTACATAACTACTTTGAACCTCAATTTCTAAATCTGAAAAAAGAGTAGATTTCTTTATGATTGTTGTATGGATTAACAGGAGTAGATGGTAGTTTTTGATAAAAATATTGTTCTTGTCATCTCACATCTGAATAAGTCAGCTTACAAGCAATCATAAATTTCAATGGCAAACAACTAAGATTTATTTTTCACTTACGTTACTTATTAGCTGTGGATTGGTTGTGGCTCTGCTCTGTTCTCTCCACTCTAGAATCAAGGCAGACTGGAAAGAAAAAGATGTTGAAACCCAAGGATAGTTCTTAAAGGTCTGCTCCACAGTGGTACACTTCTACTCATATTTCATTGACCAAGGCATCAGTGGCACTGGGTCATATTCCTCCTGTGGGGATGGGCCAATACAGAGGGGCAGCAAATATTTTGGAGAAATAGTATGCTATGACAGAGTGTGTTCAATTCTGGCTGTCACTTTAAAAGTGTGATAGACTGGGATATGTCCAGAGGAGAAAGATCAGAATGGTGAGTAATTCTGAAGTCTTGCCTGAAGTACAGTGGCAAGAGTCGATGGAGAGAGAGGGGGCACATTAATGCTGTCTAAAATATTTGAAGAATGGCTATGACTGGATATGCTATATGACATCAGTGGGTGGGAGTTACAGCATTATATATTTTGATTCAGTGTAAGGGCATAAGGAGGAAGGGAGACAGAAAAGGAAATTGGTGCTTGTTTTAAATACCTTACCTCATTTAAATTTAAAATAATCCTGTGAGCGTTTTTGTGTTCGTGTATGTTTATGTTTAAATATTGAAGAAAACAGATTCAGAGTGGATAAGTACCTAAGGTCACGTGGCAAGTAAGTGGTAAAACCAGTTTGGGATCCAGGTGTATGTGATCTCATCTCTTTCCACTAAACTTTGCTACTCTGTTGGGCTGCAAGCTTTCTTACAATTACACTGTTTATCACCAGTCATCTTCTGCTTGACAAGGTGATGGCTTCTCTTCCCCCATCTCTAAAAGGGTTCAAAGTATAAATGGAAGAATTGAAAGGAAGGTTGAACTCTATCTAGATCAATGGTCTGCAAGCTCATTTGATTATTTGTACCTTTCAGCAAAATAATTTAGCATATACCATGTATATGTTATATATGTTAAACAATTATATTGATATTGTATATGCTATAAAACACCAAAAATAGAAGTTAAAAAAGTTAAGATTTGACATAAAATTTTAGATATTTTTGTGAATTCGATTTTATGGAAAATCTCAACTTTAGAAACTTCTATTTTACAGGTAGATATTTTTTCCTTTAACCCTATGGATTGTCTTGTGTACCCCTGAGATGCATACCCCCAACATCGGAGGTCATTGTTTTGGATGATTTGTAAGACTCATTTTTCAGTATGAAGATTCCATGATTCTGTTTGGCCTGAACTTTTCTGAAAGGGATGATGATAGCTTAATTAACTTTTAGAAAAGTTTTTAAATAGTCTTATCTAAGACCAAAACTATAATTTCACTGGCATTCACAGCAAAATTAAACCTGAAAATCAAATAGTACGAAAGATGCTTTTCCAGGTAAACAGTAATAACCCCATGAGAATTTATACACAAGAGGATGTAAAAAGGGGTTACTATTAAGTAATAAACCTGATTTCTATGTGTGGTTCAAGAAACAGCCTTGTTATTTTAGTCATATCTTCTCTATCTAAATCTGCGTGTGTGTGTGTGTCCAAAACTTACTGTACTCATGTATTCTAAAATGAATGTGAAATTTTCCCCAGAGAATAATATTAATTTGGGTACTTGGGAAATTATTTTATCAATAGCACTGTTTTAGAATGGAGCCAGAAATCTAAATCAGGATAAGCCTACTGGACTAAAATCTTTATAGAGACATATCCTCTAAGAAGCAAAAGAAGTTACTTTCATTGCCTGACAGAGGAAACTGTTTGCTTTTCTACATTCTGGTCCTTGGTTATCTGCCTTTTGCCACGTTGATATTTCATGATTAAGATAACTTTCTGGTCAGTAACTGTTTCTTGGGGATAGAGTTTTTAAGAAAAAACCTTCCCAGATCACAGAAAGCAGAAAAGCAAATGTAGACTTTAAAAGATACTCCTATATTGACATGAAATTGTAGATCAACAGTGTTCTTTTGCATTTCTTTCTCATAGTGATACATTTGTACAGCTTTTTGACATTTGTCTTTGGTGGTAATTTTGGAGGAAGTGTTGCTTGCAGGCAGATCATCCAAAATAATGATCTCCGATGTTGGGGGTATGCATCTCAGGGGGTACACAAGACAATCCATAGGGATAAAGGAAAAAATATCTACCTGTAAAACAGAAGTTTCTAAAGTTGAGATTTTCCATAAAATCGAATTCACAAAAATATCTAAAATTTTATGTCAAATCTTAACATTTTTAACTTCTATTTTTGGTGTGTTTTATAGCATATACAATATCAATATAATAGTTTAACATACATAACATATACATGGTATATGCTAAATTATTTTGCTGAATGGTACAAATAATCAAATGAGCTTGCAGACCATTGATCTAGATAGAGTTCAACCTTCCTTTCACTTCTTCCATTTATACTTTGTTTGAACCCTTTTAGAGATGGGTTCAGCTCCTTCTTCTGCACCAGTTTAAGTGGCCCACAGGCTAGGAGTTCCTTGGTAATAACTTTCAGTGATCCATTTGTTCTAGAAAATTATCCTGGAAAAGGACAGTTTAAATAATTAAGTTTGGTATTTCTTAATTTTCAGTCTTTTGTTCATTCAACAAACAGTCATTCAGTGCTTCTTTGTGCCAAGCACTGAGGAAATATTAGTGAACAAGAGGGATATTGACCACTGATTTTAAAAATAGACATAACGTGTATTAAAAGCCAATAGAAATATTGTTGCTCACGGCAGCGCCCTGTAGGAATCCCTGGTCTTCACTGACCTGTGCTTCCCTGCCTGTTCTCTTGCTCTTTTCTCTCCCCCCGCCTCCACTTCCCTCCCTTCCTTCTCTCTATTCCCTTCCTTCCCTTCTTGTAACTCCTTTCCTCCTTTGAGATAGTGACCACAGGCACATTTTGATGTCATTTCATCTAAGCATAGGAGAAACTGTTATGATATTTATTGTATAAAACTTGGCATGGTATAGTTAGATGGGAGATGATAAAATTCTTAATTTGCCTTCAAGTCCAACTGTCATCTTACCTGTGCAGATCTCAAGGTGTATGTATATGTTTGTTACTTAGCTCAGAAGCCATGTATCTTTAAATGGGTTTATATTATTTTAAATAAAATTAATATCAGCATGTTTTTATACAAGTGTGCTTTTTAGATGCAGACATCTATATGATTAGATATTGGCACATATCTTATTTTTCAGTGTCTTAACTGAGTTGTTATCTAAACTCTAGAATCTGTCCTAGTTAATTTAAAGGTGTGTGAATGGTTGGGTTTTTTTGTTTTGTTTGCTGTTGTGTTCTATATTGATGAATTTGAAGGTAATTAAAAATATAATTCTTTTCTTCTTTAGCATCAGACAACAGCCAGCGCTTTCGAGAAACCTGTTTTGCATTTGCATTGACACCACAACAAGTGCAGCAAATCAGTAGTTCCATGTAAGTTGTCTTCGAGTGTAACTTGCAGCTTGACCTTTGAATCCAGTTTTGTCTATAATAAGTGACTTTTAAAAACAGTGTATTGGATGAGTATTATTGTCATGCAAATATTAGTATTGAAAATACCATTATAGTGTTAGTTACCCTAATAACTGTTAATATTTCTGATAAATCTGAAATACTTTCTGGGGTAACAGTGTCTTTGAATCAGCTTTCCTCTGTATATCTTTAAAATAACTGTAGTTCTTACTCTGTCTTTTCTAGGGATATTTCTGGGACCAAATGTGACTTCACAGTGCAGGTCCAGTTAAGGTACAGTGTTGCTACAGTATATATCCAAAGTTTAAAAGTTAATATTTCTTAAAGATTTGAAAAATCTACCTGATTTTCAGTAAGTATATTGAAAGTATTGGGTTTAGATGTTTGGGTGAGGGAAAACCTTTTCCTGTTACGATACATCCTAATTACTATCAAAGTTAGATTTTAATGTAGCCAAGTCATGTGCCATATATTTAACCATATTTCTCTATTTTGGTTGCCCTTGGTTGGTTGAGAAGCTCCAGCTAATGATATGTTTAAATATGGTGGTCAGCTCTTTAGAAGTACCAAGTTTTATGAAAGCAAAGACCTTATCTGCATGAGTGGCAAACTACTGTAGATAAAGAACTAATACTTAGATTAAGTCTACAGTGTCTCATGGACTAACAAGAACCAAAATAGTCTAATTTGTTTTGTCCTGTATTTTTAAACCATTAATTTAGATACTCTCTAATTTAGATTCCATGTGAGACATCTCTTGATAGATTTGTAAAGACGAAATTTTACAATTTGGAAAACGAAAAATTTTCAACATGCTACTGCCCATATTGTTTCTTTTCTTAGCCCATTTCTTCTAAGAATATCTAAGACATCTTTTATGTTAATATGTCTCTCTCTTGTTGCTTACATAAACCATCTTATGCTGTTGTTTTTACTCAGTGACTATCCTTGTGTAAACCTAAGTGTCCCACATTGTTCTTGTTGCAATAGGGATAGAAGAGGAAATACAAGACAGTTGTTTTCCTCAACAAGCTGTTTTCCCTATAAAGTGGGAAGGATAAGTCAAACAGATAGCCCAGTCTCAATAATCAGATACTAAGTTGTATGTAAAGATTATAAATACACTAGGAGATCAGAAAAGAGATGAAAGCACCAGCTCAGTGCTTCATGGAATAATGTGAAAAACTCTGATTTAGGTTCAAAAATAGTGTGATGAAAACTGAGAAAGCAGAGGAGAGGTTGAGGTCTTGGTTTTGGAAGGCACTGACAAAGGTGTTTCTGTGTAAAAGGTACTTTTTCCTCTGTCAGGGACAGACTATGATAATGACTGAATAAATTAAAGGACTAAAATATGGTGCCTTCATAATTAATTGTATATTGCTGTAATATTTTTTACTTCCCTGCCTCAGTAGTTTACATTTTGTTCATACTGATATGTGACTTTGTCCTTTAAAACAGTGGTTTTCAGACTGTTGCTTGGAGCCACTGTTTGGGGGCTACCCTCTGGCTACCATTCCACCTTCTCTTCCCCAACCCCCCCAATTCCCCCACCTGACACACACACTCTGAACCAAAGTAATGTGGCTTTGGTCTGTTCTACATGTTTGACTTCTGGGTTAGTTTTCATTTGAGGAGAGTATCCCAAGACTAAAATAAAGTTTGAAAACCATAGCTCTAAAACAAAAGATCTAGTTACTATCCTTAGTACTAACGTACGCATGCATTCTTTAAAGCAGCAAAGAGGTATGGTTCACATTCCAAAGGAAGGTTTTCTTTCTAAGATAAATTCAGAGATTCTAAGGGGATCTTGACGGTTAAAAATGGCTTAGCCATCAAATTTATCTCCAGAATTTGATGAAAAAACAACCATTTTGTATTATATTTGGTAATTGTTAGGTGGTTCTTTGTATTTTACTAAATTGTTTTCATCCCTTCCTCACCCCCTACAGCAATCCCAGTGTATTAAGTTGGGAGTGTATACCTTCCACTATCCTAATTATAAGTCTTTATCTAAAACATGAAAACAATTTGGTCAGAATTAGGATCAATATTTTCTCTATTAGATTCCTAATCTGTTTTCATTTATCTGTTTCCCCTCCCCACCCCCATGAACTCCTATATAGAAACTTTCTGCTCTTGTTCCCCATTTTTAAAATCTTTTTTTTGTCTTCGGTTTGTAAGGGTGATTTAGATTTTCACTTTTTACTTAATTGAATAGCAGTCAACTTGTCATATAAATTATTGCTTTTCTGTAGCTTCAGGCAGCCAGGTTCACGTTGCTAATTTATCTCTGCATTGGAGTAATTGATTAAAAGCTTTATGGCATCCTCTTACTGTTGCAAAGTAAAGAACTGGCCTGTAATAGAAGCTTCTGCTGGGGTTAGAGATGATCTTGTGGGCTTTGACATCTGTTTGCTAAGTATATTTTGAGAAAATCTTTGTAGATTAGTAATTCTCAACCTTTATATGGATCTCTAACCCCTTTGAGAATCTAATGGAAGCTACAGATTGTCCCTGCTTAAAGATGACCATATATTTATATGTACCCATAACATTTTATATAGAAAATTGTCCCATTTTGTGGACACTCCCTCACACAGATTGCATGGCAGGCAGATCAAGATGTTGAGAGAAGGTGTTTGTGCATGATGAATATTTCAGAGAATTCAGAGATAGCATTCTTCTTAACATGTAACTCAAAGGTGCTGTGAACATTCTGTAAAGTGGAATGAGCCTCAGCTCTATATTGGGAATAAGGAAGTATAATAATCAAGAATAGTTGTCTTAAATAGCAAATTAATAATTTATTTCTTGATCTATGTAAGAATGGAGTGAGAATGTACAAATTATGTAGTTGTCCTTGGTTTTCCCAAAAGATAACGCATTTAATTTAGAAATAAATGTTTTCATGAGTTTCTAAAATAGTATTCTAACATGTGGATATAATGGATATTATAATGGATATTATCTTATAATGGATATAATACAATTAATGTTATTATTCAGTATCTTCAGTTTTCAGGGAATAATGGAGTACCTGGGCTTGGTGGACAGAACTTGATCCTGGGGATGGACTTCTAGCATTTTCAGTATAGTCTGCTGAGAACCAAAAAAATGTTTCACAGACAAATAAATTTGGGAACTACTATATATTTATATTTCTTCTTAAAAAGTTACAGTTATTGTTAGCCTAGCTCTGAGAAGTTCTATATGGAGGAAACGTAATTTATTTTTTGATTCAAAATTTCTTAAATTTATTCAACCACAGAGCACTTCCCCACCTCCTCCCCCCCAAAACATGCTTGAACAAATGACTTCAAATATTATGAAGAGAACTACAGGTTGGTAGTTGTGACCACTGAAACTCTACATTGACAGAATTATTTATTTTGAACCTATTTCATGTATTTATTCAGGTTTAGTAGTTTTTTGCTGTTGTTATTAAGTTTGACCATCTTTTAGATTAGCTGTGGAACAAAAATATTAATGTGGTGTCATTCTTTAATAAAGGTAATTAAACTTGTCCTTTATTGTTTAGGTTTTGTTTATCAGAAACCAGTTGTCCACAAGAAGATCACTTCCCACCCAATCTTTGCGTGAAAGTGAATACAAAACCTTGCAGCCTTCCAGTAAGTCCCAAAAGCTATTTTTTTAAAAAGTGCATTGCCAACATAGCTAGCAAATAAGTCATCACAGCTGTTGTTAATCATATTTTTCGTTAAGAAAACATCTTTATTTTGGATATATATTCATGTGACTGAGTGAAACACTTGTACCAACTGTGTACAATTAACAGCTGTGACATTAGCTATGGAGACATAGTCTAGGAGTTGGGTGTGGTAGCTTTAGTGTTTTACTGAATTTTGGGAAGACGAGATTGTTTCAACAAAACCTCAGATGTATTCGTGTGAGTCTGGAAGCTTTGGTTGAATAGAGATTTGAAGAATGCTATGCCTTTAACAGAGGAGTGGGGGCTGTTATTGTTCACCTTTAAAATAGTCCTTATATACTTATCCAAGCTCTTTATGAATTCAACCTGATTCTTAAATTTTAGAGATTTTTAAGTTCTGCCACCAGTATTTTTCTCAGGCTTACTATGAGACTGTATGGTTGTTTAGAGAAACATACAGGAAACTCTTAAAAACGTTTGCTTCTCTACTTTTAAATGAAAATACTCATTTTCTCATATGTAGTTTGTAGGTTTTTTTTTTTAAGGAATGGAAGTTGAAATGATTGTGGAAGTAATAAGTAGAAATAAATTATATTTCATCCTTAGGGTTATCTTCCACCTACTAAAAATGGTGTGGAACCAAAGCGACCCAGCCGACCAATTAATATCACCTCACTTGTCCGATTGTCCACAACTGTACCAAACACCATTGTTGTTTCATGGACTGCAGAAATTGGAAGAGTAAGTAAATTTTTGTTTCTACCAGATTTTTGTATTATAAGGAATGGTTAATCTCCATGGCTACCTGAGCTTTTGTGTAAATAAAATGAGTTGCAAAAGGACTTATTTTTGTCTCACAATGAATTTTCAACATGTTCCCATTTAAAAAAATGGGATCTTGCCCTACCCAGTGTTCTATAACCTGATAACTTTCACTGAGTAATTTTCATAAACATCTTCCTATGTCATTTCATGTTCATCTGCATAATTTTAAATGGCTACATCATATTCCAATATGATGTTCCCTGTTGTTGAACATTTATTTGGTTGATTGATTACTATTTCAAAGAACATTTTGAAGACCATCCTAGAAGCTCTAACTTTGCATACATACATGGTAATTTCCTTAGAGTAAATTCCCAGAAGTGGAATTGCTGAGTCAAAGAGCATCAGAATTTAAAGAAATTTTGTGTACATTGGCAGATTGCCTTACCAAAAGATGTTGTACAGATTTATTCTCTGACTTTGTGTTTATTCACGTGCCTGTCGATGGATAACATTGAGTTTTATTTTCTTTAAGATCTCTACTAATTTTAATAGGTAAATAGTGGTACCACACTGTTTTAATTAGTACTCCTCTTATTATTATTATTGTTTTTTTTGCGGTACGTGGGCCTCTCACTGTTGTGGCCTCTCCCGTTGCGGAGCACAGGCTCCGGACGCACAGGCTCAGTGGCCACGGCTCATGGGCCCAGCCGCTCTGCGGCATGTGGGATCTTCCCAGACCGGGGCATGAACCCGTGTCCCCCGCATCGGCAGGCGGACTCTCAACCACTGCGCCACCAGGGAAGCCCCTGTACTCCTCTTATTATTATTGAGGTTGGACATATTTTATGTTTGTGATTATTCACATTTAAAAATCATATCAGTATCTATTTCTGTATTGCTGTTTTTATTGTTTATGAGTTCTTTATATATTGATTTAACCCTCTTTTACATGTGGCAAATGTTTGTTTCTAGTTTATTGCCCTTTATTTAATGTGTAGAAGATTTAAATTATTATGGAGCCAAATCTTAACCAGTTTTGTTTTTCTTTTTTTAATTTATTTTTTATTGAGTATAGTTGAATTACAGTGTTGTGTTAATTACTGCGGTACGCCAAAGTGACTCAGTTTTACATATATATATATATATACACATATATATACATTATTTTTCATATTCTTTTCCATTATGGTTTATCACATGATATTGAATATAGTTCCCTGTACGATCCAGTAGGACCTTGTTGTTTATTTATCCTATATATACCAGTTTGCATTTGCTAATTCCAAACTCCCACTCCTACCCTCTTCCATTGCCCTCCCCCTTGGCAACCACCAGTCTATTCTCTACGTACCTGTTTCTGTTTCATAGATAGGTTCATTTGTGTCATATATTAGATTCTACATATAAGTGATGTCATATGGCATTTGTCTTTCTCTTTCTGACTTACTTCACTTAGTATTATAATCTCTAGTTGCACAGTTTTGTTTCTTTATAGTCTTTCCAGTCAGCCTCCATCAAGTTTAGTCTGTCTGCCCTTCCCAATCTTACATAAATAATTTGTTTATATTTTTTTCTTGACTTTTGAGGTTTCTAGTTTTACCTTTAAATATTTAATCCATTGTGAATTTATGTGTAGTGTGAAATACAAATTTAATTTTTTAAATAGCCAATTCTAATACCATTGACTAAATAAATGCTAATTCTGAAGCCACCATTATTACGTATTTGCTTTGATTTATCCTGTGTGTGTTCTGAACTTTTCTGTATTGTTTCTTAGCCTAGCATTCTTCTTCCGGCACAATTTCAGAATAGTTTTGATTATTACAGTTTTATGATATGAGCTCATGTCTATTCACTAATTCATTTGAAATTTATAGAATGTGTGCTATATTCCATGCACTCTGCTGAAGACTGGCAGTACCATAGTGAGAAAAAAAAGTCCTGACTCTTTTGGAGCTTAGGATCTAGGGGGCAGGTAGTCACACGAAAATGTGAACTGTATTATAAGTAATATAAAGAAGATGTGTGTGGTGATTTTAGAGTATTAAAGGCCACTTTGCACTAGAGAGAGGTCAGGCAGGGCTTCCCTGAGGAAGTAATGACTGAGCTAAGAGCTGAGAGAAGGGTAGAAGGAGTCAGGTGAAACGTTCAGAGAAAACAACATTCAGAGTAGTCCACTGGCAGGTGTGAGCCTAGTTCTTCTTAAGAAACTGAAAGGGAGGAGGAATTGCTAGAGTACATAGAATATGGAAGAACAGGATACAAGATGAAGCTAGAGAGGTAAAAAAGGACCAAACCGTGTAGGGCCTTTGAGGTAATGTTAATGTTAAGGATATTCTCTTTTTAAGCAGAAAGTTTACAGGGCCATATTTCTGTTTAGAAAAGGCCACTCTTCAGAGTGGTGAACAGCTTGAATGGAGACCAGAGTCATGCATAGAGGTTACCTCTTACTATTGCTGAAGCGTTAGTGAGAGAAATAGTATATTAGTCTAGAGTGGTGGCACTGGGGGTGGAGATAAATTGGTGGATCTGTAGGACTAAATGATAGATTAGAAATAGGGGCTAAGAGAAAGGGAGAAGTCAAGGATGACTCCTTGGTTTCTGGCTTGAGTGACAAGGTAAATGATAATGTTACTGAGATAGAGGAAACACTGAAAAAGGACTGAATTTAGGTGCGTTTTGTTTTGCTTTGCTTTGCTTTGAAGGAAGGAGTATTGGAGGACTACATGGAGACAATCATGAGTTCAGTTTTGAAGCTTTTGAGTTCGAGATGCCTTTGAGACATTCTGAAGAGGCATTGGGCATATAGGCTCAGAGGATAAGTTTGGGCTAGAAAAGAAAATGAGTCATCTGCATATTGGTGGTTACTAGAGCCATACAAGCAGGCTGACATTGGTTAGGGGAAATGTAACAAGTAAAAAGAAGAGAGTGTTGAAGGCTTACCATTCTTGAGGAACTATAACTTTTAATACTGGATAGAAGAGAATGAACCTGCAGAGGACATGGGGAAATAGTACCAGAGATGTGGGGCAGAACGGGGGGGGGGTGGGTATGAGAAGCCAAGGGAGGAGTTTCAAAGAAGAAGGACAGGGACTTCCCTGGTGGCACAGTGGTTAAGAATGTACCTGCCAATGCAGGGAACACGGGTTCGAGTCCTGGTCCGGGAAGATCCCACATGCCGCGGGGCAACTGGGCCTGTGTGCCACAACTACAGAGCCTGTGCTCTAGAGCCCGTGAGCCACAACTGCTGAGGCCCACGTGCCTAGAACCCGTGCTCCGCAACAAGAGAAGCCACTGCAACGAGAAGCCCACGCACTGCAATGAAGAGTAGCCCCCAGTCAACTAGAGAAAGCCTGCGCGCAGCAACGAAGACCCAATGCAGCCAAAAATAATAAGTGAATAAAATAAAATTTATTAAAAAAAAAGGAGATGGTAAGCAGTACTGAACAGATGTTGAGAAGTCAAGTATGTTGAAATCTAAAAAAATACTTTTTGGATTAGAAACATAAAGTTGACTTTAGCATGAGCTGTTTTGGTGAATGGTGGGAGGAGAAGCCCGATTGTGACCAGGCAGAGGTAAGGCAGTGGAGATAGTTATAGAAGGGTAGCTTTGGAAATAGATACAGCTGAGCTGGAGGGAAATTTGAGATGAGAGTTATTTGTTTGCTTTAATGGGAGAGTGTTAAACATGTATAAAGGATGATGGCAGGTATCTTCTTGGGAGGAAGAGATTAAATATACACGAGAAAAATAATAGTGAATTTCATTAACTAACTCATTGTAGCTAGGAGGGACAACTTCTTTATTTAGTGGAATAAAAGGATTGGATGCATGTATATGATTGGTACTGGAGAGGTGGTAAGTTCTGATCTGATGAATTCTCTTAAGTCTGTGAGATAGGAGGTGAGAGAAGTCTGCTGAGAGTGAGAGAAGAAATCGGGGCATTGAGGAGAGTGAAAATGTTGAAAAAGTAATTGCATTCCCCTGCATTATTCCCCTGCATTATTCCCCCAAATCTTTCTGGGAATAAATGAGCTTGCCTTTAAAATTTGTATATTAACTTAGAGAGGAATAACTTATTTACAGTATTTAATGTCCTTATTTCAGGAACTGTATGTTTCTCCATTTATTCAAATCCCCTTTCATGTTCCTCAGTAATTTAATAGGTTTCTTCTTACAAAGTTTCCATATTTTTTATTGATTCTTGTGTTGTTTATTATTATTACTGCTATTGTAAATAGATCTTTTTTCTGTTATATTTTCTAAAAAATGTATTTATTGTTTTATTTAAAAGCTAGTTATTGTTGAATATTTACTTAGTACATAAATTCACGTATTGGTTCTGATAGCTTTTTAGTAGGTTTCTTGGTATTTCCAAATAGGCAGTTTTGAGTCTGAGATGTATCATTATATGAATAATGATAATCCTAATACTTAGGCCATAATTTCTTATTCTTGTTCTCTGTGCTGTCTAGAACCTTCAGAACAATGTTAAGTAATGTGAGTGCTAGTGGACATACTTGGCTTGTTCCTTAACGTTAATGAGAATACTAGTGTCACAACATTAAGTATTATAATGGCTATTAATTTTTGATAGAACTTAATTATAGCAATAACATAATCCTATGGTCCTCTTTTTTACTGTATATCTTTGAGAGAAATGGATTTTGAATATTATCAAAATCCTTTTTTGGGATCTATCAAGGTTATATATTTTTTCTTTACCTAATCAGTATGTCACTATTAGGTTTTTAAAATCCTTTTAAATGTTTTTTTCTAGTGTACCTTGGGCTCCCTGTTTTTGTCCCCCTTTTTGAAGAGGATATTGCAGATGTTTTGGGTTTTGTCTGTGTGTGAAAAGTGTATAAACACCAGGGTGTTTACAGTGAACTATGAAAGAAGTCAAACTGTGGGAGAGGAGGGAAATGTGTTTGCTGATATATAGCACTAGAGGAGAGGGGGAAATATTCTTCCATGGGAAGCCTTCCACACCTCAGAAAGAAAACAGTAATCTTCAGTGATTTGAAGATCTCCCAGGTAAGCTTTGTGTAGACCATGATCTACAAGTTGGAGACCTTCTTTTTGAAATAAAACATTGAAAGAAAATTATTCTTTTCTGAAGCCCAAAAGATAACTTATTAGATTGGTTTTTGATCCTAGTTTTATTCAGCTTGTGAAGATACTCTGAATAGTTCATGTAGGATCTCTTACTGTTTTGGGGATTAATTTCTGTATTATTAGTTGCCATTGAGAAGTGTTAGCATTATGTCTTCAAAGGAAATAAATGGAAGAGCTAATGCTATGGTGGTAATCGTCTTACAATATATTATAACTCTATTCAGTCAAGATGTACACCTTAAACTTACACAATATTATATGTCAATTATAGCTCAATTTTAAAAATTGTAATATAAGAGAAAAAGAAGAGCTAGTACAGTGCTTGAAGGAAATAAGTGAACTATGTTGTAACTTCTTATCCTACCTCAGAGTAATCACTGCATCTGGCCATTTATTAAATTGTCATTGTTTGTAGAGAAGTTATTTAGATACTGGTGTAAAGGGCACTTAAATGAGATCATATCTTAATAATGAAGAAAACGTCCTATAAACTTGATAGACAATTTTGAAGACTTTGAAAAAGCATTTGACAAAAACATCAGTGTAATGCAATATATTTCAGTAGTTGGAGTTAAGTAGTACTTTGAAGCGTTAGCAGGAACAATGTATCATGTACCTAAGAGAGATATTATACCACGGTGGAGTTTTGGCGGGGTTGCTGCTGAATCTCTTTCATGTGATATAAAATTTAATTCCATATTATCGGTACAAGTGGTGTTTGTTAATACCTGACCTTCTTTTTGCTTCCTTTTTTTTTTTTTTTTAATTTCTTATCTGGTTACATGTTTCAACTAGAGTGAACATACCTTTTCACTGAACTTGTAGTTTCTACTTGACCTCTCCTTAAAAATTTATATAAAGCCTTAGGGTGATTACTAGTTCTGAAGATTCAGGCTGTAAGTATATATAATAATTTCACAGTGTTAATTAGCATTTCTCCAGTTTCTATCATACTTGAACCATTAATCAAATAATAAAGGTGAATAAGGATTTTTTTCCTAAAAGGAGCTTTTTAGTTTTATATTAGATTGGTATGTTGTGTGTCTAAAATTTTGGTAAGTTTTAAGGTTATTTGTTCCTCATTAATAAATTAAGGGATTTATTAATGAAAGTAAATTAGCTTTTAAAAAATGTTTAATTTTTATTTTATATTGGAGTATAGTTGATTTACAATGTTAGTTTCAGGTGTACAGCAGAGTGATTCAAGTTATACATATATCCATTCTTTTTCAGCTTCTTTTCCCATTTAGGTTATTACAGAGTATTGAGCAGAGTTCCCTGTGCTATACAGTAGGTCCTTGTTGATTATCTATTTTATATATAGTAGTATGCATATGTTAATCCCAGACTCCTAATTTATCCCTCCCAATTAGCTTTTTTGATACTTCATTTTTTCCTGGAAAATGTGTAGCATGTGAACACGGATAGATTTCTGAACTCTAAGTGAAAATTTGACCTTCCAGAGGGTATTGTACAATATATTCTCTTCTTGCCAAAAGAGGGGGATGCATTTTCCAAAGTGTGAAAGTAACTGAAAGTTGGAATGTACATTGGACTAGGTTAGGAGGGTCAAAGCAAATGGTAAGTGAAGTCAAGAACTATAGAGAACTACACTGGCCTTGGCCATTAGTCCATTGTCCTGACGTCCCTTCACTTTCCTCTTGATTTCTAGTGCCACCTTTGTCATCAGGCAGGTGCATGATCATGAGCAGATTACATATATTTTTTAAAATTTAAAATTAAAAGCTTTTTTGTGTGCCTCCATTTTATCAGTCCTTTACTTAGAAAGATACTTGCCCTACGTATCTCTTACAGGCCTTCTTTGAGGTTTAAATGAAGTGGATAGTATATATTAAGAGTGTGTGTAGAACTGTATGTAGCTAATAAATAGAAGATGGCAATAATTATTTTTCCTTTTGCTTCTTTCCAAATCTCTTGATTCCAACACCAAGTGGAAAGTGGGCCTTCTCATTTAGATCTCTCTCTTACCCTTCATAAGCCTCAGCCCTCTTTTCTTCCTCTTATCCAGTCATGTACCCTTTACTTTGCCTTGGCTTGTTGATAAACTATTTTCTTTGTCCCCCTTCTCCTAGTACCATCTCTGGGTAGTCCCTCTGCTGGTAATGGATATTCATCTGTTCTTTTGCCAAACCATCAGCTTCTCTTTGAAAATATTTAATATTCCCTCTGCTTGTTGTGATAATAGCCCAAGTAGGGTCTTTTCAAAACTAGTTAAAGGCATAGAGAGAGATTAAATGGATTAGGATGCCAGTCTAATTTTTTAAATAGCTACTGCTACCTGCTAAATACGTTTTATGATGACTTTGACATCTTATTGGCATTGGTTTATATTTATTTTTAACAATGTTCTTTACATAAGTGCCTAAATTGATTAACTTCAAGCATAGGTAGTCAGGTAATACAGAAGCATGACAGACCTGGCATTATCTCTTGAAAGTTGCAAAATTAGAACAAGTTCTTTTACTTTTCTACACTTCACTTTCCTCATCCATAAAAATAGGATTACCTCAGCAGCTTTTTGGTTAAGATTAAATGAATTACCATTCATGAAAACACCTAAGATAGTGCTTGGCGCACAGTAGGTGTTTTAAACAGGTGTTAATTTTCTTTCCCTATCATTGTGGGATTAAAATAGATGTACCTATTTACTTACGTATGTTGTTTGCTTTCTACATCTTTTTTTTTGTTTGTTTTTTTCCAGAACTATTCCATGGCAGTATATCTTGTAAAACAGTTGTCCTCAACAGTTCTTCTTCAGAGGTTACGAGCAAAGGGAATAAGGAATCCGGATCATTCTAGAGCTTTAAGTACGTATGATAACTTTATTTTATTTATGCAGCTGAACTATTTTGGTAAAGGTTAGAATAGTGTTTTTCAACTCAAGAAATTTTAGGGTTTATTTTTTTTACTAGAGCTTGTCATAGTGGATTAAAACACTGAAAACTTTGTTTTGTGAGCTAGAGTAATTCAAGGCTTAAGAGTAGTTTTAGGGACTTCCCTGGCAGTCCAGCGGTTAAGACTCTGCGCTTCCACTGCGGGGGGCACGGGTTCGATCCCTCATCGGGGAACTAAGATGCCACACATTGTGTGGCGGGGCCAAAAAAAAAAGAGTAGTTTTAATATCTTTGTCATGACGTATATTTTATAGTTTATATTTTACTGATCTTAAAATTAACTTTGTAAAGTCAGTACATGAATACAGAAGAATATTTTACCAAAGCTTCATAAAAATAAATAAGTGTTCAGGAATTCTAGGAGATGGAAAGGAAATCTTGGCATATATTTTACAAGAGTTATTTTATATTTAAGGTTTATCCAGGAAAAATGTCCAAGGATATGTGATGACAACATCCCTGCATTAACAAAGTAAAAAGAGAGTCAGTGGGGTGGTAGATATAATAATGAAGTAGGTTCTGCTTTTAACCAGTTATGTGGCCTTGGAAAGTCAGTCTACTCGTACTCTGAATCTCTTATTCTTCATCTGTAACAAGAAGTTTATACCACATCATAACCTAAAGCTCCTTCAAAATCTAGGTTCTTAGGTAGGAATAACTAGATGGTTCCTTTTGTTCAGGTGAACTTGAGAGGTAGCAAGGGGCACATTGACTCTTCTGGCCTCAGTGTTTGAGGCCAGAGGTTGGTGGCCTTTCCAAAGAGTTGAACTAAGTTCTTCCTTTATTCTCTTCTTTGTGAGAGATAGATGGATTGGAGGATGGGGATGGGCACTTGGAGAACAAAGCTTTTACAGATGGGGGTTCGATAGCTACCCTTTAAGGATTCTTGATGTGAGTTGATTAATGAAGCCCACTATCAGATTTGTAGTTAGGAACATTCTGGTAGAAAGAAACTAAGGTAGTAAGACCACCTTTCCTCTTGTTTCCCTTTGCGACATAGCTTTTATCTCTTTTTCTAACCTGTTTCTATGCCGGATATAAAGATCCCATTACCTCTGAATATCAGTATACCCTCAAGAGTTCATTGAAGGATTTTTCTGTATAAAAAGGGTCCTTTTAAAATTGAAAATATTCTGAGTCAAGAGGAGCACACTAGTGGCTAATGCCTCTGTAGGCATTCCTTGATAGACAGTGGAGAGCTAGAGGTCTGGTTTGAGGTCTAGGGCAGTGGAAGCACCTTTTGGCAAGGACAAGGAGATGAGTGGGGGATCCTGAAAGAAGAGGAGGGACAGACACCTGCTTTGAAGGAGCACACAAGAGAAGAATTTTTCTTTTTTCACACTCCATTCTGGTCATTCTCCTGAGAATCTTCGTATTTGCCACATAGCATTAGAATTTCATTTAGTCAGAAAGTATTATGGAATTGTGTGAGCCTGTGTAGAAAAGGTCATACCAAGAAATAAAGCTGAAAGCTGATGAAGCTGTTATGTTGCATAATAATAATAAGGCAAGCTGTCTTTGCTCAAGCTGTAAATTCTTCTCCGCTTGCAGCTGTGGCACCATCTGGAGGGAGAGTGGGAAGGTGAGCCTAGAGTTATTTTATTTGCTAGAACAAACCACTGTTAGCCACTGTTAAGCAGCAAAAGCTACTTAATTCAAAAGTGGTTTATTTCATCTCTAATAAATCCTGGAGGTGGAGAGTAGTTGCAGATTGGGTTGGATTTTTGTGGAACTTTGTATCTTATCTTGTTGGCTTGGGGAACCAACAAAAATTTAATTTGGATCCTACCAATAAAACATTTGTCATAATTGACTAAAGAACAGATTGTTTGCCTTTATGCTATCTCTAAAGAAATAAGTTACCCAACAAATTAATTATGTAATTAAAAGATTGTGTGAAACAACTTGACAGAAGAAAATGTTGGTGGGTTTCTCAGATATTTTGTAGAATCAAATTACCCACAAATATGTTCATTGTAAGTCATTCTTAATCTTATCAATGAATTCTACTGGCAAAATTTTATTAGTCAAATCAGACATTATTCTTGAAATAAAGTC
Organism: Stenella coeruleoalba; assembly: GCF_951394435.1. Classification (NCBI taxonomy): domain Eukaryota; kingdom Metazoa; phylum Chordata; class Mammalia; order Artiodactyla; family Delphinidae; genus Stenella; species Stenella coeruleoalba. Next base: position 139,399,680 of record NC_137147.1, on the reverse strand, counting down.
AATGGTATTTAGACTTTTCACAGAGAAATCCACGCTGATTCATTTGATTTAGTAGATTTTTGTATTGTGGTTTCCATCTTCGTGTAGAGTTGTCCCCTCACCACTATCACAAAGCAGTCCTTTACTAATTCTTGGTCAAGTTCCTGTCTCCTCTTCTTTTTCCCTTTAGCAATCACTTTAAACCTTAGCCATACTTAAACAATATTCCCCCTCTTTCAACACTGTCAGCGCAAGAAAATCGGTGCTATAAGATGTGACTTGTCTAAATTGCCCATTTCTTCCTTAATGTCACAAAACTACTTTTCAACTTATCTTCATTTGTACCCCTCCTTATTTATTCTCTTCAATCTCAGGAGGAAATGTCCCGTTTCCTGCCCAAAGTTAATTTTTTATTCATTTATTCTTCTCATTCAAGAAATTGTATTAAGAGTCTACTGTGTTCCAGGCACAGGAGACTGTAGCCTTAAACAAAACACATACTGTCTCTGCATCCGTCAGAAGTTTTGCAGTCCAGTGGGAAAGACAGAATTAAATGATTGTACAAGTCATTAGTGAATTACAGTTGTGACATGTGTCTTAAAGAAGAAAGACAGGGAACTCTGGAGGTAACAGCAGGAGAACATAGTCCTCTCTGGTGCTGTGATGTTTAAGACACAATTATAAGGATGAGAAGGAGGTAAGCCCCAGATGGGAGGAGAATATGCCAAGAGACAAGGCCAGTAGAGTTGAAGTGGAGAGCACAAAGGAGGAAAGTGGCCAGAGAGATAGCCATGGGGTGAGTTCATATAGATGATATGAAGACAGATGATAAAAAACCCTTAGAGGATTTTTAAGCAGAGTGGTACGATCAGATATGGGCAATAAAACGTTCACTTAGTAGACTGAATTGAAGGGGAGCTAGGCTGTTGTAGTGAGGCCAATTAGGAAACTGTTGTACAGATAAGAGATGATGATGTCTTGAACTGAAGTAATGGTGATGGAAATAGAGAGAAGTTGATGGTTTGAGAGGTGTTAAAGGGGAGAAGTGGTGACTACGTGTGGGGAGTGAAGAAAAAGAAGTGAAGGAGTTCTAGGTTCCTTACTTACTAGGCACCAGCTTACATGGTAGTGCCATTTACTGAAATGGAAAACAGTGTTGAAAAGATCCGGTTGCAGGCGCAAGATCAGAGTGCACTCTTGGACTTTTGGTATTTGAGATGTCTATGAGGCATCCAGATGGAGATGCTCAGAAACAGCATTAGGAGGCCTCTCTGCTCACTTATCTGCTCTCTGTCCTGTATTTTCAGTTCCTTCCTCCGCTCTATAGGCTTTCTGTCAGCCTTCACTGTCGAGTCTTTTTCATCCTTTAGAAAATACAAAAGCAAGCTACTCTCTAGATAGAGATCTGTGTTCCTCCTGTTCTCATCCTAGTTTCTTCAAAGAGTCATCTAAACTTCCCTTTCTACCTCCTCACTGCAACCCATTGTGAACTTTTAACTCCCATCATTCCACTGAAACTGCTCTTGCAGATGTCACAAGTGACAATTTGATTGCCAGATTTAAAGTTTATCTTTTCAGTTTATGTCAGATATTTTTGCTGCATTTCATACCAACAACTGTCTCCTTGAAATTCTCATCTCTATTTCTTCTCAATCACTTGCCTTCAATGGATACTCTTAAGGGTAGTATCCTAAATGTTTGTTTTCCCTGGGTTTTTGTCCTTGGTCTCCTCAAGGACATACATACTTTCCCTAGAGATAATCACATTTACTCTTGTGGTTTAAATTAGCACCAACTCCCAAATACATATTTTCATTCCAGACCTTCCCCTGAATTTCAAATGTAGATACCCATAGCTAACTGTCTTCACTGAAATATACCACTGGTTCCTCAGATTCAAGTAGTGAAAACTGAACTCACTAAGTTCTATCAGACATAAACCCTAAATATTTCTCAACTCTGTTGAGCTCTCTCTCTCCCTACCATCACTGACCTCATTTAAGCTCTCATATCCTGCCTTTATTTTAAAAACCTATTCTTGAATTATATATTCCTCTCCTTTCTTGCCCACCCCCCTTTTTGTTTTTTTGCGGTACGTGGGCCTCTCTCACTGTTGTGGCCTCTCCCGTTGCGGAGCACAGGCTCCGGACACGCAGGCTCAGCGGCCATGGCTCACGGGCCCAGCCGCTCCGCGCCACGTGGGATCTTCCCGGACCGGGGCACGAACCCGTGTCCCCTGCATTGGCAGGCGGACTCTCAACCACTGCGCCACCAGGGAAGCCCATTGGCCCCCCTTTTTATATCTCTCTTCTGGTAGCAATCTAAGTGATTAATACAGATCTAATCTTACCATTTCTTTGCAATCCATGACTTCCTAACACCAATGGGATAAAAACTCCAACTTGTTAACATGACTTAAACATATAGCTTTCCATGGTGTGGCACCTGCTTATTACTTTCCGGTGTCATCTGTATTCATTCTTCTTCTCATTCTTTTTACTCCAAAAATAATGAATTCTTTTCTTTTCTTCAGTGCTTTGCCAGTATTGTTCTCTGTGCCGCAGACTTCCCTGTTACCTACTTTGCCTAAATTCTAGTTATCCTTCATGTTTCACTTTTTCCAGGAGGTATCTCAGAACCCCCAGAGTTGATGCATTGACTTTGAGCTAGTTTCCATTACAGCACATTAGAGAAGTATCTTTGCTCTCTACTAGACTATGAGTTCCTTTGGGCAGGAACTTAATCTTATCTTTCTTTGAATTCCTAGTGCTTAGCTCAGGGCCTGGCACATAGTAGATCCTCAGACTTTTGTTAAGTAAACTGATGAAACGAGTTCTTGAGTAAAAGATCACATCTCTGTGCCTCTGTTTTCTTGCTTATAAAATGAAGTATTGGACTTAATATGTTCAATTGTTTACAGCCTTAAAATTCTAAAAAGGAGGGCTTCCCTGGTGGCGCAGTGGTTGAGAGTCCACCTGCCGATGCAGGGGACACGAGTTCGTGCCCCGGTCCGGGAAGATCCCACATGCCGTGGAGCGGCTGGGCCCGTGAGCCATGGCCACTGAGCCTGCACGTCCGGAGCCTGTGCTCCGCAATGGGAGAGGCCACAACAGTGAGAGGCCCGCGTACCGCAAAAAAAAAAAAAAAAAAAAAAAAATTCTGAAAAGGAAAGACATTTTTTTGAAAACCTAGAACAGCACTAATAGAACACTCTGTGGTGATGGAAATGTTCTATATCTGCACTGTCCTGTGTGATAGCCACTAGTACTATGTGTCTGTTGAGTACTTGACATGTGGTAGTGCAACTGAGGAACTGAATTTTAAATTTAATTAAATTTAAATATGGCCACATGTGACTAGTGGCTAACTCTCATAGCACATGACAACAGGGATTTTCAAAGATTAATTTTAGTAAATTAATCATCATATAGTAAAATAGTAAAATACTGTTACGGCTGCAGCTCACAGTGACACCAGAAAACCTGACTGAAAGATTTACCCGGTGTTGGTTGATGCAGCAGGATGAATATTGATGTCTTATTTTTATTTTTCACTTTCTTATGAAATTTAACATACTGATTCCCCCCCACACCTTTCTTCTTTTTTTTATTTTGGTTGTGTTTATTCAAGTGTAGTTTACAAGCAGTAAAAATTCACCTGTTTAAGTGTACAGTTTGATGAATTTGACAGGTGTATGCAATCATGAACTAAATGCCACAATCAAAATATGTAACATTCTTCACCCCAGAAAGTTCCCCTGTGGCACTTTGCATTCTGTCTCATCTCCTTACCCCCAGTTCTTATAACCATTGATGTGATTTCTGTCTCAGTGGTTTTTTCTTTTCCAGAACTTGAAATCCCACAGCATGTAGCCTTTTGTTTCTGGCTCCTTTTACATAGTATAATGGTTTTAGGTTCATTCATGTAGTTTGCTCTTCTTTATTATTGAGTAGTGTTCCATTTATCTGTACTGTAATTTGGGTATCCATTTATCAGTTGATGGACGTTTAGATTGCTTCCAGTTTTTCGTTATCATGAATAAAGCTGCTAAAACATTTGCAGTTTGCATATGAGTATCAGTTTTGTGGACATACGTTTTCATTTCTCTTGGGTAAATACTCAGGACTAGGATTGCTGGGTCACATGATAAATGTATAGAAAAGACGTTGGCAGTTTCTTATAAAGTGCATATTCCATTTTTGCATTCCTACCAAGAAGATTTGAGATTTAGAGTTTTTTCCCCATTCTCTCTAGCAGTGGATATTGTCAGGCTGCTTTGATTTTAGCCATTCTGGTCACTGTGTAGGTGATATGTCGTGTGGTTTTAATATGAACTTTTCTAGTGACTAACGATGTTAAGCATCTTTTCATGTGCTTATTTGCCATCCTTACAGCTTCTTTGATAAAATATCTATTCAACTTTTCCCTGCATTTATTTTATAGTTTGTGCTTTTTGCATACTATGAAATCTTTGTCCAATCCAAGGTCACAAACATTTTACTTGTAGAAGTTTTATTGTTTTATTCTTTGATCTAGGTCTACAGTTTATTTTAAATAAATTTTTGTGTATGATGCAAAGTAAGCTTTAGAGGTTCATTTTCTCCCCATACGGATAACAGTTGTTCCATAACATTTCTCGAAAATACTAATTTTTTCTCCATTTAATTACCTTGACACCTTTGTCAAAAACCAGTTGACCATAGATGTATGAATTTATTTCTGGACTCCATTATCTCCCATTGACCTATTTATCTATCCTTATACCAATAACACAGTCTTCATTACTAAAGCTTGATAGTAATTCTTGAAATCAGGTTGTCCTCCAACTTTATTTTTCTTTTTCAGAATTGTTTTGACAAATACAGTATATTAAAAGGTAATACATAGGGATCAAATAGAGTTTGTTCCAGGAATATTAGGTTCATACAACATTCAAAAATCTATCAATATAATTCACCTTCTCATCTCAGCAAACAAAAAAAGAAAAAATCATGTGATCATCTCCATAGATTCAGAAAAAGCAGTTGGTCAGATTCAATATCCATTCATGATAAAACTCAGCAAAATAGAGAGAAGGGGGCTGCTTCAATGTAATAAAGGGTATTTACAAAAAGCCTTTAGCTAATATCATATTTAATGGTAAAAATCTTCACCCCTAAGAATAAGGCAAGAATATCTTTCTTAATGCCTCTATTCAGCATTGCCCTTAAGATACTATTCAGCACAATAAGGCAAGAAAAAAGAAGCATACAGATTAGAAATGAACAATAATTATTGTCTTTATTTGAAGATGACTTCATTGTATAGAAAACATCCAAAAAATCTACAAAAAAGCTACTAAAGCCAATGTGTAAATTTAGCACGGTTGCAGAATACATGGTCAGTTAATAAAAATTGTATTTCTACTAGCTGTAAACAACTGGAAATTGAAATTCAAATAATAAGAATTTTAAAAATATGAAATACTTAGGAATATGTTACACAAAATATATGCACAATTTTATGCTGAAAACTATAAAACATTGGTGAGAGTAATTAAAATAAGACCTGAATAATGAAGAGATACATCATGTTAATGGATCAGAACACTCAGTATTGTTATTGGAGAAATGTCAGTTCTCTCCAAGTTGATCTGTAGGTTAAATTCAATCCAATCAAGATCCTAAAGTATTAAAAATATCTTTACAGGAGAGAATTGATTGAGTCTATAATGGCAAAGGTGAAAAGCGAAGTTTTTTTTTTTAAATAGAAATTAATAAGCTAATTCTAAAATAATTTCAGAAAATTCTTTCACCTCTGAGAGAAAATAAACATACAAGTCACATTTTATTTTAAGTTGTGATAACTAATATTTATTTAGTATAATGTTAGGTTATTTTAAAGCATTTTATTTGTATTAACTCATTTAATCCTTACAACAATGCTATGAGGTACTGTTATTATTCCCATTTACAAGATGAGGAAACTGAGGCATGGAAAAGTTAAATGACTAAGGCTGAATTACAGCCTAGGCTGGCTCTAGATCCTGTGCTCTGAACCACTACCTCAGATTGCCTTTACTTTTTCATTTTTTTTCAAAGTACTAACACTGAACTTTGTTTTGCATAAGGCTGATATTATGATCTATGATATTGCTTCATTTAACTCGAAGTTTAAATAGATAAGATGTAAAGTCAGTTACTGTTCCCATTGCTGTGTGCGTGGTGGGTGTTAGGGAGTGGTTGGTGAAGACATGCAGAATGGTTAGGAATCACATTAGAATTCTATTTACATGTTTGTTTTGTATGGCAATTGTCACCTTTAAAAGGATACTGTTTTGTTAAATGTATCTTTATAAGAAAGGTTGGAGTAACATTGGGTCTATAATGGCAAAAGCATACTTTTCATAATTTACATATAATATTAATTAGCATAAGTGATATGATAACTATATTTTCCAAACTAAAACCCACGGATTGTGTGCCTTTTTAGATGTGATAGACAGCCTATGAGTTATATAGACTGTAAAAATTTTGAATTTCCAGGCCATAAAATGATTTTTTAGTCTGTCATCAGAATCACATCTGGAGCTTTTTAAAAACTACTTATTAGTGTCCCTCTTCCCCATTTTGGTTCAGTGGGCAGTTATAAGTTAGAAAGCTCTATAGGTAGTTCTGATGTGCATCTTAGTTGAGATCCACTAGTTTATGGAGGCAGTTGAATAGAATATCTAAGATTTGGACCATCTCAAAAAAATCCAGACTCTGTGATCATCAAGTTTAATAAAGGCAGAATTCTTAATTCTTTTTTTTTTTTTAGTTCTTTTATTTATTTTTGGCTGTGTTGGGTCTTCGTCGCTGTGCACGGGTTTTCTCTGCTTGCGGCATGCGGGGGCTACTCTTCGTTGTGATGCGCGGGCTTCTCATTGTGGTTGCTTCTCTTGTTGCGGAGCATGGGCTCGAGGCACGTGGGCTTCAGTAGTTGTGGCACATGGGCTCAGTAGTTGTGGCGCACAGGCTCAGTAGATGTGGTGCACGGGCTTAGTTGCTCCGCGGCATGTGGGATCTTCCCAGACCAGGGCTTGAACCCGTGTCCCCTGCATTGGTAGGCAGATTCTTAACCACTGCGCCACCAGGGAAGCCCAGAATTCTTAGTTCTTATAAATAGTTACCAGTTCAACAGACATCTGAAACTGTTCTTCCTTACCCAAGTACTTTTCCCCTTTCCATTTTCTTGTATCTTTCTTTCCTTCCTCCCTCCCTCCCTCCCTCCCTTCCTTCCTTCCTGTCACATTCAGTTGTGCCTCAGCTCTGAAATTCTATGATTGACTCCACAACTACTCCACTTGTGCCCCCTTACACATATAGACTTTAAAGTTATTCTGGAACAGCTTCTAAAATTATTGAAATATTACGTTTAGGCATTTCCAGTCTCACTTCTGTGCTGAAGTTTAAAGTTCTGAGGTTTTCAGAAGTAACATGTCTCAGGTTTTCAGATGAGAAGTATAAAGGTCCTTGTTGGGCTTCCCTGATGGCGCAGTGGTTGAGAATCTACCTGCCAATGCAGGGGACACGGGTTTGAGCCCTGGTCTGGGAAGATCCCACATGCCACGGAGCAACTAGGCCCGTGAGCCACAACTACTGAGCCCGCGCGTTTGGAGCCTGTGCTCCGCAACAGAGAGGCTGCGACAGTGAGAGGCCCGCGCACCATGATGAAGAGTGGCCCCCACTCACCACAACTAGAGAAAGCCCTCGCACAGAAACGAAGACCCAACACAGCCAAAAATAAATAAATTTTTCTTTTTAAAAAAAGGTCCTTGTTATGTTAGACTGACTGAGAGTAACAAAATAGCTTCAAAAGTAAAATTACCAGTGCCTCCTCTCTTAAGAACCATAGGAAATTTGAACTGAGAAGATGTAGAGATTATCTAGTGTAGGCTGTTATTTTCCAAGAAGTAAAATTAAGCTCAGAGAGGAGGACTGACTTGCCCAAGGTAGCATAATTAATTAGGTTATGGATAAATAAATATAAAACTCAAATAATCATATGGTAAAAAAATCAATTGAACTTTTTTCTTTTTATAATTTGAAATTAGAGTTAATGTGTTTACAATAAATATTTGTATTATGTGAGCATTGTAAAAACTTATACATGTTAGTTTTATAGTTTTTTATTAGTTTCTTTTAAAATAATATTGTCATAGTTTAAAAGAAAGAAAATCTTTATCCAGTATCTTAGAGTTATAAAAGGAAGATGGTGTGCCATCAGCTGAATATATTAACCTGCTATATAAATTTCCTTTATGTTAGTGCAATGCAGTTTTTGTTTTGTGGGTGAGAAATAGGAGACTTACAGGAAATGTAGTCAGTCTATAGATATACAGTTGTTTTCCTTCCTTTGCTTATTGTAGAGATTATGAACCTTATAATTTTTATCTTTTCATTCGATTGGAAAATAATTGAGCAGATTATTTTTGAGTTCTTTTTTTTTAAGTTCCTCATTCTTTTTCTTATGTTGCATCGGTGATGTATCTTTAATAAACTTCTGTTTGTTTGTTTTCTCTTTGATGAATGTCAGTTAAAGAGAAATTGACTGCGGATCCAGACAGTGAAATAGCTACAACCAGCCTGAGGGTTTCTCTACTATGTCCAGTAAGTGTTAACTAATATTTGCTCTCCAGGAGGCTTAATATACATTTTCTTTGGTTATTAAGTATTTCCAGTATTTAACAAGTTCTGTTAAATTGAAACATGCCCACTTGTTTGTTAGAGTTTATGAAAAGTAAAAGACATCATGTAGTCTTAGGATTTGAAATCTAAACAAATATATGTCTATAAAAATTTTCTACTCTTAGTAAGTTATATTTAAATATTGCTTGTGGTTATTAAATGCCTTTCTCTCAGACTTAAGTGTAAAATCTCCACATAATGCATTTTATTATCTTAGTATATTTATTAAAATTTCATTTTTTAAAATAGTATACTTCTGAATAAAAATCTGGCCATGATTATTCACACATTCAATTTAACCATTTTGCCAACAATGACTATTAACAACAATTAAAAACTATTCTGTTTAGCCTGAATAATTGAATTGGTTGTGCATATAAAAATCAACTAGAAATGTTTTTAAACCAGAAAATGAGATCAATTTCAGTCATTTCTACAAAATAAACATAAGGCTCAAGACATACCGAATGATTAAACTGGTAGTGGAAAAGTTTCCAAAAATGTGTTAAGGTTTATTTCTTAACTAGTTTGATGTCAGGTCCACCAACAGTAGGAATGGTAGTTGAATGATGCTTTCATACAAAAATATGTGAAAAACTGAGAGTAAATTACTTTGATATTTTGATTGCCTTTTCTGTAATTAATCAAATTAATCATATTTAAATTGGGGGACAAAGTATGGAAAATAAGAGGACTCAGCTCTTTCCTTATTTGCCAGGATTGTTCAGGCAAGCCTGATATTGAAAGCTTTTAATATTGGAATCCTGCTAATCTGAGATGAAGTTATTTATTCTTAAACAAAAAATTTAAACAAAAATTAAGTGTTATTTGTCTTATATCTTAGTCTTTTATAATTTATAAAACCTCAAACAATATGAAAAAGTCATTAGCTCATGAAGTAGTTTATAATAGAGTACTTTGCATAGCTGTTTAAAAAAAATCTTTTTTGTTTTATAATTGCTAAGAGAACTCCTGTTCACTATTAAACGTCTATAAAGTACAGAAAAAAATACAGCGAAGTTAATAAAAATCACCAAATGTATAATTTTGTATATATTCTTCTATCTTTTTATTCCTTACTGTATAGCCAGTCATTTTTATAGGGAAAGTATTTTGACTCCAGGCTTTTTATATTATTACTTTAAATTGTTAAATTCTTTCCCAGATATATAATGCAGTCATTGACAGAACTAAAGGGAGAAATAGGCAGCAATATAATAATAGTAGTAGACTTCCATACCCCACTTTTGGTTGTAGATAGAACAGCCAGACAGATGGTCAATAAGGAAACAAAGGACTTAAACAACACTGTATGCCAATTGGACCTAACAGATATATACAGAATACTGCACCCAACAAAGCAGAATACACATTCTTCTCAGAACACACAGAACATTCTCCAAGACAGAGCACATGTTAGGCTACAAAACAAGTCTTAATAAATTTAAGATTAAAATCATTATGAAGTATCTTCTCTGATCACAGTGTGATGAAACTAGAAATCAGTAACAGGAGGAAAACAGGAAAATCCACAAACGTGGAAATTAAACAATACATTCTTAAACAACCAGTGAGTCAAAGAAGAAATCACAAGGGAATTTAGAAAATATCTGAAGACAAATGAAAATAAAAACACAATATACCAAAACTTACAGGATGCAGCAGAAGAGGGAAGTTTATAGGAGTAAATGCTTACATTAAAAAAGAAGAAAGATCGCAGATCAACAACCTAATCTTATACCTCAAGAAACTAAAAAAAGAAAAACAAACTAAACCCAAAGTCAGCAGAAGGAAGGAAAATAGAGAGATTAGAGCAGAGATAAATGAAATAGAGAATAGAAAAACAGTCCAAAAAAATCACGAGACCAAGAGTTGGGTTTTTGAAAAGATCAACAAAATTGACAAATCCTTAGCTAGACTAAGAAAAAAAGAGGGAAGTCTCAAATAGCTAAAATTAGAAATGAAAGAGGAGGCATTATAACTGATGTCACAGAAATTAAAAAGATTATAAGACACTACTGTGCCAACAAATTGGATAACATAGAAGTGGATAAATTCTTAGAAACACATAACCTACCAAGACTGAATCACGGAGAAATAAGAAATCTGAACAGACTTATAACTAGTGAGGAGATTGAAGCGGCAATGAAAAATGTCCCAACAAAGAAAAGCCTAGGACCCTATGGCTTCATTGGAGAATGCTACCAAACATTTAAAGAAGAATTAACACCAATCCTTTTCAAACTCTTACAAAGAATTGAAGAAAGAATACTCCTGAACTCATTCTGTAAGGCTAGCATTACTGATCCCAAAACCACACAAGGACACAACAAGACAAGACAAAATGAAACAAAAAAACCTGAGAAAACTACATACCAGTATTCCTGATGAATATTGATGCAAAAACCGTAAACAAAATACTAGCAAACCGAATTCACCAGCACGTTAGAATGATCATACACCAGACCAAGTGGGATTCATAGCTGGAATGTAAGGCTGGTTCAGCATACAAAAATAAATCATTGTAATATACCACATTAACAAAATGAAGGACAAAAACCACATAATCATCTCAATCAATGCAGAAAAAAAACTTGACAAAAACATTTGACAAAATTCAACATCATTTCATGATAAAAACACTCAGCAAACTAGAAATAGAAGGAAGCTTCCTGAACATAATAAAAGCCATATATGAAAAGCCCACAATGAACATCATACTCAAATGTGGAAAGACTTGAAAGCTTTTCCTCTAAGGCCAAGAACAAGGCAAGGATGCCCACTGTCACCACTGCTGTTCAGCATAGCACTGGAAGTTCTAGCCAGAGCAATTATACAAGGAGGAAAAAAAAGATTGGAAAGGAAGAAGTAAAATAATCTCTGTTTGCAGATGACATGATCTTTTATGTAGAAAACACCAAAGATTCCACAAAAAAACCCAAAACAAACCTGTTTGAATTGAATTCAACAAAGTTGCAGGATACAAAATCAACAGTCAAAAATTAGTTGCATTTCTATACACTAACAGTGACCAAACTGAAAAGGAAACTATGAAAACAGTCCCATTTACTATAGCATCAAAAAGGATAAAATATTTAGGAATAAGCTCAACCAAGGAGATTGAAAACTATAAAACATAACAAAAAAGAATTCAGAGAAGATAGAAATAAATGGAGAGATATCCCATAATTATGGATTAGAAGACTTAATATTGTTAAAATGTGCATACTACTCAAAGTGATCTGCAGATTCAGTGTAGTTCCTATCAAATCCCAATAGCATTTTTTTGCAGAAATACAAAAAAAAAAAAAATCCTTAAATTTCTGTGGAATCTCAAGGGACTCGAGTAGCCAAAACAATCTTAATGAGAACAAAGTTCCAGCCCTCACACTCCCTGTTTTCAAAACATCCTACAAAGCAGTAGTAATTAAGATGGTGTGGTACTGACAGAAAGGTAGATAATATAGACCAATGGAACAAAATAGCCCAGAAACAATATGGTCAAATGCCTTTCTACAGGAGTGCCAAGACTATATAATGGGAAAAAGATGGTCTCTTTAGACAGATGGCATTGGGAAAACTGAATATTCACATGCAAAATAATGAAGTTGGACCCTTACTTTACACCATATGTAAAAATTAACTCAAAATGGATTAAAGATCAAAACCGTAAGACCTTAAACTGTTATGCTCTTAGAAGAAACATGGGGGAAGGGCTTCAGTTGAATCTGGCAGTGACTTCTTGGATATGACACCAAAAGCAGAGGCGAGCGACAAAAGCAAAGACAGACCAATGGGAATACACCCGTTGGTCTTAAAAACTTAAAACCTTTTCTTGCCAGAGGAAACAGTTAACAGAGTGAAAAGACAACCTAGGGAATGGGAGAAAATAATTTGAGAATTTTATACCTGATAAGGGGTTAATATCCAGAATATATAAGGAACTTCTGCAACCCAACAACAACAACAAAACAACCTGATTAAACATAGGCAAAGGACTTGAATAGACATTTCTCCAAAGAAGGTATACAGATGGCTGACAAGCACATGAAAAGATTAACATCGCTAATCATTAAGGAAATGCGTATCAGAATCACATGAGATATCACTTCACACCCATCAGGATGGCGCCTATCAAAAAAATCAGAAGATGACAAGTTTCAGTGAGGATGCCACAGACACTGGAACCCTTGTAGACTGTTGGTGGGAATGTAAAAGGCAGCCATTATGGAAAAACAGTATGGAGGTTCCTCAAAAAGTTAAAAATAGAATTAACATATGATCTGTCAATTCTTCTGGGTATATATCTAAAAGAATTCAAAGCGGGCTTCCCTGGTGGCGCAGTGGTTGAGAGTCCGCCTGCCGATGCAGGGGACATGGGTTCGTGCCCCGGTCTGGGAAGATCCCACATGCCGCGGAGCGGCTGGGCCCGTGAGCCATGGCTGCTAAGCCTACGCGTCCGGAGATGGAGCCTGTGCTCTGCAACGGGAGAGGCCACAACAGTGAGAAGCCCGCATAATGCAAAAAAAAAAAAAAAAGAATTCAAAGCAAGATCTTGAAATAATTTGCATACCCACTTTCATCACATTATTCACAATAGCCAAAGGGTGGAAGCAACCCAAATGTCCATCAAGAGATGAACAAATACGGTATAAATACATACAATAGAATATAATGTATGGAACATGAAAAAAGAAGGAAATCCTGTCATATGCCATGTGGATAAACCTTGAGAACATTACAATAAGCAAAATAAGCCAGTCACAAAAGCATAAATACCGTATGATTCCACTCATGAAGTATATAAAGTAGTCAAAATCATGGAAGCAGAAAGTAGAAAGATGGATCCAAGGGCTGGGGGAGGGCAAATTGGTGTAGAGTTTCAGTGTTGCTAGATGAAAAAGTTCTAGAGATCGCTTGTACAACAGTGTGAATATACTTAGCATTACTGAATTGTACACTTTAAGATGGTTAAGGTGGTAGGTTTAATGTTAATGTTTTTACCACAATAAAAAATATTGGCCAGGGGGACATGGGGTGGATTCTTAAGTAATCAGATGTTATAACAGACTATGGTGTAAAGGAATGTGGTATTTTTTAACATTTAGAAAAATGGTTCACAGACCAGCTAAGTAGAGGGTGGGAAGAAGACAAAGTTTTTTTTTAAGGTATATACCTCTCATACCCTCTTTCCTCCAAACACCTATTTATCCACCCTCCCCCTTGACATGATTCCTTGCCGCCCCATTCCATTATAAAACACCAGTTCAGAGAACATGAGAAATTTAGGAATGTGCAAAAGCTTCATTTTCCATTCAAATCACTGGAAGGAGTCTTGTTTTTCTGCAGTCTCATTTTAAAAGTGTTTACAGTTGTACTAATATATATGATGTTTATATTATTTAACATTTATATGAAGCATTTATTCATATAAATAAGGACGACAATATAAATCTTGATGTTCTTATTTATATAACTAGTTTTGAATTTCATAGTTCAGGTGATCTTTATATTATTAGAAAATGTTAATCATGTTTTGCTTGTTACACCTCTTAATTTAATCGGTGAGCTTTAAATTCTTCTTTCTATATCCCCCTGCTCCTTCCTTTTTAATTTGAGCAGTTACAGCAGTTCATTTTAAATTGACTTATGCTTTCAAAATTCAGATTATAGGAAAAACAACTATATATATAACCCATAATTACAGTACTTTTATGGATTTCTGTTTGGCCAAAAGGACAATCCCTTTACAATAATTCTGGAACAGTAAGGCAATATATTTTAGGTATGTTTCTACTCTAAAAAGTAAAACTTCGTAATGGCAACTCATCTATATATCAAATTTATAGAATAATAAAAGAGATTTGTTCCCTTTGAAATATGTAAATATGATGTCTGACTGTGCATTTGAATTACCCTTGTTGTGATATACACAGCTCAAAATAAATGAGTTTCTGGTTTTTGTGTGCTGTTTAGCTAAAGGCAGTGAAAATAATGAAAGATGTTTTTGCTCTTTGGGAATTTTTCAGTTCTAATTTATTAAAAATAGAGCTGGAAGAATGTTTGTGAACCTGCTTTGTGAGATACTCCCTAGACCTGTAAATTCGAATGCAAATCACTTGGAGTTGATAGAAAAAAAAATAAACTCCTTGGAAATTTATTCATGAAATACTTACCATAATGATGATGATGAAAAAGTTATAAAATTCTCAATATCACACTACTTTCTTTTTATAAGGAAAAAGTACATATATTATTGATGTTTTGGGGGTCCTTTGGTATAAGCTGGTTTGAACTTATATCTAAGTAGGGTATTTTCTCTTGAAGTATCATCAGTTACTATTATGTTATAGTAAGGTTAATGGCATTAGAAAACGTATTTGCTAGTTGTTTTTTAAGTGTTTATTTGCGAATGATGCAAATATCCACCCCATCCTATAAAGGGAAAAGGGGGATTTGTAATTACAGGATGAAGATGTTCAAAGCTCAGCTTCTTTTCTGAAGTTAGAGAATTCAGTGTCCATTCATAGATAAGTATTTAGAATTTAGTGATTGTTTTTAAAAATCAGGAGTATGAGGGTCATATAACAATTACTTTGTAATTCTTTGAAGCAAGACATTTGTGTGATGGCTAATAAACTGCATTTGAAATTGAACTTATGCTTTCGTATACTTATTTGTAAACGTCCTTCTTGTGCCATTCATGTAGCAGTGTTCCTTAAAAATTCTGTAGGTAAAAAAAAAAAAAAAAAAATTCTGTAGGTAAACTTGTCAGTGTGGCTGATCATATAAGGGCTTGAGAGTTGCTCTCCCAACGAAAAGATGAACTGACAGCTGGAAATTATAGGGCTAAAGTTATGTGAGGTGACGGTCTTTGGAGAATAACTGCTTTTCATAGTATAAGTTCTACAGCCTATGGCTTGGATTCTTAAACAATCTTTGTTTCTTCTTTTTTTTTTGTAACATCTTTATTGGGGTATAATTGCTTTACAATGGTGTGTTAGTTTCTGCTTTATAACAAAGTGAATCAGTTATACATATACATATGTTGCCATATCTCTTCCCTCTTGCATCTCCCTCCCTCCCACCCTCCCTATCCCACCCCTCCAGGTGGTCACAAAGCACCGAGCCAATATCCCTGTGCCATGCAGCTGCTTCCCACTAGCTATCTACCTTAAGTTTGTTAGTGTATATATGTCCATGCCTCTCTCTCTCCCTGTCACAGCTCACCCTTCCCCCTCCCCATATCCTCAAGTCCGTTCTCCAGTATGTCTGTGTCTTTATTCCTGTCTTACCCCTAGGATCTTCATGACATTTTTTTTCTTAAATTCCATATATATGTGTTAGCATACGGTATTTGTCTTTCTCTTTCTGACTTACTTCACTCTGTATGACAGACTCTAGGTCTATCCACCTCATTACAAATAGCTCAATTTCGTTTCTTTTTATGGCTGAGTAATATTCCATTGTATATATGTGCCACATCTTCTTTATCCATTCATCCAATGATGGGCACTTAGGTTGTTTCCATCCCCGGGCTATTGTAAATAGAGCTGCAATGAACATTTTGGTACATGACTCTTTGAATTATGGTTTTCTCAGGGTATATGCCCAGTAGTGGGATTGCTGGGTCATATGGTAGTTCTATTTGTAGTTTTTTAAGGAACCTCCATACTGTTCTCCACAGTGGCTGAACCAATTCACATTCTCACCAGCAGTGCAAGAGGGTTCCCTTTTCTCCACACCCTCTCCAGCATTTATTGTTTCTAGATTTTTTGATGATGGCCATTCTGACTGGTGTGAGATGATATCTCATTGTAGTTTTGATTTGCATTTCTCTAATGATTATTGATGTTGAGCATCCTTTCATGTGTTTGTTGGCAGTCTGTATATCTTCTTTGGAGAAATGTCTATTTAGGTCTTCTGCGCATTTTTGGATTGGGTTGTTTGTTTTTTTGTTATTGAGCTGCATGAGCTGCTTGTAAATTTTGGAGATTAATCCTTTGTCAGTTGCTTCATTTGCAAATATTTTCTCCCATTCTGAGGGTTGCCTTTTGGTCTTGTTTATGGTTTCCTTTGCTGTGCAAAAGCTTTTAAGTTTCATTAGGTCCCATTTGTTTATTTTTGTTTTTATTTCCATTTCTCTAGGAGGTGGGTCAAAAAGGATCTTGCTGTGATTTATGTCATAGAGTGTTCTGCCTATGTTTTCCTCTAAGAGTTTGATAGTTTCTGGCCTTACATTTAGGTCTTTAATCCATTTTGAGCTTATTTTTGTGTATGATGTTAGGGAGTGATCTAATCTCATACTTCTACGTGTAGCTGTCCTGTTTTCCTAGCACCACTTACTGAAGAGGCTGTCCTTTCTCCACTGTACATTCCTGCCTCCTTTATCAAAGATAAGGTGACCATATGTGCGTAGGTTTATCTCTGGGCTTTCTGTCCTGTTCCATTGATCTATATTTCTGTTTTTGTGCCAGTACCATACTGTCTTTTTTGTGTGTGTGTGGTTTTTTTTTTTTCATCTTTATTGGAGCATAATTGCTTTACAATGGTGTGTTAGTTTCTGCTTTATAACAAAGTGAATCAGTTATACATATACATATGTTCCCATATCTCTTCCCCTCTTGCGTCTCCCTCCCTCCCTCCCACCCTCCCTATCCCACCTCTCCAGGCGATCACAAAGCACTGAGCTGATCTCCCTGTGTCTTGATTACTGTAGCTTTATAGTATAGTCTGAAGTCAGGGAGCCTGATTCCTCCAGCTCCGTTTTTCGTTCTCAAGATTGCTTTGGCTATTCGGGGTCTTTTGTGTTTCCATACAAATTGTGAAATTTTTTGTCGTAGTTCTGTGAAAAATGCCAGTGGTAGTTTGATAGGGATTGCATTGAATTGGTAGATTGCTTTGGGTAGTAGAGTCATTCTCACAATGTTGATTCTTCCAATCCAAGAACATGGTATATCTCTCCATCTATTTGTATCATCTTTAATTTCTTTCATCAGTGTCTTATAATTTTCTGCATACAGGTCTTTTGTCTCCTTAGGTAGGTTTATTCCTAGATATTTTATTCTTTTTGTTGCATTGGTAAATGGGAGTGTTTTCTTGATTTCATTTTCAGATTTTTCATCATTAGTGTATAGGAATGCTAGAGATTTCTGTGCATTAATTTTGTATCCTGCTACGTTACCAAATTCATTGATTAGCTCTGGTAGTTTTCTGGTAGCATCTTTAGGATTCTCTATGTATAGTATCATGTCATCTGCAAAGAGTGACAGCTTTACTTCTTCTTTTCCGATTTGGATTCCTTTTATTTCCTTTTCTTCTCTGATTGCTGTGGCTGAAACTTCCAAAACTATGTTGAATAAGAGTGGTGAGAGTGGGCAACCTTGTCTTGTTCCTGACCTTAGTGGAAATGCTTTCAGTTTTTCACCATTGAGGACGATGTTGGCTGTGGGTTTGTCATATATGGCCTTTATTATGTTGAGGGAAATTTCCTCTATGCCTACTTTCTGCAGGGTTTTTATCATAAATGGGTGTTGAATTTTGTCAAAAGCTTTCTCTGCATCTATTGAGATGATCACATGGTTTTTCTCCTTCAATTTGTTAATATGGTGTATCACATTGATTGATTTGCGTATATTGAAGAATCCTTGCATTCCTGGAATAAACCCCACTTGATCATGGTGTATGATCCTTTTAATGTGCTGTCGAATTCTGTTTGCTAGTATTTTGTTGGGGATTTTTTCATCTGTGTTCATCAGTGATATTGGCCTGTAGTTTTCTTTCTTTGTGACATCCTTGTCAGGTTTTGGTATCAGGGTGATGGTGGCCTTGTAGAATGAGTTTGGGAGTCCTCCTGTCCATACTTCTGATACTGTAAACTGGCATTACTCCCTCAAGTTGATGACACATTCTGGGTCCTTTTTTATTCTTCATCACTACATCCTGTTGAAGTAAGAAGGAAACCATGTTACTTCAGAGATAGAAAAAGAGGCCCAGCAAGGTTAAGTGCCTTTCCTAGAGGCACAGTAAATCACTGGTATGAGAACAATAATTTAGGGCCCCAAATGACAGTTAATTTCCTTGGTAGACTAGGAAATTACACATTTCCGTGAAGTCCTCCTAAGCCAAGAATCTTTTCCTCTTTTTTTCCTCACTTAACTCATATCCTTTCCAAGGCCTTATGTTTTTCAAGCTCACAAACATGTGGAAGATCTTTTCCTGATATTTAGCAAAAAATGTGGTTACTGAAAGTAGGTGACTTCTATACTATATGGCCATTGTGACCTACGGGGACCCCACAGTGGTTATCCAGCTGTACTGTACGAAGTGTGTTCCATGCAAGGAGGGCATGATATGGTAGCTCCCTGGGCAGATCTTTGGACAGCTTCTCTGCTTTGGTCCAAAGCTGGCATTTCAGGGACCAGATGAAACAGATTTCATTGTTCATAGGACAGACTCAACCTATGTCAGCATAAGCACTATTTGCAGGGCAAGAAGAGCAAGTCTCATAACATGCTAGAGATGCTAGAGGTCCAGAGGTGTTTGCTGAATTGCCTGTGATGGTGCCCAGTGAGGGAAGAGAGTGCGCACACCTGGGTTTCTTCTCAGAGCTGCTCTTTGGCAATTATGCCAGGCATTGTGGGGAATGCTTATTCTGTTCTGACCTCTGAATTACAATCAACCTGATATCTTAATGAGAGTATCTGTATCTTGAGCATTTAATAAGGCATTCCTTTTTCCTTTCCCAATACCTAGTAAAGTGGTTCTTAACTTTTTTGGATTAGGGACTACTCTAAGAATTTGGTGAAAGCACTTTCCCCGGAAAAGTGCACACACTTACAAGATTTTGCATGTAATTTCAAGGGGTTCATAGTTCTTTCCCCTAAACGCAGATCTGTAAGCTGTGGATTGAGGGTAAATAACCTCTGCTGTAACTTTCCATAGTCCCTCTATTTTAATATCCAAAGAAATATTGTAATTTTTAACCGGTAGATGTTTCACAGAAAATGTGTTAAAAGTAAACAGAATACGCTTTAAATTGGAATACATACACTTTGTGTTTCAGGAAAAATTTTGTATAACAGTTGTCTAATATTTACTTTTGTCTCCCTTTTTCAAAGCTTGGTAAAATGCGGTTGACAATTCCATGTCGGGCCCTTACATGTTCTCATCTGCAGTGTTTTGATGCAACTCTTTATATTCAGATGAATGAGAAAAAACCAACTTGGGTTTGCCCTGTCTGTGATAAGAAGGCTCCGTATGAACACCTTATTATTGATGGGTATGTCAATTTAAAGTTTTTCCTTGTACTTCAAGGTAACCATCTATTATTGGTTTTGTTATCCAGCACGTTTGGGATTAAAATTCTATAGGTAGTGTTTCCTGAGTTATATATTTTTAGGATTTTCATGACTGTAAAGTCAGTAGTTTTCTAAGTAATTAATATTGTGAACATTTTTCCTTTTTAACTTTATGTCCCCTTGTTTTGAAAATGTGTGCCTTACTGTCAGTGCCTCCTGACATTTACCATTTTAAAGCACCAATGGTTCTAAGTAGGATGTACTTACACCTTTTCCTAACATGAATCCATCTATCCCTCGACATGCATTTTGGAGAGAGACCATTTTGGAGAGAGAATGAAAGGATTGTGAAACTCTGGTTAACCTAATTGACCAGAAATTGGTCTGTTTTTGGAGATTTCCTGGTGCTTCAGTTGTGGGCCAGCATACCTACTCCCTACCTTACGGGCTCCTAAAACTGATCAACACACTGAACAGCAGCTCTCTTTGTTTTTTTGTTTTCTCTAAAATACTTGTCTTTGTCTTTCTTCTCCACCTATAGCATCACAACAGTCAATTATTTTTTTAACACTCTGATGTTTTATCTGTCCTTCCAAACATCTTCGAATATCCCTTTCACTTTTCTCCTATTCTCTAGCCTCCTTTTTTTCTGTTTTGCTGCCGAACAAAGATAAATTGTGAAAAGAAGGATCTTCTTGAGATTTCCTGTACTCTTTAGAAAAATGCTTAATACAACTTACCTATAATATTTGAGAAAGCATAGAAGCCTGAAGGTATAACATAAGGAATGGAATACATTTAGCGATAGAAGTGTAATCCAGAGCTTGAAAGATGTCAGACCAGTCATATGGGGAGAAGTAAACATGTAACTTAAATGTTTTATGTTTGATTTTTCAGAGATGTCAGTGATCACTAATAAATCAGAATTGAGTAATATTTTACCAACTCTGTATATTATGTAACTCTAGATGCCTGCATCAATTGGGATTATTCTTTCTTACTATAAAAGCCACACATACACACACACCCCTAAAGAAAAATTGGAAACATACGAAAGTAAAAAGCTGTTATGTTATTTTCTGGTTTTTTTCCCCATATTTGTGATTATACAGTATTAGTATTTCTTATCGTTTGGTTTTATTTAACATTACAACCTGAGAATTTGATCATTAATTTTACACATTTTTGAAAATCTCATTTTTTAATATCTGCATGGTAATTATCAAGAAGCTTTAACTTTCAATACATATTTTTGCATGTATTTCTTCAGTTATCAAATAAGATGTGCTTATTGTAGGCAATTTGGATTATGTTGAAAAGTATAAAGAAAAAGAATAAATATCCACAATGTCACCACTGAGAGATAAGCACTATTTATATACCACTCACACAGAATTTTATTTTTAAAATATAGAGTTTTCTTTTCTTGGCCTCTTCACACTTTCTGTGAACATATATTTCCCCCCATATTATTAAAAAATATCTTTGGAAACCTCATTTTTCATGGTTACATAATATTTTCTTGCATACAGGTACCATAATTTAAGTAACTATTCTCCTATTTAGCCCTAGATTTTGAGAACAAATATACCTTGTCTGTTACACTTTCTTTCTCATTTATACTTGTACAAAACATAGAAGGTCTGAATGTTTTTCGAATAGTAATAATTCTAATTGGCCTTACTTTAGAATGTGATATTCAAAGGACAAATTGTTTTTTATAGCTTGTTTATGGAAATCCTGAAGTACTGTACAGATTGTGATGAAATACAGTTTAAGGAGGATGGCTCTTGGGCACCTATGAGATCAAAAAAGGAAGTACAGGAAGTTTCTGCCTCTTACAATGGGGTTGACGGTGAGTGTTAGTTTTCTAAAAGAGTGGGGCAGTCTCCCTGTTGTTGTAAAGCCTTGGTTTTCAATATTAAAACACATAAAATTTTTAAGAATACTCAGCAGTTTATGGATAGCTCAGTAACTCTTATTAAATTATTGATTAAATGTTCAGAAGTATTGAAACTCTAAATTCACTTTCTGCCAGCTTTTAAAATTTTGTGGTATAAGATTTCAGAATAACATAATCTAATAAGTTATTTGTAAAGTCATGCTTTTGAAATGGTATCCTTTTAAATTTTTTACAGACTTGGTACAGGTTAGTGAATGTTCTTTTTTCACTTACATCTTTTTCCTGGCTTTTTTAGTATGTTTTTGCTGGAAGGAAACTATGACTTTTTAAAAACTTTACTGTAACGTCTCTCAGTATATCAGGTATTGTACAGGTAAACGTGTGTAATATATAGTGTTTGCCCTCAGACTACTTTTATTCTGAGGTGGACATATATTTTGATTGTTTGCCCTAATTCAGAATTGTTTTTCAAAAAAATCCTTTAACAACCGATAATAAATAATACTTTTAAGCTTAGGGGAACAGAGCCACTGTTGCTTTTGTATTCTTGGACCCTAGCAATATACTGTAACTGATAAAGTCTAAGCTACAACTGATAATCTAATCCATAGGCTGAGAAAAGGAGAGATGTTACAGGTCTTTTTTGCCTTGTGTTTCAATCATTCCCACACAGGATGCTTGAGCTCCACATTAGAGCACCAAGTGGCTTCTCATCACCAGTCCTCAAATAAAAGTAAGAAAGTAGAGGTGATTGACCTAACCATAGACAGTTCATCTGATGAAGAGGAGGAAGAGCCATCTGCCAAGAGAACCTGCCCTTCTCTCTCTCCCACATCACCACTAAGTAATAAAGGGTAAGTGCTGAGATCTTAAAAAAAAAACCAACTCATTGTGAAAGTTAATTTTGCAAATAGGATTAAAAGATCTGCTAAATAAAATGATTGTAAAACTTAACTTAGTAATCAGAGAATAGGTGGAATTTTTCTCAGGTGTGTTTCTTAAGGGGTTGGAATAATGCATTAAAGGGGTCACTTGGTATGGTCTTCATCATACCAAAAGATGATTCTAGCACAGTGGGTCTCAAACTTGGGTATACATCAGTATCACCTGAAGGGCTTATTAAAACACATTGCTTCCCTAGCCCCCATGTCTGATTCAGGAATAGGAACTGAGAAAATGTGTATTTCTAATAAGTTCCCAGGTGATCCTAATGCTAGTCATAGGATTTAAAATATTTAGTCAAACTGGAAAATGTGTGCTGTAAAATTAACCCTAAGTTGAGTGTTTCAAGCAGAAAGCAGAGAAGTCCAGATGAATGCTTTAAACCTGCCTCAGAATGTATAAGACTGGCAATGAAAGAAGTGTAGGACTTAAGTTGCAGTACACAATGCTTTATGTTTTGCAGACTCATTTCCCATACTTTCCATTAGTCTCATATCAGTAATAATGTACCTTGGTTATGCTTCATGTCACTTCATGAAACACTGTTACCTACTTTACGTAAAACACGCTGTGCTAAACGTGGGTGATAATAAAGTAAGTAAGTACAGTCCCAACCTTAAAGAGTTAACATTTTGTAGAGGATGGTAAAACAAGTAGCTGACTCTAGCTGTACTCTTAAACAGACTGTTAGTCTTATGAGACACTTCGGGGATTCTCAGCAAAAGACTTCATGTTTTTCTAAGGCACAGTTGTAGCACACCAAAGGTAAATCTAGAAATCCATGTGTGACCCCTTTTAGGTACATATCAGGAGAGTTATGTGGCCTGATGTAATTGAATAGGAGCTATTCAGAAAATCTTCCAGCAAACTGTAGTGCCTGAAGGAAGAATGTAAGTGAGGAAGGGAAAGTCTGCAGAAAGCATTGTTACAGATTTCAAGGTTAAAGAGGGAAAGTAAACACCAGACCAAGAGCAGGCACTTCTGTGCTTGGAGTCAAATTATTTTCAAGCTTGATCTTGTTTGATGAGATAAAAAGATCTTCTATTTGAGTATATTTGTAGTTACTTGAAAGATGAAGTTGCAACAGTAAAAGAGCACAATTGTGATAAATGTGGCTCCTCTCTCATTAGAGGACTTTGGCTATTTCAGGAATCTTTATAGTACAACCAGACATATGACGCAGGTTGATATTTTCACTCTAGAGTAGCTTATTTTATCATAGAGACAGAAATAAAAGACATTAAAAGCAGTATCATTATTCTATACAAAATGAATATTTAAACACTAATTCTGCTTTACATCCTACTTTATGAACATTCACCTCTGATGAAAGCCTACATTGATGGCTGTTATCCAACAAGCCCAACCGTATTATTATACCAGCTTCTTTCTTAAATCTGAGTTGTGGGTGGGGGGCGGGGAGGGAAGAAGAGTCAAATTAGCAAAAGCTGGCGTAGTTAGAGCAAATGTCTGTAGAATTTTGATTCTAAGATATTTTATGTTTTATATATATTTTTAAATGGTATATTTAACATAGCATGACCAAAACATATCATTTTATTACTTTAAATGCCATAAAACAGCACCTTAAAATACATTTCATAAATCTGGGTATATAAATACTTTATGGATTAAATGCATCATTATATATACGTTAGTTCTGCTCTTTAGTATATTGATAGTAGTCATACATATGTAAACACTTTTCCTTAAAGGAAACTTTCTGAGTGTTTAGAAATCTAATTTTTCTTCTTTGAATATTTGCTTTGCTGTTTCTCCAGAAATAGTTTGTTTATTATGTTTGGGAAATTACATTAGATGCATTAACTACTTCCTGAGCTTCCCAGTGACTAATTGAACCCAGATAGAGTATTTGCTAACGCCAGACCTTTCTCTCTTGATTTTCAGATAAAAACAAGCAACCTGAAGGTTTATGACATTTTTAGAAGAACAGCACCATATTCAGCACAAGTGACCATTTTTCAGTAATGACTAGCCAATAAATAGAAACCTATACCCAGCATATTGTATTTGTTGTTATTGTGCAGTGTGAAGGTGGAAATGCATTTTAGAATATTATCATAAAATTGAAAGAGAAGGAGCCAGCCAGGAATTAGAAAGAGGCAAAGATTAGTAAATGTAAAACATCTTGCTGTCTTCAGCTGCTGAGTGTTCATCCAGAAATTACCTTTGCTGTTTGGTATACCAAGATGTTTTCAGAGACTAGCATTTCAACTCCTTTTGTCTCTCTTGTAATCCCTTAGGTATTGTCAGAGGAGATAGCTAATGGAAAATGGTACTTTCTATAGATGTAAGAGGTTTAGTTAAGTTTCCATTAGACAAAACATTTTTATGAGGTGGATGAGAATATATTTTATGCTTCATATCCCATTCATAAAAATATGGTAGAAGGTCATAACTAGAACTCTATTCCTGGAAATCCAACCGTGGCATCTTTTGAAATATTTTTTACCATTGAAATTGCATCTCCATACCCTGAGGACTTTACATGAAGTTTTAAAAGCAAAAGACAGCCTGTTTCTACCTTCTTTTCTCTTTATTTTCTATAACTTATATGTCTATTAGCCTCTTGTATGGTTGGGATAGCATATGGCCCTTATGTTTTCACTCAGGACTATTAGAATTCTTTTTTCAAAATCATTTTAATTCTTCCTTTTCTTTTTTCCTTTATTTCTCCCTCTTTTTGCTTTTCCCTGATTTTTGGTAAAGAAAAAAAGATTTAACTACTCAGCTACTTAAACATTTCACTCTGTTCTTCCAGAATCCCTCTCTTTGTTCTTTTTTTCTTTTTCCATTTATACTATTCTCCCTTTAAAAACGCTGTACCACCTGTTCATTATGGAGCATCTTTTTTTTTTTTTGCGGTACGCGGGCCTCTCACTGTTGTGGCCTCTCCTGTTGTGGAGCACAGGCTCCGGACGCGCAGGCTCAGCAGCCATGGCTCACGGGCCCAGCCGCTCCGTGGCATGCGGGATCCTCCCAGACCGGGGCACAAACCCATGTCCTCTGCATCGACAGGCGGACTCTCAACCACTGCGCCACCAGGGAAGCCCCTATGGAGCATCTTTACTCCTTGTCTTGCTGCCTTCGTTCATTCAGCAGGCCTTTTATGTAAATAGCGTGATAATGACTGTGCCGGGCATTGAATATACCGAGATAAACAGTACCTAGTTTTTATTCTCATAAATCTTACAAGTCTGAGGGCCACTGTTAACTCCTCACTGCTCAGATTGCTGCATTCCCCTAGTCTTGTTATATGTGTTTTCTTTGCAAGGATTTACCTAAACTTTTTACTAGCCAGCACTCTAGTGCTTATTTTTTAAAGGTTTCAGAATTTTGTCTGCTGTAGATACTTTTCACTCATATTCCATTGAATTGGCTCAGCCATGCCTTCCCCCTGCATTCTGAAAGTGTAGATGACGTCGTTCCAAAGACAACATGTGATTTATGAATGTTGGATACCATTGCGTCCATCTTTTTCCCTGTAGCCTCTGAAAGATGCTATTAAGTATACAAATTATTTCCTAATAATTATGGTAGTCTAAATTATATATTGCTTTACTTGTCTTTTGTTTTAATTTCCAGCACAAAAACTAGGACTCATTGTGAGATGCAACCCTTTTTAAAAGTTCAACTGACTCATGAAAATTTCACAAACCTTTTCTTCTTCTAGCATATTAAGTCTTCCACATCAAGCATCTCCAGTGTCCCGCACCCCAAGCCTCCCTGCTGTAGACACAAGCTATATTAACACATCCCTCATCCAAGACTACAGACATCCTTTCCACATGACACCCATGCCTTATGACTTGCAAGGTGAGTCACCGGTTCTTCTGTGTCGTCACATAGCATTGTGAATGCCTTTGATCTATATAGTCTTCTTCTGGGCAAGTATAAGAAAGGTTGAAAGATTAGGAAAAGAAGGGGTTGGATCTGGGAAACTGGGAGAAATATACACTGTGGTCATAAATAAATACAGACTCAGTTCCTTGTTCATAGCCAGTGTTTTACTACCAGTGTTTTACTACCAGTGGTAAAAACAGTGTAATGATCTTTAGGTTTTGTGTGCTTCAAAGTAGTCTGCAGGTTGTTTTTTAATGACTTCCAATATGTTGCTTTAAATTTTGATATTTATGACAATTATTTTTTGTTCCGTGAATCCAGTTATAATGCAGCAGGCATTGTGGGTAGCTATGTCATATTGTATTTTAGATAATGCAGAATTGAAACATTGGAAAGCTTTAATTTTTATTCCGGTGAACCTGATTCTTCTTTTTGAAAGTAATTTGAAATGTCAGTATACTCATTTCTACGATGTACTTTGAGTTCATAATAATCATTTACATTATCAAAAAGAATTACTAGTTCTCATTATGTTTGTAATTTAATAATTTGTACATTAGCCATATTATCTGAGAACACTTTTTAAATTACAAAAAGCCATATATGCTCATTGTAGAAAATATAATACAGAAGCACAAAGTGCCCTCCACCCATTTCCTACAGTAAAATTCAGGGTCACTGGCAAGGATCTTGGGAGCTGAGATAGTTGAGTGGATTCTTAGTGATTGTTATGAAAACCCTATTTCAGCTCTGTCCAATAGAACTTTCTGCAATTAGGGAAATGTAATCTGACCAGTACAGTAGCCACTAGCCACATGTGGTTATGGAGCATTTAAAATGTGGCTAGTATGACTAAAGAACTGAATTTTTCATTTTATTTAATCTTAGTAAATTTAAATAGCCACATCAGGTGGTTAACAGCTACCCTGTTAGACAGTGTAGCCCCGTTTCTCACTGCCTGTTAGCCCACTGCCAAACTCACTATCAAGAACCGCAGTACTGGGACTTCCCTGGCGGTCTAGTGGTTAAGACTCCATGCTTCCAGTGCGGGGGATGCAGGTTCGATCCCCAGTTGGGGACCTAAGATACCACATGCCTTGCCATGGCATGGCCAAAACAAACAAACTAAAAACACAGTACTATACATTTTGCAGGATCCTTATGTTATAATCTGTTGTAGTGTAGACAGTGGATGGATCCCCAAAGTGTTCATGTTGTTGTCATATTTTTATCTATACCTGCTTGTTGTACTTTTCTCCAAGTTTAGATATCATAATGAGGCATTTTATTCATGTTGGTTTACTTGCTCTTCGTCGCATTACACATTGGGCAATATGGACAAGAATGTGACTTGGAAGGGGCCGGCTTACAGTGACTTCCTGGCAACCAGGGATGAGAGCTGGTCCTTCTGTAATAGCCTCCACACCAGCAGTTAGACACCCCCTCAGATCTCTTCCCCTCTTATGTCACTCAGGAGTCTCTGAGTTAGAATCTGGAACAGATAGTGGGAAATGAAGGAATCTGAGAAAGAAAATCTGTCTTACAACTTGCTTAATGTAAAAATCTTCTTATCCACAAAATGAGACCAAAGTAATTACATACCTCATGAGGTGCTTGTGAGGAGTAAATTCGAGTAGATTGAAAGGTGACTTTAGGGGAGTCGATGAGAGCATCTAGTGAAAAGTGCTCTGTCAATTTAAGGGATCAGTGTTGGACTTAACAGGGCAGCATTGGCCCAAGTCCCACAAATGGAGTCACCAGGAGTGCAAATCATTGCTAAAGCTTGAACTCTAGGCTTTGTAATCTAGAGATGGGAGAGATGTAAAACATTCAGCTCAACTCTTCATGTTTAAATAAAATTCTAAATGAATTTAGAATTAGCTTTAAGATATTGTATTTGTAGTATTGGGGCATTTGGAAGTCTTTTTCTTTGTTTTGTTTCTTTTTTTTAAACTAAATTTTTTCTCCCACAGGATTAGATTTCTTTCCTTTCTTATCAGGAGACAATCAGGTATGTTATATCAAAAAAATACTGTTATTTTAATTCTAAGTTAAAATACTTAAAAGTATAATATGTAGCCAAGAGAAAGAAAATAAATTTCCTTAGGAAATTCAGAGTAGTTATACCCATTATTGTTAAGGTTTTAAAACTTTAAATAAAAGTCCCTTTGTTTCAGCTGTGCCTGAATATATAGTAACTACAGTGTCTATTTGTTGGTTCCCAGTACTGTTTTATAAAAAACAGGGCAGTGAGTCATATTGACTGATAAATTTCTTGGCCATATATCTCCAGAAGATAAAGAAAGTGGACTCTTCTGTTTCCTGCTGCTTCTGAGTATATGCCTCTTTGGAAATAGCATTATGAAAATTGCTTGCAATACAAATTAAAGCAAAAAAATAATATTTTTATTCCCTCCCACACCCCCCCCCCAGTTTCAGCTACAAAATGTCTCTTAAGATCAGTGATGTGCCAATAAAAATTAAAAGGTCAATGATGTGATCATTACATAAGACCATTTGATTTTGCAAAATGTTTTACTAAATATTTCAGAAACACCAGGTACTCAGAATATATTAAATTTAGGACTTTGTTCTGCTGAGAAGAAAGTTTATTAATTTATAAGTATAATTAACTTTATTTCCTGTGTTTTGTTTCCCCTCCCTAGCATTATAACACCTCCCTGCTTGCCGCTGCAGCAGCAGCGGTTTCAGATGATCAAGACCTCTTACACTCGTCTCGGTTTTTTCCATATACCTCCTCACAGATGTTTCTTGATCAGTTAAGTGCAGGAGGCAGTACTTCTCTGCCAGCCACCAATGGAAGCAGCAGTGGCAGTAACAGCAGCCTCGTATCCTCCAACAGCCTAAGGGAGAGCCATAGCCACACCGTCGCAAATAGAAGCAGCACGGACACAGCATCCATCTTCGGCATCATACCAGACATTATTTCATTGGACTGATTCCCTTGCCCCTGCTGCTCCCATCCCTACCCCAGGTTAAATGAACTTGGTAGAAAGAAGAGAACTTTGTGCTATGTTTTACCTTATTCTGTTTAGAAAAGTACACAAGCGTGTTTTTTTCCTTTTTTTTAGGGAAAAAATTAAAAGAAATGTACAGAGAACAAAACTATATTTTCAGTTTTACTTTTGTATATAAATCTAAGACTGCCTGTCTGAAAAAACACTTGTAAAAAACAAAAAAAAGGAAAGAAAAGAAAAAAAAAAAGAAAAAAAACAAGTACCCACAAACCACCTTCAGTTCATTCTTTCTGGATTCTGAAGATTTTTTTTTCATCATTTGTCCTATTTGGTTTTATTTTACTTCAATGGCATTATTTTATTTGCAATAACAGAAAAGGAATTGCATGTATGAAGTTTTAAATTGTGGGCTTTTCTTTGTTGTGGGGAGGGGCTGGGGGGGGATAGTTTTAATTTCCATTTTCTAAAAATGACAGACTTGGATTCTGTTTGTGTGTGTGCATATTTTATCCAGCCTTAAGTTATAAATCTCATCTGTTCCTCTGCATTCCCTATGTATTTTCAGGACATAGCTTGTGGGTGTGTATGTGTCTGTGTGTATTTTTGTGTCGTTACTGTTCCTTCTCCCGAGTTTGCATTCAGTTGATAAATCAGTTGCCTGCTTCTTTAAAAGTGCTTTGAAGGTCTTGAACTCTCATATGAGCATCTTTATCAACTGTCCCAATTGCATGTTCTCCATCACATATTGTCTCTTATTTGCTAGATACCCCCTGAGAATATGTTTCAGAGATTGGAGTAGAGCTATCTGGGTAAGGAGTAGGCTTAGCCGACCTGTGAATAATACACTTTAGTCTAGTTCTTTATTTTAAATTTGGATTGCCAGTATTATGTATTTAAACCAAGTCTGTGAACACCTGCTTTTTTGGCCACAGGGTAACAAGTTTTCATGTGAGATCTTCATACCAAAGTAGGAAGTAAAAATAGCTTAGAAAGCCCTGTTGGATGTCCTGTGCAGCTGACAGAGGTAAGGCTACATCACCTCAAAAAAGACAGTCAATTATCCTTAAAAGTAAATTCTCTTCGGAAAATGCAGTGCACCATATGTCAGTCTGTAGAAATCTATCATCTGATAAACAGTTGAAATTCAAAATGGGCTTGATCCTTAGTCATTTTCACTCTCTGGTTCTGAGTGTACTTATTTTTTTAGCCTAGTTATCTTGTTTGTTTTATATTTTTCTTCATCTTTTAAAGACAAGCATGACATAGGAAAGTCAAATCTTTTTAAGAATTCATGGATCAGTCTGATCTACTCTTATTAATAATGGAAATGTAAATATATTGAAAACTGTTTTTCAGGAAATGAGTGAGGGTTGGAGGGAAGGAAAAAGTGGTTCTACTTGTGTTCCAAAATCCTCGTCAGAGAAGGTCCGTTTTTCAGGTAATATCTGAAGGTGTTGAAAATATTGTTTATCTGATTGAAAGGTTTAGCAGAAAAGATAAGGGGCATAACGATTACCAATTTTCCAGACTGGATTTTTATATCACAACTGTTAATGTTCTCAGAGTTGTTCTCAGAGTTGATGAAGGACCACCTTTGTGTATAAAATTGTCATTTTAAACCTTGCAGTGGTAACAAATTGACCTACTTTAATCCAGTTAAGAGTTCAAGATGGCTGTATCTTCAGTTGTCTGATGAAATTAATGGTTCACATGACTGTGTGGCATCTAAACATACCTGTTTTTACAGTATCTCTCTGCCACCAAATTGTTGACTTGAATTTTGAAAAACAGGTTGGTATTGATATGTATATGTGTGTGTGTATATATGTATTTATAGACAAGTGTGTGAGTGACAACTGAGTTATATAGTCTTCCCTACGCATGTGTATTCCACACATACATGGCTGAGTTATAGTCACTAAACAATTTGCAATAAAAAAAATTCATTGTCAGTTAAAACAGGAAATAGTTAAGTTTTTAAATGAATCTGGTGTTATGTGAGTACACACTTTAGAACTCTCATTGCCATGTTAACTTAGGCTAATATCTAATAGTATTATAATTTGTGTCTAAATTCAGATTGGGCTAGAAATTACTTAAATTGTAGGGAGTTGCTTCTTTCATATTGTAATAGGAAACGTTTCTGTTAATTCAGCTACCTAAGATAAAATGAATAGTTTTGTTTTTCTTTATTTGTTGTTGTTAGTGGTCTCAGAATTCTGATCAATAACTTTGTGTATGATGCTGAATAACAGACTCTTTGAATGATCCAGTTGAAAAACCGTCCCTCTACTTTCTTCAGCCCAGTTTTGGAGAGGGTTATTTTCTCTCAGGGTCCTGCGTTATACCAACCGAAGGGAAGAACAGGTAACAGGGAGAAATAAATGTCTGTCTAGTAGCTTTGGTCGTGTCTCCGCGGGAGAAACTAACCATTCAGTTTGTCTTTTTATTTTAGTTCATTCCACTCTTACGGAGTTTGTTCCCTTCAGTTGTTAACTTTCTGAAATGTTGCAGTAGTAGTAACTATTACTCTGTTGGTCTCATGGCCGCTATTAGTCAATCAGACTTTTTATGGTCCATAGTAATTATTAGTGGAGTCATGCACTGCATCTTTATCTTCTAAGTTTTTGTTTGTTTTTAAAGCACAGTTATTTCTTTTTTCCCTAGCCCACTGTCACTCCCCCACCCATGCTAATATTGACATGCTGTCTGTGGACTAATGACTCTCAGAATCTTTAGTCACGTTACCACCATCCCCTTGCCTTGGTCACTCATAATAGGTGCGCATATGTTTGTGTGTCTGTATAGTACTGTGGGTGTGTGTGTGTGTGCATATGCACACACACACATCTTTAGTATAATAGCTGTTTGACTAGCAGGGTTGAAGTGGCTTTTAAATATTTTGTGGGCATTATTGAACACGTTTTTAAAAGTATCTGGACCTTAACCATGCCACGCTTGGTTGACTAATTTATTTTGAGCATTAAAAATTTTCTACTTCTGTTAATGTAGACATTATCACAGTTCTCTATTATTACTGACTTAGAAAAGATACACTTAAGCTTCTGAGAAATGTGATTTCTTGGCAGATTTTCCTTTGAGTCAAATGTCTGAAACTGAATGAAAATACATCCCAATTTTAAATTACTAATTGTGGAAAAAACATTGTTTTTAAACAGCTCCAATTTTAAACACACAAAACACTTCAAGATCTTTAGGACTTTAAAGCACATTTGAAATTATTTTAGTAAGAGTTTTGTTTTATCAATACATGTTGAATTCTGTTTTTTAATTAAAAGAAAATACAAAGCTTAGATTTCAGAAAGAGGGAGGGAGAATAGCTGGTGGTCCCAGAGTGTGCTGCTGTTAATTGTTTAATTAACAAAGGGGAAAAATGTATATAAACAGATATAAAAGTTACCATAAATTCCATGAACTTAAATCTGTGATTCATTGCCTTAAAACTTTCTCTCTTAGAATTTCCATACCGCATGCCAAACCAGTAAAATGGCTTTTAAAAATGTATAGTAGACCAATGTCAGTTTGTATAAAAGTACCAAGTGAAAATATTTATTACATGCATTGGAAAAAAAATTGTTTACCTATTGAATGTTACCTGTTTATGTAGAGCTCTTTAGATGTAATAAAAGAAAAGCCTTCAGTTAATTTGTCTTCTGTAAAATACACTGCTGCGTATACAAGGGGACAATCCCTATGAGAAAAAGTGACGATGCTTTGTGCTTCCAGAGCCCCTCTGATCCAGAGATTTCAAAGCATGACAAGTAACTCATTCTCTTGCAACATGCTTTGAGGTAAGTAATGAATATACAGCTATCATTCCCCTTTCTTACTGAAATATGGCTAGCTTTGTAATGAACCACAGCATCCATTTAGTTTTAAATCTGTTTAATCTGCAATTTGATTGTTAAGAGCACTGTGGCCTTTTCTTTGCAAACAATACTTGGTGCTAGGTAAACCAACAGGAATTTCAGGAATGAGCATGAAACCCAGGCATGGGGTAGTGTCAGAGCCTTTCCTGGGGTAGAAGTTTAAATCAGAGCACATCCCAGGATCTTGGAATCCTACCCACTGAACACCCTTAATGAGGAACACTGAGTCAGTGGACACAAGCCCCAGGTTCTCAAGGCTGTTACACACCACTTATGTTTTTGGCAAGGTCTACTTCAGGTTCCTGTTAGGCAAATGAGATTCATAAAACTTGCTTTGAAACCAAACGGGTACCATTCAGTGGCATATAAAGACAAAGCTTTGAGGGAACGTACCCTCGTTTATTGTTATAGCCCAGAACTTCCTTTTCCTGTCCCATCTAAATCACAGGTATCTACTGTCTAATCCTTGGTATTCCAGAGTGGCTGTGCAGGACTAACTTCCTCATGTCCATGATGAGTTAAAAAGAAATGTGGCGCACTAGGACCCTTGAGCCTTGCCTGAAAGTGAAATATAGCAGTTCAACATGGGTGCCAACATCTAACCAGCCCTCAGATGGATTTACCATGAAGGTAATGAAGTTTAAGCACCAGGGCCCCTCACTTGCTCTGGTCTCTTCCAGGGTCCCAGGAGCAGCCCTAGTAATTCTATATTTCTACTGTAATATTCTTAAAGAAGGCCGCCGAATCGTATAACCCTCAGACCCCACAAAACCTGGATCTGCCCCTGTACCGAGTGAGCCTAAGATCCCCAGCCTGACGATCACAAGGTCACCTACTTGGTGTTTTGGGGCCCATATACTGCCTGCCCCCACGCAGCTCCTAGGAATTCCTACTCACTTCATTGGCAGTTACACTGTTGGGGAAATGAAAGCGGCTCTCCTTTCTCAGGACCTCCATTTGGTCTGAGGCCGTGCAGCATCGTGAGATAGCTGCACTAAGACTGTGACTGTTTTGTCCCCTGAAGTTTACCTTGTTCCTGGCCCTTAGATTTGCGTTCTGTGTAAACCTCCCCAGAGACGCACCTCCCTCTTAATTTGGTTTTCTTTTGCTTTAGCCACTAAGGCACAATTAGAAAAAGCCACAGCCCAGAGATCCCAGTTTTGATACATATAAGGATGAAAATCTCTGTAGTTAAGAGTTCTGCCCCGCTCCGCCCTCAGCATGCTGGTGTGTGACTCCAGCCCGTTTTAGGGCTGTGCTGGCGCTAGCGATGGATCCACACCTTTGATGAGTGCACAGGCAGCACCATCCTGGCACCTCCTGGCTACATAACTAACTTAAAAAGCCACTTGTGCTGGAAAAGCTCCCGGCAGGACCAGTACCCCTACTATTGTTTGTTTTCCAGGGCTCTCTCTCTGGGTCATGGCTGTGGCCTGTTCCATCCCCTTATTACTTTCCATTAGTCCTGAGGAAATGGCTTGAAGCCATCATCAGTTTGGCCCACTTGAGCAGACCATCCCAGTCCCATGAACCTCTCTGATAATGGGTCAGGGAGGAGCTCAAAATTCTGACAGAAGCATCATAACAGGTCTTCTCAAGCTCTGCAAGGCCTCAGTGAATGCAGCTCGTCACATCTGGTTTCCTTTGGTTTGGGGTGTAGTCGGATCACTCTTCCCAGGGTTTAGCTGATGCTGCCTTGTTTTAAACCTGTTTTTTATCCTGTTTATGAATGAATATCCTGAACTACATTAGTATGCACTGGGAATGAGAATTTGTATGTGACCCTGTGGTGCTGCAAGAACTGTTGCCATAGTTTGAGCTCTCTGTTTGTTGCTGTTTCTCAGCTAGCTTTATCTTGGAAATGCGGAAGATGATTCTAGCACCCAAATACAGAATATTAGTCTTTCGGTAAATTGCCCTTTTTAGGAGAAGCACGACCATGGCAACCTAGGATTACACTGTGCTCTACAATTTGCAAAGGCCCTTTGAAGACCATTCTCAACAGGCTCCATGAGGTAAGAAGTAGGAATCCAACCTCAGTGAGGATCCTAAGGCTTTGAGGGGTGAAATGATTTGCCCAAAATCACCTGACTCAGAAGTGGCAGAGTCAGGACTGGAACCCTGGCCCAACTCTAAACCATAGGCTCTTTCCATGATATAAAGGGCTAGACTGATGGTAGTTAGTTATTAAAATCAGTAAAAGTCTTTTATTAAAGACATGCTAATACTGTAGCTGAAATCGTTTCGTTTCCTTGCTAAGTTACCCGCTGCTGTGGTCAGGTATGTCATCTTGCTGTGTTTGCCATCTCCCACAAGTGAAAGGAACGCTTTTCTTTTTAAAGATTCATCGGTCTGAGTTTTCCGGCCCAGGGGAGGCTCTCTTGCCTTCTCCTCATTCAGTAGTCCTGCACAGGAATGGTGATCTTGCGGATAAATTCGTCATACTTCACTTTGCCATGAGGTTCAATATCTGCTTCCCTGAAAAGATCATCCACTGCAATAAATCACATTAATTTTTCAGTTTGCTTTAGTGTTACGTTATAGGACATCCAGTTGGGGGTTGGGACTCCCTGGAGGTCTTCCCTGAGCGTCTGATTGACTATTCCCGTAGATGAGGAAATAAACCAGTGGAGGGAACAGGACAACCCACCCCCTACCCCTTGGAGACCATGTATCCAATTTTGAGTTCATCAGGCTTTCTGCAGGGGCCAGGGTAGGGGTGTACTGGTAAGGATTCAGTCACTGAAACCATCTTGTGCTTTTTTTTTCCCCTTCAGAAAATGTCTGGCCCCTGGGCCAGTATTTCCAGAAAGCTTTGGCATGAATCTTACCTTCTACAGCCCACCGTCTCAGCCCCCTGCAGAGAACAGACACCCTCTGTAGCTCCATCCCAGGCCCCCCAGCGCAGTCTTTGGCCTGCCCCTGACCTGCCAGTCTGCCTTCCAACTTGACACCCACCCCACCCCAAGGGGGCTCGGTGACGAGTGGTACCTGCCACCATCACCTCTTTTAAAAAGTGTGCGTTTCGGGGGTGGGGTACCGTAAGAGAAAATATATTCAACTGTGTCTAAGCTCAAAGCCTACAAAAAAACTGCCACTGTTCTCTAATGTTGCTCAAAAAAAGAAAAAACAAAACCAAAACCCCAACCTTTACTGGTTCTGGATCCCTGGGACAAAATACTAGCTTCTCCCAGCAGTTGACAAAAAGAGCCATTTCAGCTTACACTTTTCCACGGTGGCTTCTCAGGACCATCCTCACCCTCTTACAAAACTATCACTGCTCTGTGTCAACTTCCCCAGCCCCAGGCATCCCCAACATAATCCTGGGTAGTTGTTTGTTAGAAAATATCCTGTGACTTCCTGCTTAACCATCCTCCTCCAAAAATGTAATTACTGTGCTCTGTGCTTAAGCTGATAGCACTTCTGAGTATTTTCAGAATGTTGAGACTGTAATTTATCTTATTTCATAGAGATGCTTCTACCCACCAACCACTTAGTTAAAACCGTCCCAATGGACAGGTCTAACACCAACCACTGCAGCCTCCAACTGTCCAGA